>NW_004567134.1:16689006-16700112 GCF_000260355.1 Condylura cristata | reverse complement strand
CAGAGTGGGGAGCAGAACAGGCAGATCGACGAAGTCCACTGCTGAGGGGAGCAGCGGGCGGGTCAGGAGAGGTCTGCCGCGCCATGTGGACTCCTGGGGCAGGTGGAGATCGAACTCATGCGGAAGTGGCTTAAGCTTCTTAGTACAGTGCTTTAATCTGCTGTGCCACCAGGGAGGGCCCACATGCCACTTTCTAATAAAATATTTATATCCTAGGTCAAGAAAAATAAATCAGGCTATCAAATGGTGAGGCATTAGAGATTTAAAATGTGAAGGTTCGGAAGTCCAGTAAACCATGGTTCTGATTCTGGATTTTGCTTTTCTTGCTCTAACCTTGGACAAGTTACTTAACTTGGTGAGTTTAATCTTTTTGGCCAAGTAGGAATAGTCCCTTCCTGGTTATGTTGTTATAGGCCTTACTAAAGTGATGGAAGACTTCAAAAAAGTGATGGCGCCTTGTTGAAAATAAGCATCCGGTTAATGCTGATTTTTATTTTGTAAGTTGTTACTATTGTTATATCTGACCAGTTCTCTTTAATTCTTTATGCACTCTTTACTTAGGTAAAGAAAGATTCACATTCTGGAAATACAGCACCTCATGTGATTTTCATGACTCCATTGAAAAAAACCAACTCTTATCAAAGTGATAATTGGTGTCTAGCTGACATCTGTGAGACTTCAGATGTACCAGTACTTTATAAATTTGATTACACTAACAATTTTTACTAAAGAAGGGAACTTCAAGGAAGCAAAGCTGTTTGATTCAATATCCTCTTCAGATGTTATTAGAAAATTGTGTTATTCAGGATGACTTTCAGAGAATAGTTACAGAGATTTTTTAACTCTAGTTTTGAAGATGCATCCTGCCTTTTATAGGTGTTCTGTTTTGGTTTTGCTTCCTGATATGTAATTAACAACACTGCCTATATATTGTGAAAGGACTACAATTCCTATCATCCTAGGTATTTAATTTCCTTTTTTAAAATTAACACCCCAAAATCCTAATCTCTTCATAAATTTCAGATACACATTTTAATTTTGTCAACTATAATGACCAGGTTATATACATTCAATTCTTGGACTTTCTTTGTAATTGAAAGTGTGTCTCCTCATTTCCTCTCCAGACCCCAGCTCCCTGTTTCATTCTTATCTTTTTTTTTTTTTTTTTTTTCCCCTGACTGATACCATGCAGGACTTGTCTTTTTCTAACTTACTTCACTTGGCATAATGGTACTCCAGGTTTATCCAGGTGGTAGTCTTTCTTAAGTGCATTACTGTTAATTTGCTTTTGAATTGCGTGGGTTCTTAACATGTTTTGTATTTAACTCCTTATATACGGGGCTGCCGACTTTTATCCTATTCCAGATCTTTCTCCCGTACAGAGTCTTTTCAGCTTCCTAGTTTTCACTTGTGTTGTCCTTGCTTTTAGAGTCAAGTCCAAAAATCACATTGAGTTGATTTTTGTGGATTGTGGAAGATACGGATCCAGTTTCATTCTTTCTGCATGTGGATATACAGTTTCCCCAGTACTGGCTATTAGAGACACTAACCCTTCACCATTGTATAATTTTAATACCTTTGTGGGAAATTGGTCATATAGTCATGCGTTTATTTCTGGGCTCTTAATTTCTTGGGCTCTTGTTCTGTACGTTTGTGTGTGTGTGTCTGTTTTAATGCCAATGTCTTACTATTTTGATAACTGTAACTTTGTTAGTTTGAAATCAGGAAGTGTGATGCCTCCATCTGTTTCTCTTCCTCAGAATTGCTTTGGCTATTCAGGGTCTTCTGGAATTACAGAGAAGGTGTGTTGTTTTGTTTTTCCTGTAGCGATGATAAATACCATTGAAATTTTGATACATTGATTACATTGAATCTGTAGGTCATATTGAGTGTTATGGGCATTACAGTTATTCTTCAAACCCGTGAACATGGGTTATCTTTGCATTTATGTGTGCCTTCAGTTTCTTTAATCTGTGTTTAATAGTTCTCAATGTACAAGTTTCTTTCTCTTCCTGAGTTAAATTTACTGCTTAGTATTTTTTAAAGATCTATGTATTGGCCCTCCCTGGTGGCGCAGTGGGTTAAAGCACTGCACTAAGAAGCTGAAACCACTTCCGCATGAGTTCGATTCCTGCCTGCCCCGGAGGTGACCACATGGTGTGGCAGACCTCACCTTGTTCCCCTCAGCAGTATACTTCATCGATCTGCCTGTTCTGCTCCCCACTCTGTCTCTGGTGAATCCTCTCACTGCCCCTGCATCTCTGGCCTGTACCCCAGTCCTGTATGCACAAATAAATAAATCTTTTTTTAAAAAGAAATCTATTTATTTATGCATACAGGAACTGGGGAACAGGCCAGCAGTGCTGGTGGGGGGGGGGGGGATTAGAGAATGCATCAGAGACAGATTGAGAAACAGAACCGGTAGATCAACTGAAATGCCCTGCTGATGGGGAGCCAGGAGAGGTCTGCTGTGCCATGGGGTCATCTCCCTGGACTGCAATCAAATTTGTGCTGCAGTGGCTGCAGGCAGCTGCATAGTGCTGCACTTTAACCCTTTGCATGTCAGGGAGACCCCTGTATTTTATTCTTTCTGATGGCAGTTGTAAATAGGATTATTTTCTTTAAGTTCTGTTTGTAGTAGTTTCTTGTTAGATATAACACAACTGGTTTTTGTATTTTGCAACTTTACTGGATTGACTTATTCTGAAAGTTTCTTGGTGCAAACTTTAGGGTTTCTAGGTATATGTCATCTGCAAATGACAGCTTTCCTTCTTTCTGATTTGGAGACTTCCTTTCCTTGCCTGTTTGTTCTAGCTCTGGGACTTCCAATACTATTTTGAATAGAAGTGGCAAGTATGGGTTTATTTGTCCTGTTTCTGTTCTTAGGTGAAGGTTCTCCGCTTTTACTGTTTTTTACATGTGATGTTAGTGCAGGACTTGTCACACACAGCTTTTATTGTGCTGAGGTACATCCCAGCACACCTAATTTTTGAGTTTTAGCATGGTCATGATTTTTTATTTATTTCATTAATGTAGTATTTTACTTTATTGATTTGGTTATGGTGAGCCATCCCTGCATCTCAAAAATAAATCCCGCTTGACCGCAGTATTTGATCCTTTTCTGTGCTGTTGAACTAATTTTGCTGGTATTTTATTGAGGGTTTTTGGGTCTGTTCATTTCAGGGATATTGTCATTATCTTATGTCCTTATCTGGTTTTGATATCAGGGTAATAACAGTCTTGAAAAATTAGTTTGAAAGTTTTTACTCTGAAACTTTTCATAAGCTTTTTAATACTTATTTGGGACTAGAGTAAGGTTGAGTAGTGTTAGATTAGGTGGTATTTAGATACATGCAACGGAGTTGGAGGAAAGGACAAAATGGTGTGCTAAAATTATTTTCCTCCTCCCAGCACAAAACAGGAACGAGAGTATGTACATGTTTTGCATTGAAGCTGTCTTTTGGAGGTACATGAAGTATGTATAGGTGAAATGACATGTTGCTGATGTTTGCTTTAGAGTGAAGAGGGAATAGCTGAAACAAGGTTTGCTGTGAGCTGGTAATTGTTGAATATGAATAAATGAAGTAATTCATAAAATGTTATTTATACTTCGAAGTTTTTCCCTAATTAAAAGTATTTAATTTTGAAATACAAATGTCTGAGTGTCACTGTTGTGGATCTTCACGGAAGCCCACTCGCGGACAGTCTCACGTGTCAGTCTCCCTTCCGTGCCGCTTGCTCTCCGAGGCCAGTTTCTCTCGAGACCATCACTTGACAGTTCCAGTCAGTGGAAAAACAGTCACCGCATAGACACATAATGACATACTCACAGGAAATTTTGATGTTTTCGAGACATCTGTGTGATAGAGGGAACAAATGGGCAAATTAACAGTAGTGTATTTGATGTACAATACAGATGTAGTTTTATGACACAGTTGAATTTCTGAAAAGGCATATTATAACTATCAGATCCATGTCAAACCGTTAAGATTTCTCTGAAAAATGAATAGGATGTCTGAGAAAAGGGCACAGATTCGTGTGCAACGGTTAGCAAATCTTAGTGGTGGTGGTCTTGGCAAGTTGCTAGCTCACTCCAGCTGCAGGCGCCTCCATTGCATTCTGTCCCATGAAAGCAGGAAATGGCCCTTGTTTGCCTTCCTCATCACCTCTATTTACTTCCTTAGTACTATGACCCAGCGTACCAAAGTTGTGTGCAGTGTGCCAAGTGTCTTGCTGGGTTCTTTTATGAACGTTGTCTCATTTAATTCTCAGAACAGTGCACTGGGTGGTTTAGGAGCATATAAACTGAGCTAGAGTGATCACTAGGAAAAGAATGGACCAGCTCGCTGTGATTCCCGGATCTCTGCACCATGTGCTAGTACACCATCTCAGAAGCCTTCTGCTATCGCCAAAATAATCTGCCCGCTCCCCTCCTCCTGAGCAGCATATAGCTACCCGTGCGTGGTTCTGATCTTGTTATATCCAGGATTGACTTTTAAATATTAGTACTGAGGCAGGTGGAGTCTAGTGGGTCTCTTTGCTTCAGTTACGTACAAGGGAGGAAGAGTTAGAATTTTACATGTGAAATGCAATCTTCAGTTCTTGTGGATTAATTGAAGAACAGTGGGTCAGATAGATTTTTTTTTTTTTAATAATGAGTGTGAAGAGATCACTGCTTTCACAGCACAGAATTTGACGGTTTGCCTCAGCAGGCCAAAGGAAGCTCCTTCCAAGGCAAGATGTTTCCCTTGTTTGTCACCCTTAGCATCATTTGATATATTTACTAGTATAGAAACTGCTTAGTTCTGTTGTGGCCGAATAGATAATTTCTCTTAGAGAATAACCCACAAGGTTTTTGTGCTGAAGTATTGTCAGTTCTCTGTGATTTTTCTGAGACACTGGTGCTTTGTTAAAGGAGCTAGCGTGTGACTACGTTCACAGAAGGTATATTTCTTACGTGTTTTCCTAATCAACACATTAATGTTTGCATGCTTTAAAAAAATCCTTCTGCCCAAAAAGATTGGGAGCCAGTATTCTAAAATTATTAGTGGTGGTCTACAGAGATTTCTTAAAATCTGGATTATGGTATTTTTTGACTGTTGTTTAAGTGGTTACGAAGCACTAGAAAAGGAAATACAGTATTCCTAAACAATAATGTTTAGCATTAGGAACTTTACTTAGAAAATAAGTTTGTAAGTAGATGTTTTAACAAAAGCAGGTAAATGGAAACCATAAGTACTTTGCTTTATTCTTCCTTATTCAGTACTACCATTTTGGACTTGCCTAGTGTCAAACTGACATACAGGAAAAAAAAAACAGAATTGATCAAAGGAAACTAGAAAATAATTGGAGAAACTTTTAACATAGTGTATGGTTGTGGTTATATTTTGCATAAGAATTTGGGGCACTTACTATGCCCGGTCTGTTCATTAACTAAAAAGTACTATTTTGTCCATCTCCGGGGAGAAATTTATTGTTAAGTATTAATTAATGAGTGAGAACTTTGGCCCAAATACAGCGGAAATGTTTACTGAAACTGGATCAAAAATGAGCATCTGTGTCAAGGTTTTAAAAAATATTTTTCATATTAAGATCTCCAGAGGAAAATTTACCATCCATAAGTTAACTAATTTTAATGATTTGAATGTCCATCCTTTTGGACTTCAAGGGAAATATAATGCACTCACCATACCAAAGATTTCATTTCACTTGATAACCTCATGTGAGTAAAATACAAGCCAGTTTTTTGTTTTTGTTTTCTTAGACAAGATAATATATTTTTACTAATTTATCTATATAATATATAGAATCAGTCATTTGCTGAGTTAGTCATTCCCTTTTTTCCATCACTATTACTTTGAAATTATAAATCATTCTAAGTTTATTTTTATGGTTAGCAATTTAAGTTACATGAGCAGTTTGGTAATGAACGTGCCATTATATATGTATTTGCTTACAGTGACTGACCCAGTTCCCAATTGGACTTCAACATGAACGTGCCTTTTGGCACAAGTGAGACTCACCCACACAGATGAGTGTCCTGTGGCACTCATCTCACTGCTCTCTCCCTAGGAGAAATGCCTGTCTTTGAGCCATGCGCATGTCTACTCTCAAGTCTGTCAGCAGTGAGTCTCGCCCAGTACTAGGAGAAACTGCTCACTGCCTCAGACGTGAGCCATCGATTGTGTGATTGGGCTCAGTCTTTAGTGCACAGACAGGTGGAACTATACCTGCTTTGCAGCTTTTCTTATGCATTTTATCCTTTTTTATTGATACAAAGTGTGTGGGCAGGCTATGTCACAGCTGTGGGCTACATGTATATTTGCAGTAAACTTAGCTATAAGAAGAAAATCGAAAAAAACACACATTTTTAACAATTTTACAATTTTTGTTCTCAGAACAGTGCACTGGGTGGTTTAGGAAGATCGGAAGAGCACACGTCTGAACTCCAGTCACTGCTCGACATCTCGTATGCCGTCTTCTGCTTGAAAAAAAAAATAAGATACTTTTAATAGCTGTAGTATATGATTGTAAAAACCTAAAGGTTACTCAGCAAATGTATCCATAGATGAATTCTGTTAAGCTTTTTATCCATCTTTTGCAAAAGAGTGACTTTTCTCTCCCTGTCACTTCCAGCTGTCATTCTAAGCAGACCCTGCTTGTTTGTTTTTATAATTAGGTGGCAGCTTTATGCTGCAGGTCTAATATGTCCAGCTGATATTTCTGGAACTTGCTGTACAAGAGTCCTGTGGAAGAGAGCAGGTCATAGAGAAAATAAGATTGGCTATTGTGTGCCAATTATTGATTAAAGCTGGGTGTAGTGTCCATGAGTTCATTATAGGGAGTTCTCTGTATTGTGAAGTTTTTCATAATAAGGGTTGTTGTTTTTAAGACACAAACATAGTGTATCAGCTAGGATAAAGTTTATGCTGAATAAAATTTTGAAGGAGAGGAAATTAGTTGAATAGCTAATTAACAATGAAGATTTTGTTCCATTTAAGCAAAGGAATTTGAATTAGATGTTGGAGAGCCTGTGGTAAATTTCTGCCCCTGGAACGGTCGCGATCAGTTAGTTCTGAAGGACCCCCAGCGTGACAGAGTGAGAGTAGACTGGGGGTATTGAGACCAGTTCACTGCTGTGATGCTATCTTGAGCACATAGGGAGGTGAGTAGTGTTTTGGGTGGCTGGATGTGACAGTCTGTGACACATTTCAAAGGAGAAAGGACGGCTTGCCCTCAGTCTCAGGAAGGTGCTGGTGCCAACACATAGTGAGTGAGTTTGCGCACCCCCCGCCCCCACCCCATTGTCCGGACTTAAGGTTGTTCCGTGTGGCTGTCTGGTGTAATGCTGGAGTACACCCAGTAAATTTGTGTGCTCAGTATTTTGGGTCTTTTAGTAAAATGGTACTGGTAGACCTCTTACAGTTTCAAAGTTTCTTTTCTTTTTTGGAATAATTAAAAATGAAGACGTTGTGTTTTATATCCATGATACAAAATTACTACTAGAACGGGGTTTTAATTGGCTGAAACCCCAGAGCTCAATCCTTTAGATTATTTGCATTTTTCAGTCAGAACCTTGTAGATCTCCGCTAAATTACAGGTGACTAGCATAATTGGTGTTTTTTATTACAAGAACCAGAGTGCACCACACTCTGTTAGAATATAAAGTTACCTTATGTGACAACTATTAGACAATACTGTACTTCTGAAATAGTTTTGTTTCGTAGACCCCCAGCACAAATTTAGGGAAAAGCAGCTTAAGCTTGTGAAAAATCTTGAGGACAAAAGTGCATCCAATCAGCAGTCTTAAAATACATATCACAGCACTATTGAGAAGATGCTGTTGACTTAGTTCTAGGGCTTTCCTTTAGAATGTAGACTCTTCCCTATGGGGAAAGTACTAATTAAAATTTATAAACTTCATCCAGCAGTGTAGGCTTTCCACTGCGCTTGTGGGGGTGTGGGCCGTGAGGGCTTTACCTTCCTGGAGGGTAGTTCGGTATCAGTAATAGAGTCACCTGGGCCTCCTGTGTCCCCACTTGTCAGCGCCGCTCTAAGGACGTGTGCATGCAGAAGACAGATGCACGTGGCCACGGCTTGTAGCGTCGCCTTAGCATGTGTCGTGGAAGCTTGCCACACCCATAAACATTGCCCACCGAGGATGGTGCTCTCCGCCTGGGCATTTAGAGGCATGCCCAGACCACCTCCTAAAGGGTAACAAAGCAGATGGCAGAACAGTAGGGTTATCGCTTGTACCTTTGGGCATCATTAGAAAGTGGGGTTGTGTGAGAATTGCACTTGGCATTTTATGCTCTTGTAATGTTTACATATTTGTAGAGCATTTATTATTTTTTATAATTTAAGAATAAAGGTAACAGCCGTTGGGTGGGAGGGAAAACCTTCCTTTTTTCATGTCAGAATTACTAAGTTTTAAATTCCTTTACTCTTACATACTGGGCTTTCTGGTCTGCCATGTAATCACAGAACATGTATGTGAGGTCGGGTTCCTTTTCATCTGTGTTTTGAGATTTCTTGCTGTCAGTGTCCTTTGTTCATAATAGACTTTTGTGTAAGACCAATAAGTAAGTTTGGTCCAAGCAGCTTAAGAGGTATATAAAAGAACGCTACTCTGAGGATTGTCTGTATCACTGAAGTGATTTAGGGTTTTCCTTCTTTGGGGGAAAGCTTTGTTTTCTTTTAAAGAATGACAAATTAATTGTAAGGAAACATCTTAAAATAGCACCTAATATCATCTTAATACTACATAATACTCCAACACTTCATGTTTGTTGAATGAGTGTGTGTGTGTGAATGAAATGGCACTTACAGGTTGCGTAAATCCCAAGAGAACCAAGAATTTTAATCTAGAATTGTTTGTCTTATTTAGCTTCAGTGATAATTATCCATAGTGTTTGTAAAATTTGCTTTAACTTAGGTGTCACGGTCTAACATTTGTAATTACTTTGATAGAAGTGATACATTAAAATCCTAATTTTGGGACCCTCCCTGGTGGCACACCGGGTTAAAGCACAACTCTACGAAACTATCCACAGCCACTACAACTCGAGTTCAATTCCCAGCCCAAGAGGTGACCTACATAGTATGGCAGACCTCTCCTGACCTGGCCACTGCTCCCCATTCTGTCTCTGGTGAACCCTCTCACCCCCCCCCCACAAACACCTCTGGCCTATGCCCCAGTTATTCTACACATAAATAAGTGTATTTTGAAGAAAATCAGAAAGCTAAATTGTCATCAGCTAGAGAAATTTCACCTGTTCTTAGAAGTATAACATACTAATGCCTCATAAATGCGCATAAACCCATGGCATAGGTAAACTTAGTACAAGTAAACCTGGTCCCCATTTCAGGGTCTGCACATGTAGAGTCTTGACACAGAAGAGGCAAAAGTAACAGTGCGGGAAGTTCTCTGCTCTTGGAACATGGAGGCAGCTCTAGTGCATGCTCTGAGATCCAGACTCAGTTAAGTCTTAAGAATATAAATTGTGGGCCCTCCCTAATGGCTAGGGGTTAGTATTGCTGGAGTTAACCCACATGGCGCAGCAGACCTCTCCTGTCCTCCCCTCAGCAGTGGATTTCAGGACATCTGTCTGTTCTGCACCTTGCTAAGTTTCTGGAGTATCCTCTCACCCCACCCCCACACCCTCTGGCCTACACCCCAGTTCTTACATGCATAAATAAATAAAAGTAAATCTTTTAAAAAATATATATATATATGGCCCTCCCTGGTGGCGCAGCGGGTTAAAGCACTGCACTTGAGAAGCTGGGGCCACTTCCGCATGAGTTCTATCCCCGCCTGCCCCGAGGTGACCACATGGCGCGGCAGACCTCTCCTGACCCACCCGCGGCTCCCCTCAGCAGTGTACTTCATTGATCTGCCTGTTCTGCTCCCCACTCTGTCTCTGGTGAAGCCTCTCACCGCCCCTGAGCCTCTGGCCTGTACCCTAGTTCTGTATGTACAAATAAAAAATAAATCTTTAAAAAAAATTTATATATATATATATAAATCTTTAGAGAGCTAAATCAACATACTTTGAGGGCAGTCATCTTTATTTGATACCTAGAAGGTTAAATCTTTCTGATTCTTGTTAAGAATAGAGTGCATCCTTGGTTAGTTTAGCAGTAAGTATTATTTAAATAAGTTTTAGATAAGACATTTTTCTTCAATGTCACCTTAGAATAATTTAAGTAGTAATATTTAGTGTGAGTATTTTGGTATGTAGTCTTACCCTACCACCACTAAGTACAGCTTCCACTAAGTACAGCTTAGTATATCTTCACCTGTTTTTGCTGTTAATGTAATTTTTGAGGGGGTAGGAAATCTTTGCTATGTGCTAAAATAGGATATTTAAACAACTGGATTTTAATTACCTCCTATTTTGGTAAATGTCGAGCTTTAATAGACATTGGTTTACCATGCCAAGCCCAGTAGCCCCCAGAGGGAGTATAAATACAAGCGAAGGAGCCAAGGGATAAGCCAGTGTTTCAGGAAAGAAAGTGGAGGAAGAGGAGGACTTTACCTTGACGCTAAATCACGAAGCCTTGGTGTTTCTCTTTTCTCTTCAGCCCTGAACTTCTAGGTCCTTTGCCTGCATCGATTCCTTCTGACTAGACGCCTGATTTATACCACCCATTACATGAACTTTTCACTGGCCTCTCAGCAGTGAGAGCAAAAATCACTTTAGCCAGGTTCTGTCTGCTCACAGCAGCTCTTTTTTCTTTTTAATCGTGTCATTTCCAGAAAGCCATTTAAACTCATTTCCTACAAACACTGTTTGTGTACACTGATGAGTTAGAAGGACAGCTCTCATTCTTCCAGTGTTACGGAAGAGAAAACCAGGACCTTCCCACTTAGCAAGAATTGTACCTAAACCAGCCAGTGCCAGGTGCATAGGAACCTGGAGCCATGAGGAAGCTCAGCGAAGAATTTGCTTTAAGGAATTTCAGGTCTTCCTATAAAAGTGGTTTTTCTCAGGTCACCAGACTCTCGTTCAGATCCCTAACTCCCTGGGTAGTGCTTTTGCTCGATTTCCCTTTGGCAAAGGGTGTGTGTGTGTGTGTGTGTGTGTGTGTGTGTGTGTGTGTGTG
>NW_004567134.1:16641806-16688906 GCF_000260355.1 Condylura cristata | reverse complement strand
CAGACTCTCGTTCAGATCCCTAACTCCCTGGGTATGCTTTTGCTCGATTTCCCTTTGGTTAAAGGCTGTGTGTGTGTGTGTGTGTGTGTGTGTGTGTGTGTGTGTGTGTGTGTGTCTTTGCAGGGTGTTCAGCTTGGTTAGAGACAGAAGTAACACAGTGAGGTTGTCGTCTTCAGCCAAGTTAGGTAAAATGCACTTGCGTGTTTATTGCATTTTAAATTATTGTATGATTTAATAAGTGGAGAGTAATGATCATACCCAAAAAGATGTAATGTTCTTTCCCATCCCTCCTTTTTTACTGTTTTGTACAGTCATTCTAAAAAAGGAACCTGGAGTCTGGGAATGTGTAGGAATAAATATCACTGACACATCTAGCTAAAATTTGGATAATCAGTAGATTCAAGGATTGGAGCTTCTTTTTTTGGTCCAGTTGAAAGGACAGTTTTATTAGGAAGAGGAGAGGGGCACCTTCATGGACAGTTGGCTGGGCAGTTGGGGAGGAGAGCGAGAGGGTCACAGCAGAAATGCCCACGTGGTCGCGAGGCCGCTGGTGAGCTGCCCAGAAACCAGATCTTAAGGACTGTTTTAACCCTGGGGAAACTTCCCAAAATGTTTCTTCTTTACTGAGAAAAATTTATTAATGTATTATCCTATTAAAGCTCTTTTGTTGTTTCAGAGTTACACAGATACTCTATCTGTAAATTTTCACTTTGATAGTTTATAGGGTCAAAATAGTGATTTCAAGATATTTTAAGTGCTTGTGTTTTTAATGAGTCACAGTTTGATAATTGTGTTTGAAAGGAGGAACTGTGAATAATGATGATTGCTGGCTAGTGAGAATTTAGAGTTTCAGTGTACGCAGGTTTATTCAGTGAGGCAAAAATCCTAAAATGTCTAATACTGTTGTGACCAACCTGCTATCAAAGCTCTGACAAAGAAACCGGGCTGAGGAGTTGAGGAACCTAAGGATTTTTTTTTTTAATTAAGGATATTTTAAGTTAGATTCTAAAATAGTAAGTTGTGACTAGTAAGATGAAAATACTCATTAACCTTCTTATAAGACCTGAAGTTTTGCTGCCCTTGAGAAAATTGGGCATTGCAAGCATGCCGGCATTGCTCAGCCGCCTTTCCTTCAGCCTAAGCAGAGACTTGCTTTTCTTTCATACATGTCTATGTGTTAACACTAATGTCAATGTTAATCTTCTTACAGTTTCAAAATATCACTAAAATACACCTTTCTGGCCCTGGATTACCAAGTCCTTTTGGAAATCTCTTAATTAGGCCATAGGTTGCAGAGTAACCTTTTTTTGTTTGTTTTTGAAGATATATTTGTTTATGCACGCAAAACTGCGGTACAGCCAGAGGTGCAGGGGCGGGCGGTGAGAAGATTCACCAGAGGCAGAGTGGGGAGCAGAGCAGGCTGACTGACAAAAGTACACTGCAGCGGAGTCTGCTGGGCCCTGGGGGTCACCCCTGGCTGGGATCAAACCCGCTCTGGCTTGCAGCACTGTGTCCCAACCTGCTGCGCCACCGGCCTAATGACTTGTATACTCAGGGGCCTCCTACCTCTCTCAATGTTGTCTTGTTAAGAGTAAGGCAAATGAGTGTAAATTCTTAATGTAGATGCCTTGCTTAGAGAATTATATTCCTAACAGTAAAAAAATGCTTTCGGTGTCATTTAAATTTTCATCATGCAAGAATACAAAGAAAAGGGATATTTGGGGGAAATGGCTTATTCAGTCTGTGTTCACGTACATGTTTTGTCAGAGACCAAAATTGAGGAAGAGTCTTTGCTTTTCTGGTGGTTTGTGAAGAGAGTTGATCAGAGATTGCTTTTTGGCTGAGTTGCTGTCTGCAGGGGCTGTTAACAATTGTTTCTCTGGCAGCAGAGCTTGTTCGTCAGGATTGCATCATTTCTGGGAGAGTGGCCAAGGTCCACAGCCTCAGTACAAAGACTGTCTGAAGCATATGCGGCCTGTTCTCTGCGAGGCACTCCTCTTCCTGCCAGTCCTCTTCACAGGATTACTAAAGCAGACTTGTTCTGAATTCCTTTCACTGCACTGGCTGTTTATTGGACTCTTGTCTCCCAGCTGCTTCCGGCTCACCTGGCTGATGCAATTTCTTTTTCTGAAATCTCTGTTGGAATTGTTCTTAAAACACTTTGTCTATCTTCTCTGAGTGACCAGACAGATCACACGGGTCTTATGCTTTCAGCACCTCATATAGAGAAGAACTGTCAGAATGACACATGCAGAAACTATTTTGAACCCAATTAAAAAGACAAGGGGTAATTATAAACCCTTTCTGGCATATTCTATTTAACAGCTTTTTCCTTAGAAACTGAATGTAAATGGTAACTTCCAAAAGAGTTCTCCGGTATTGGGAGAAAGGCAGGTTCGGCCTCTGAATCCAAGAACTTTGCTGTATTCCTGTGGATTCTGCTGAATTGTTCTGGAAATGACTAGATCGATATCACTGAAGTTCTGATGCATTCACTTTCCCCTACTTCTCTTTTTCCTCCTGCCTCCTGATAGTTTTGTTACTAAAGAAACCTAATTCTTCCTTGGTTTAAGTTTTTTTTCTCTTATATTACCTTTATTCCTTTCGTTATTCGAAACCTATAAAACACCGACATAAAGTACATTTTTTCTCTAGTGCATGGTAATCCGGACTCCCCACAAGTGCCTCTTCTCACAGGTATGCTCTAACACCATTTCAGATGTCAGTACCCCATCGGGCTGTTAAATTTGAATGTGTTCCCCAATAGTCTTGGGTCATCACCTGCTTTACTTTCCTTTTTGGAGGGTAGAAATTTAATTAGAACTTTTCCCGTTTGCTCCTCTGGAGTTGACCACAGATGGGATTAACTTCTGCCATTCTTTCTCTGTAGTAAAACAAGATGGGTAGGATAGAGTTAGGGGAGAAGAAAGGAGTAACATGAACTGATTTTTAATGGGTGATGCAAGCCATTGTCTGGACAGTAAATTTTAAATTTGGTTAAAGAACAGCTTCTGAATTTGGGAAAGGTTCAGCAAGAAAGAAGAACACTGAGCACCTCCTAGGAGAGATTAAAAGAAAGGGCCCCTTGGGGATTAGGAGATGTTTCCAACTAGAAGAGTAGAGTATTGCCTGGTGACACAAAATAACTTTTGTGGCCCTCCCTGGTGGTGCAGCGGGTTAAAGCTGCAGCACTAAGAAGCTAAAGTCACCTCAGCATGAGTTTGATCCCTGCCCTGGAGGTGAACCTCATGGCTCTGCAGACCTCTCCTGACCCGCCTGCTGCTCCCTCAGCAGTGGACTTCTTCAGTGGGCCTGTTATGCTCCCCACTCTGTCTCAGGTGACTCCTCTCAGCACCCCTGTGCCTCTGGCCTGTACCCCAGCTCTGATGTATAAATCTTTTTTAAAAAAATAGCTTTTGTTCCTTCTTAGTCAAGTGGAGATAACCTCCCTATGCATCCATTATTTAAGCCCTGGCTTTACCCTAAAATAATGGTATAAAGGAAACACAGAACTAGGTAAGATAGAGAGGTGAACAGAAGTCAGACAGTATAGAAAAATGAAATAAATTATTTTAAAATGGTATTCGTTCTTTGTGTCCAAAATACCTCTTGTCTAGTATTGTGATTTCTTTCAATACTAATTTGTGTTTCAACTTTTTGTAGGTCTTCAGAGCTCCTGGAAGATCACTTTCTAGGACTTCATAATCAAAGGTCTACAAAAAAGGTGACTGAGCCAAATAAAATCCTTTAGCTTTGATTTTTGTATCTTAGTAAATGTTAGCTAAAATCCTACATTTAGATAACGGTGATCATACTTTACTCAGCATATATTTCTTGAATACCCTCTCTGTGCCAGACACCATAGCAGAGGGTTAAAAATTCCAGTACTCATAGACTTTGTATTCTGATAGAAAAAGAGGAATTAACACATAGAAGATACCTTGAAATTGTTCCATTTGGCAACAAAATTAATACTCCTCGCTCTCTAGGACACATCTCCAGACTGTGATAAATTAATAGCTCTTATAAATAGTGAGCTTGTAAACTATACTAGGAATCTGTTGTCTTGATTTATAAATCTGGAGTAACTGCAATGTGAAATTACTGCGTTTTGGATATCAAAAGTTCTTCAGTTAACATTTCAATAGCTGCCTTTTGCACAGTATTATTTTAAGGAAGGAAGGAATTGGTTTTGTTTTCTTAAATCTAAAATACCCCAATAATGTAAAAGCCTTTTCTTTTCAAAGAACAAGATGGCCAAACTAACCTAATAACAAACCGCCTTCATCCAAAGGGGTGGAAGGGCCGTGTCAGCATAGACAGAGGAAAATGGAAGCCACATGAGCCAGTCAGTCTCCTCTGGTGTTTCTTAAAGCTGCGTTTCAGCTTTCCAGGGTGGCAGGGTCGTAGTTGCACTAGAGGACAGAGTAATCAAGTATTCCTTCATGAAAGGGGTATTAGCCGAATTAACTTCCTGTCTTATATTGAAAAGCCTCCCCCTCTTTTTCTTTTTTTTCTTTTACAGGCATATATCATCACCGTTATGGCTAAGGATTTTTAGTGGTGTTGAGTAACTTTTTGGTCCTTTATTGGAGCTATAATACATAATTCAGATTCTGTGTTGGTCAGACTAAGGATGATCATTATTATTAGACTCTCTTCTGCTTATCTAGTCCGATAGATCTAGATTGTTTTTAAAAAAGCCAGGTATCGGGTGGGGTGGTGTTCTTCCCTTTTAAATAAAGCACAATGATACAAAAGAAAAAAGAAATTATAGTTATACAGTGATACTAGAATTAGCAAAAGAATCGTAGCCAATAATTCTCTACAGTAGCTTCTTTTGGCCTTGTTTGATAACATCAAACTAGCATTTGTAGATTTTGTTTCAACTTCCCAGAGACTTGAAGGCTGTGATTTTAAATCTCTGGCATATGGTCTGGGGAAGCAAGCAAATGAGCAAATGGAGAGGCGAGGCGAAGGCAGGGCCACTCTAGCAGGAGCTGCAGGGCACAGAGTAGGATAGGCCTCTGGGGTCCAGCCTTAGCTCTCTCTCACCGCCTGCCCGGCGAGTAGAGGAAGAGTATTGCCACACCCAGAAGAGAGTCCGCTGCCCTGGGGAGGCCAGCCTTTTCAAAGCGTGGTTCCAGGAGCCTGTGTTAGTTTAGCGCTGTTCTCTTACTCTAAAGTAATTCAAGCAAACAGTACTCTCTTTGCATGTCCTTAAAAGTGCTTGCCTGATAAAGTTTGGTAATTTGCTATCTATCAAGAAAGGGTCAAGCATCTCAGGTTGGCTGCCACTTAAAATTTGCTTTCATCCCTGAATTTACTCAAATTACTGCTGTGGACTTTCTGTTCCATTTAACTTTTTCATATAGTTGCTTTCTTTTTCTACTGTCTTAATGAGCTAGAGTCCTATCAGCCAGAACCCTGTAGTCTTTTTTACAAGAACCTTTATCTCGTTCTTAACATTCAGATTGATTTCCTTATATACCACATAAAATACTCTTTCATTCATTTAATGGTTTTTGCATTACTATAAAACCACTGTAAAATCATAAAATTACTGTTTTTTTCTTTGTACTGTTATCTCCAAAACTCAATTTACTTTTGGTTTTTTTATATGCAAGTAATTGTGAATTTTTCTGTTCTCAAATTCCAATAATGGTTGTCACCAGTTCAGGATATCCTCAGCTGCTTTTTCATAAAAATTTTCTTGTTTGTATCTTGAATCTACTCTTAGTGGTTGATGTTTTTATTCATACCAATCTGTGAATATTACCTAATAAATACAGTTAAGCTAATTGCATCTTCCAAAAATTGTTGTTAAAATTAGACGGTTTAGAAGAAGAGAGTGTTTCATGACAGAAGAAAATAGGGAACAAGTTGATCCAGTCAGATACAAACAGATTGATCTCGCGTATTTAATTTGGAAGAAATAGCATTAGTGGCTGCTGGTAATACTGCATTTATTTGCTTTGAAATGTTTAAATACCTTGAATTGTTCAAGCATTTAATTAATCTGGTATTTCTTAAAATTTAGAAATTAAAATCATAGGGTGCCAGAAATTCTGGTTTGATGAGCCATTCTGGTTTGGGGTGGGGGGGGTCCTAATAATGAACCAGGCAGACAGTCACTTTCCCTTATCTAAAAAGAAAAGAACCACATAGAAATGAAAAACAAGTGTGCTGTTTTGCCCCTCACGTGGTGGAACATTAATTCAGTTTATAGTAAACATGGAAAGGTACTATATTTCTTTTGTATTATAATTGCTTTGTAAATGTTGCCATTTATATTTCTCTCTTATAAAGCCTTGTGCAGAAGTGGGAAGCATTCAGCAGCATTTGGGATCAATTTAAAGAACAATTTGACTGCTACATTTTATTTTCCTTCTCTGTGATAGGGTTCCTCATGTCCATAACATGTTGGTTGAGGCTCTGCAGCTCGCCCCCACTCTCAGAGTGGCCAGTCTCCATTAATTGGACCCCGTGATTTCCACTCTGTCGTGCTGGACGTCATGAGCATTGCAATCCCTCTGGGAGTCACCACACCAGATACATCCTACTCAGATATGGCTGCTGGATCAGAGTAAGTGCTACTTCCTAGGTAGTAGGTACATTACCAGCCTGTGTGGAGGCAGTTTTCTTATGGGCATCTAATAATAAATACATAGTATTTTCTAAGTCAAAACTAGCCCACTTAAAAGTGACAATAGACCGTTCCCTTACCCCCAGAAAAGCTAAAGGGGTGAGGGAGGAATTAGAATAGGCAGGAGGAGAAATTGGGGGCGGTGGGATTTCAAAGTAAATACTGAACGAATTAAATTTGCAAAGTAGTGGTCACGTTTTTATTTGGTTTTGATGGGTGGGGAAGATTGGAACCAAGTAGGTGTTAACTACCTGCTTCTGTAGTGTGTAATGGTTATGGATGGAGATAGGCGTTCTCTCCAACTGATTTTCCTTGAAGGCCTCTTCCTATGTATTTCTTACTGTTCTAGAGTTAAAGGGGCTGAAACTTTATTGGGCAGGTTGCTCAGACCTTCTGACATTTGGGGTAGAAAACATGGAAAGCAGTGTCATCTGTTTTTTATAATACTCATTGCCTAGAAAGAGGACCTTCAAAATCAGTGGTACCAAACTTTTTTTTCAGCTAAGAGCAGCTTTAGGAATTCAGAGTTTGTCGAAAAGCCCAATCCCTAAAATAGACTCTCAATTCTTGAAGAATTTAAATGCCAAATGCAAATGAAGGTAGGCCTTCATTATAAAACTTTATATATTATTCACAGCTTTAAATTTTTTAGCCGTATGTATCCCTTCTCTTTTAAGTTGTCCAAGACCCCTGCTCACAGATTCCCCCTCTTGTCCTTTCACCTCCCTTGTACCCGATCTTCCTTGCTTACAGAAAGGAAGTGGAAGCCCCCTACCTTTCAAGACGAAGTGGCACTACACCAGGATGTGAAAGTCCAGCGAAAGAGACCCAAGGGGCCTAGGGGGCAGCACACCCCCAGAAGCCAAGTCTATTCCAGGCAGTACCAGGGATTAGGGTCTGGGCTGGAAAAATCCTGGTGTTTTGAATATGTTCAGGTCCAGTTCAGACTCTTGATCCCACAGCCACTTCTTGAGTGAGGTGGGTGTTGCTCTAATTCCCCTGTTTCTCTTGCCATTTTCATAGTCCCTGGGGATTCTTCCCCTCTCCCTCAGCAAAGCAAAGCAACTGTACCAGAACTCTGGGTTCACCTGCATTCCTGGTTAATAGTGGTTTTCTTCCTTAAAACTGAAATATTGAAGAGCATGTATATTTCTTCACAAAACCACCAAGGATACTTTAACTGTATATTGACTTCCTTAAATGGGAAGACTTGAACTAAAACTACCCTAAGAAGCAATATTTTATATTCTGGGGTAGTCTAGAATTAAAAGTAGTTTTCAGCCTTATTCCCATATATCAAGGAAGGGAAGGGCGGGGGGTGGGAAAGGGTGGATTGTGTTCCTCCCAGGGTGTCTGTTATTTTTTTCCTGTTTGTTTTGTTGGGGGAGGGGTGTTGCATGCCAAAGAGATTTAGCTATACCAATCAATAACTGAGACTTCCAATTTACAATTATTTCCCAAATAAAGTACTTAAAAATCGTCCTTCATTAGTACCCACTGTTCTCCTGTAGGGATTGAATACCAGCTCTCTGGTTAGTCTTCATTAACATTTGTGAGTAGTTTCAGTACAGTTTTAAAATCAAAGATTTGGGAATTTTTAAATACGAAAGGACCTAAAGCCAGTATTATTAAAACGGGTGCTTTACCCCAGTGTACAGAGGTGACTGCCTCTGAGAGGTACATGTTTCTGCGGGGTCCAAAAGCAAATGAAGAAAAGGTTTTTCTGATCTGACCATTTATTGGACTGCATTTTTATTACCCGAAACATGTTCCTACCTAACATCCAGCTTTCTGACCCTACTACGTTCAAAACTAAATGCAGCTGCTCATTTAATATTTCTACAAACCAAAAAAAAAAAATGTCAACAAGCAGCATAGATATGTTCCGTTAAGTTATTGATGACCTCCGCTGCCCATATTCCACTGTCCACGTGGCCAGGTGTCCGGGAGCTAGCTCTGCAGGGCAAAATGCTGAACAGAGTGCGAGGGTCTCGTGGAACCTTCGACCTGATGGCAACAGTGTGCAGCACGCATTTTTCCATAATATAATTGTAGTAAAACCTCTAAATGTAACAATAGAAGGAAAGACCTGACAGTCCTCTGATAATAAATTTGAGATATTTTCCAAAGGGAGCACGATAGCACCCTTTGCACATTGTGCTTAGGACACAATTGATGGAGTCTGTCTGCTGTGAGCATGGCTTCTGTTCAGACACTGGAGAAGACAGGCTGTGATGACATTCGCATAAAATGATTGACTAATAAAGAGATGTAACACCCCAAATTTTTAATCCATACTTTAAAATATAGATAAGAAGCTCCTTTATGAGTATGTATACATAAATGTATTGCATGTGTGTATACATATGTATGTGTGTTAAGAAACACAGGAAATCTGGCAACATGTAGCTATGTAATACCTACTATGGAAATCGCAAAGGTGTGTGTTTGTTTTGTTTTTTTAATGGAACCTAGAAGCTTAAATTCTAGTCGTTGCCATGCATAGCATTATAGTAGATGCTGTGCTTGACTGAAGTATTGTGCAGTGGGATGGCCTGTTAACCTCCACAATATACATTTTATTTTTATTCCTAGACTTGCACATGAAGTGCATATGTTCATATTTACCCAGTTTGGAGATGGGTAAGATACAACCAACATAGCTCCATCTCCATGGCCATCTTTATTTCACGCAGCTTTCCTTCTTCCCGTCCAAAAACAAATCCATTCCTGATGAGCGGCTGTCATGTTTCACCCCATGTGTTCAGTGATCCAAACCCCCTTATATAAACTATTGAGAACTTTTTGGAATACTTGTTTATCTAGTAAATTAACAATGTTGTATGAAGTCACTGTTACTTTCCTTTAACCATCATAGAGTAAACTCTACTTCATTTTATTAATGCTTGTCTGCCTTTGGTTTCGTTTAGGAAACCCCACCTGTTTCCTAATACTCAGAGCTGATTGCCTCTCAGTGAACCATGTTCAGATCATCTTTTTCTCAAGAATACTGACCTGCATTCTTGATGCCCCACACCCCCAGTTCCCATCTTACAGACACTTAAGTAATAAAGTGCATGCCCGTCACTAACAGAGAATACTTTCCTGTGTCTAAAGTTCTTCTTCACCTAGAAATTACCTTTGCTGTTATTAATAAGACCCCTTCTCACAGTATTGGAGCATATAACTGGGTGAGTTGGATGTGTATCTAAGGGTTTTCTTCTATCCCCTCACTTCTCAGCTGATGGCACCATGTTGAACTGCATACTTCATGTATTCCTGCTACCTGTGTTGTATATTTCTAAGCAGGAAAAATGTATGTTACTTGAAGCAAACTGTATTATTTGATTCTCTGAATGACCCTTTGGTCTCTAAAGATGAGAGTTATGCTTGTCTTTGGCATCTCCAATGTGTGAATCTCTGCGCTGGTTAATTTAAATGATAGATAATCCGTTCTTCTATTCTGCAAAGTCTACACGCATATTCATATTAACTTGCAAAATTCTAACCCTAACCAGGTAGCAATCAGAGCTAAATGGGTTTTTTTCGCAAAACCTTGGGCCTTTGTCCTCAGCCACCAATGCCTTGCTTTATTATCAAGTAAAGACTTACATTAATACCTGAAATTAAACATTTATGGTTCTTTTATATTAGCAATTTGCACTTGACCAGTTTATTTTCCATTCGTTGATGTTATTTAAAAAAAAAAAAAACAAAAACCATGCTTCTCACTAACTCTGGTTAAGGTCATATAACTTTTTTTAGGTAGATTGTTACCTTGTTTTACAAATAAATTAGGCATAGTGGAAACAGAACTGACTTTGGAGTCAGAGACCTTTTGTGAAGTCACATAATCTCACCACCTCACCTTGAGCTCCTGTTGTAAAAATGAGATGCTACATACCATGTTTAGTAATTGCAGGGATGAGTTGGATGATGTATATAAGGAACCTAGCAAATACGGGAAATTTCAGACAGTAGCCACCACTTGTTTTTACTTAACACTGGGCTAACGTAACTTTTAGGTACAGCTTTGATTATTTTGAAGTTCTGTGGTATTACCATGCAGCTGTTAAATAAATGTGTCCTTGATATGCTTGCATGTCACTGGTGGATGAGAAATTATTACTCTAATATGTGAAAGGTATTGGGGTTCATCAAGATGAGAGGTGTGATAACTATAAGATGCCATTGTTTTTACCTGTACTTTCCTCAGGGTGTCCTGTCTTGGTAGTGAATGGACGAGGGCCTGGCCCTGGGGCAGTGCAGAAGGCACTTTCATCATCTCACACTGCAAATGTCATGTGAGGTTTCATGGAAGTATTAAGAGATCCAATTAAGAAGAATAGTTCTGAGTCTAAACCAGCCCAGAGTGGCTTCTCTAGGGGAAACTCCCCGCTCAGCTGGTACGTTTGTGTTTGTCATTAGGGACGCCTGTGTCCCAGGTGCCCGCCTTGAGACACCTGCCTGTGCTGGCCTCATGTCACACACAGCCCACATTTGATAGCCCTCCTGTTGTCCGTAGGCTTAGCCATGCTCCTCAGATTGTTTCACGCCGTTTTTCTCGTATTCTAGTGGCTGGTGGTTGTGGAAAGTGGAGGGGGTAGAACGGGAAGCTAAGGCTGACTTAAGGGAAGATTAGGTGTTATGCTATCATGCGTTGCTTTTCGCCTTTGTGCAGCCCTGAATCTGTGGAGGCTAGTCCAGCAGTTAATGAGAAGAGCGTGTATTCCACTCATAATTATGGGACCACTCAGAGGCATGGGTGTCGAGGACTGCCTTACGCTGTGAGTATGCATTTGCTTCTCTCCAGAGCAGTGATCTTCCTGGAGTGTAATCCATTCTTGCACATTGTGACTTTCTTGAAATGTTTATATGCAGCATGACGAAGTTGCCCCTTTTGCACTTCCCTGCCTCCAGCGGACGTCTAGCCCTGCATCATTGTTCTTGTTTTTATGTCCCAGTTGACCTTGGCATTTTGTTTTATCACTTTCCTGGTTGAAGCCAAAAAGCGAAGGGTACTACTTTCTTCTTTCTTTCCATATGTACCGTACTTTAGGGGAGAGAGGGGCCAGTGTTTGGACACTGTTGATTTAAAAAATCTTATTTTCAGGATCATAATTACGGAGCCCCTCCTCCTCCGACACCTCCTGCTTCTCCCCCTGTCCAGACGATCATCCCTCGCTCTGACCTGAACGGCCTGCCGTCGCCAGTCGAGGAGCGCTGCGGAGACAGCCCGAACTCTGAAGGAGAGACCGTCCCCACCTGGTGTCCTTGTGGTCTTTCTCAGGATGGCTTCCTCCTCAACTGTGACAAGTGCAGGTAAGCCCACATCTCGCCTGAGTTCACGCTCGGGTTGCTGGGGTCAGGGTTTCTCACTAGTAGGGAAAAGCTCAAAGTATTCTTTCTTGTGTTTGTTAATGTAGATGATTCCTTAGTGCTCCTTGGCTCGAATTCTCTGCACTAGGTGAGAATTGCTGACAACAAGGAATGAGAGATTGATGTTAAAGCTATTGAATTTGATATGAGACTTAATGTCCTGGAAACATTTGGTAGGTGGGAGGAAGGGGTAGGATGTGCAGAGACACTTCTCCCTTGTGCGAGGATGTACTGCGTGCTGTCGGAAGGACCACTTTAAGTCTATTTTCCCTCTTTAGGGGAATGAGCAGGGGGAAGGTTATTAGACTTCATCGGCGGAAGCAGGACAACATATCAGGTGAGCAGAAGATGGGTTAGGCCCATGTTTTGACCTATAAATACTTTGTGATCTCAGTGTTCTTGTCAAGAGCCCTCCTGTGGCGCCCCCATTGTTCCCAGTTCTTTTCATGGGAAGAGCAAAAGTTTTTCTCTCAAGGCCGTTGTGTAATTGTCCCTGTGAACAACCAAAGTTTTCCTATTGAACATTAAAAAACATCCCTTTTCTATGTCACACATTGCATTTGGGGCTGAATACAAGGGGGTATTTTGTAGAACAGGGTTAATGGTCTTAAGGCCAGAGAGACGGAAGGAATCTCGTTTTCTTACAGAAGGTAAGTGTGTTCCGGGTGACCAGAGTTGAGGCAGGGGTGATGGCTCTGTGGGAATGGCGTAGATCTGAAGAAGCTGCTGCTTCCTGCGCAAGCCACAGGCTGGCTGCACGGTGTGAACCACGAATCACCTCTTTTCAGGTGGGGATAGCAGTGCAACAGAAAGCTGGGATGAGGAGCTCTCTCCTTCCACTGTGTTGTACACAGCAACACAGCACACACCGACTAGCATCACCTTGACCGTCAGAAGAACCAAACCCAAGAAGCGGAAAAAGAGTCCAGAAAAGGGTCGTGCAGCACCAAAGACGAAGAAAACCAAGGTATGGAGGATAAAAGTATCGGAATAGAAATGGGTCTGAAATAGCTCAAATTTTGGACCAAGGATGCACCAGAATTCTTGTGAGATGTTTGCTCCGGGTGTTTGAGGGCCACCTTTGTTCTCCTTACAAAATTCGGCTCAAGTGTTTATGAATATATAGACCAACCTCTCTTATGCCACTCCATACCATCACCACTGGCACAGTTTCTTGTACTCCAGCCCCCATCCCAGGCACGAAATCCCAGCCCCGTGTGGTACGCGTCCCCCCTCCCCCACCAAGTGATGCAGCCCCTGGTCTAGACGTCACTGCCCTTACGTGTGCCCCCGGCCCTAAGCAGCCTATGAAACCCTGGCCTGCACGTTCCCGCCTCATGTCATTGGGTTGGTTGTTTTCCTTGTTTCAAAAAAATAAATCTGGAAGCATCTCTTGAGTGGTCTAGGCTTCCTTAGTATTGTGGTCACTTTCCTATATTCTCAGCTACAAGGTCTCCAGGAAGAACCTCTTCTGTTTTGTGTCTTTCTTCCCCTCATGGCAACCTTGTTGGTTCCTAGGTGACTTGCCCACCCCTTGTTAAGGGGATTGGTCTTTGTTTCCTTCTTAATTCCAAAACTGGTAAATCTGCAACCTGACTTAACGTTTTTATTTACTTTTTCTTTTAGTGTCAGGGTACGTAGAGTGTTTAGCTGATGCATGCTCTTCCCTGTTAATTAGCTAGTTCCAGAGTGGAAGGTATTGTAATTGGCCTCCGAGCTCACTGGCCCCGAGCTGCCCCTCTTCTTCACAACGAGGGGAAAGCCATCGTACTTGTTACCTCGGGAAAGGGGACAAATAGACACTAGCTCTTGCCTTAGTTTTAGTCTCAGCTAGGTATAACTGTCATTCTTGGTACCAAGTTTTGTTTTGTTCTACTTGTTTTCCTCTTTGGGATAGGCATTTCGAGAGGGATCCCGGAAGTCCTTGCGGATGAAGGTAAGGGGTATTCTTCCCTGCTGTGTTACTCCACTGTGATCTTGCATTTCGGTCAGCTTCTTTCCTGACACGATGGTCTGGGAATCTTGACTCTGCTTTTTGTTAGCTTGTAACCGTTGCCGTTCAGTTTCCACAGAGCCTTGCTCCAAGGTGGATTTCCTTAGGCGTTTTCTGAAGTATTTCCCTTCTGTAATCAGCCTTCATTTACTGGCTTTTCATTAGCTGCCTTTCTAGGCGACCGGTGATACTTTACCAGACAGAAGGAGACTGATGTGTTCTGCCATTATGCTCAGCCTCACCCTCAGGGCCGGGGTGTTTCTGTGATCGAGGGTCTCTTGTGTGCCCCTCCCCGCCCCACCCCCAGCACTGTTGGGCTTCAGTCACCAGTTGGAAGCCTAGACTTCATCCACAGAAAAGTAGTGTTGATAGCGATTACTTTTATTGGAGTGACTGGTTGCTTTGCACTGTTTTTTCTTGGTTGTGTTCTGTTGGAAAGAGAAGACTCAGGAGATGCTAGTGTTTCTGTTCTTCGTTTTTCAAATGAAAGCTCTTGAGGTATGATTTTGGGTAGTGGTTGGAGAATCGACAAGTTATGTGCGGTGGTTTAAGTGGACTTTAAGGAACTGGTGGTAAGAGCACAGCTTGCCAGCGATGAGCGTGTGCTGTCTGGTACCCCCCACCGTGTGTACGGCCGACAGCCCGCCGCGGGTCGCTGCTCACAGCCGCAGAGCCTGTCAGTAGCGTTAGGGACTGCTTCAGCGCTCTTCAGTGTCCATTTCCCTAAAACGTCAGTAATGTAAAACAAAGGGTGTTTCCTGCTACACAGCACAAACATTTCAGTGACACGGCACAGGCTTCTGAGGTTGCTGCGCGTGTGTCTGGTTCCGTGTGTGCAGAGCGGCCGTGACGGGGCTTCACAGAGATCACTGTGCTTCCGAGTCCTGGCTGGGGATTCGGAACACAGTCACCGCATTGCCGGGTTTGTCCTCCACGAGGGACACTTTAGCGTCTTTCTTTTTGTTTCATTTCACGATGGGACCCCTGAAATAGATGAGGAAGATGTGGCTTTGATAAGCCCTTTTCTCTTTTATCTGCTAATTCCAGAAACCTGCCTTGAGAAGTTCAAACCTTTTGAAAGCTATTAAGTCATTCTCCCAGAAAATTCCATGTGAATCCCAAATGTGGAACATTGACAGATAACCCCATAAGTGTAATTAAATTTAATTAATAAAAAATACTCGTTCATTTTGATCATCGTATCACAATTCTAAATTGGGTTTACAAGTTTTGTACTCAGAATTAATTTTTAGTAAAAATTCCACTAAAGAGCTGGGTGGGATCCCAGAATAAGAGGAATTTACCATTTGACATTTTAATCCCCAAATCAAGAGCCTCACAACTGAAAACATTACTCTCAAGCAGGGTCTCTCAGCCTCAACTCTGTTGACATTTGAGCTAAGTGATTCTTTGTTAGGGGCCAGGGAGACTTGTCTTCTTTATTGTTCAGTAACCAGCAGTCTCCCTGGCAGTTACCTCACTAGGTGACAGTAACACACATCCACGTGTGATGGTCAGAAATGGCCAGATATTACCGTCTGTCTCATGAGGACAGAATCAGCTCTGGCTGAGAACCGCCGCTGTCGCCTGCTGAGGCGCAGCCACCTTGAGCAGAGATGGGGATGGCGAGTGGCTGTCCAGGGTCCGTGAGCAGCAGCCAGAACTGCCGCAGAGGCTGCAGGGCCCTAGGCTTCGTGGTCCCGCTGGCTGCTGAGACCTGGGTGCTGTGGGGGCACCTCCAGGCCCAGTCTCAGACGCGCCCTCAGGGCTCAGGTGTGCATTTTTCTTTCGCTCAACTGCTGCTTACACCTCCGCAAGTGACTTCCCCACGTGTTGGCCGAAGGTGTCTCATAGATCTCTGTGTTTATTGTTCTGTTTCTGGATTATAGTGGAAAATGGAGAAGTGGTGGTGTTTTTTCCTTCCATTTCCCTGTTCCTCAGGGAAGGCATGATAGACAATAGTCAGTCAAAACCAGTGGCACAGGAGGGAAAGAAAGTGGTCGTTGCGCAGGCATAACTGTTTTCTGTCTCATTCATTGAGCGTGCATTCGGTTTCCTCGTACTGTTTTTGCACAGTTACTGTGGACTTGGATTTGCAAGTAGCTGTGGGTACTGACTGACAGTGTCTTCCTGCCGTCATCACTGGTGTGGTGTCATTACTAGCAGTGTTTGTTCTGTTTTCTGATGGCGCCCTAAGTCTCGTCCACCACGAGGGGAACATGTGTCAGACTTCAGCTGACGCGTTGCTCAAGCACAAACTGTCCCGGGTGATGTTGAAACGCAGTCATCTTCCTCAGGCCTGTGTCACGTGAGGGGCAGTGTTTTCCTGGAGAAGCCCACCAGAGTACCTCTCAACACCTACACCCTCCCTTTCCTCCCCTGGACTCAGAGTGTGGCTCTTTAAGCTAAAATAGAGTACACTCCCAAGTGATACCTCTTCCTAAGCAAGATGAGGTTATTTATTTGTGTCACATATATTTTTATAGTGCATGTGTATTGATCGAATAACAAAAATAGGAAACAGTCACACACAAAAATACCTTCCCCGGAGAGCAGTGAAACAGTACCAGTTTGGGCTAACACATTAACAGTGTTCACCGATTGTGAAAATTTAAGTACTGTGACATTTGTGGCTCAAAATTTCCGTTTGTGAGAAACCTAATGTCATTCTTCCAATAGGCACAAATTTTATTTTTTACTTAAAATGGTCAGGGAATCACAGTGATAGAATGGAATCGCAATCTCCTCTAGCTTCCACTTATCAGTGAGGAAACTGAGCTTTCCTAAGAAGTTATTCGAGGCCTCATAGCTCATTGGTAACAAAACCAGCATAGAAGCCAGACCTCATGAATCCCAAGGTTACCTTTTTTTTTTTGCCACACCAAATGCCAAGTAAAAACAAATTTTCTTTGGAAACTCAGGCTGGCTGCGACTGTCTCCCCCAGCTCATCCCCGTCCCCTCTGTTTTTTCACACAGTTTCTCCTAACCTACCTGACCTTTGTTCTCCACAGAATTCTCCTTCTGAAGCACAGAATTTAGATGAGAATACAACTGAGGGATGGGAAAATCGGATAAGATTGTGGACTGATCAGTATGAAGAAGCTTTCACTAACCAGTACAGTGCAGATGTCCAGAACGCCCTGGAACAGCATCTACACTCTAGCAAGGAATTTGTGGGCAAACCTGCTATTTTAGACACTATTAATAAGACTGAGTTGGCCTGTAATAATACAGTTATTGGTTCCCAAATGCAGGTAAGGAACAAAGGGCTCGAATACTGAGTAAGTGGAGATTTTTAAGAGTCCAGGAAAGATGACTTATTTGGGATGGTTATTTCTTTCAAATGTCTAAGGCTATAAAATAGCAAAATTAGCCAGTTCTTAGTCATCGTGTACCAAAAAGCTCATTATGGTAACTGGAATCTATCTGGAAACATATTTTTGAGTGGTCTTTATTAATTAAAAATAGGTAAATTAGGATAGGAAATTATAGACAGCTTCAGTAAGAGTTAAGAATAATGGTTCTTATTTGTTTCATTTTTACATTAGACATAAGGCCACTACCATCTTAATCATATATTGTTCTTGCCTTTTTGGCAGGCCACAGAGTCACTAGATGGAACTTGTTTCCTAGTAATACTGAGTTTTTATCAAGTTCAAAATTTCTCCTTTTTTTAGAAACTTAATTTGTCACTTACAGTAAAAAAATTTCTGGTCACCGAGCTAAGTATATACAGATAATCCCGGAGGTAGTCCTGCCTCTCAAAGAGAAACTGTTGTCGACTAAGCTGCTGTTGCCTGTTTTCTGATGTTGACCTCTGGTTTTATTCAGCTGCAACTGGGAAGAGTCACTCGCGTTCAGAAGCACCGGAAGATCCTAAGAGCTGCGAGAGATTTGGCCTTGGACACTCTGATCATAGAATATCGAGGGAAAGTCATGTTACGGCAGCAGTTTGAGGTCAATGGGCATTTCTTCAAAAAGTAAGACCATCCTTTATGAAGCAACAGGGAGGGCTGTGGGCCTGGCTGAGTAGCAAGGCTGCAAAAGCGTGTCTGGTGTCCAGGGTGCTCTTGGAGAAGAGATTGCAGTTAAGTAAGTGCATAGCTGCTGCTGTTGGTGGAAAAGTGCAAATCTGCAGTTGTGTGAATGTCTAACGTGGTGGCAACTCCTTGCCAAGTTAAGCACTTGCTTTGTGCTTGTTTAATCAAAAGCAGACAAGCTTGCAATGTTTTCTGTGTTTGCAAAGGGCTGCACGTGCTTCGTGTTTGAAATCAAGGGGTGGCCTTCGTGCTCCTGTTGGGAGTTAAAGAAAGTTTACTTGTCTCCCCAGACCATACCCCTTTGTGCTCTTCTACTCAAAATTCAACGGTGTGGAGATGTGTGTGGATGCACGTACTTTCGGTAATGACGCTCGGTTCATCAGAAGATCATGTACACCAAATGCGGAGGTAAGATTTCTGTAGCAACTTGTTTCTGACTGGAGCCTCCAAAGGACAAGCCTGCTGAAGCACCCACCCTTGAAGGTCTGTGGCTGGTGGGCATGGTCTTTTTTTGTGAGAAACAGAAACCAAACATAATGGTTTGATTCTGACTCCTTTGAAATGGCAGAAATAAAGGTGCGGAGGGGTTAAAGAGTTAGCATTTGCTGAAGAAAAAGAGCTTTTTAAGAACTGAATGAAGTTCTGTTAAAGTCACCACATGATAAAATTTGCCTTCGTTGAACCCAAACTGAGTGGTTGCAATTTTTAAGACTCTGATTGTCTTGAGATAGTCTATATAGAGTTTGTTACTGAATGCACCTACGTCAGATTCCGCAAGATTATTCAAATAATTTTCCTAATAAGCTAAGGGCTTTTACTTCGCTGATGCAGTGAAAACAACTTTGAGGTGTAAAGCAGTGTGGTCTTCCCCTGGTTTCTGGCATCTCCAGGCTTTTTTTAAGAGTATCTCACATCTTTGCATCATGATGATGTTACAGTTGCTGGTGAAATAGAGGAGTTAAATAACAAGACTCCCATAATGAAATGGGAGAAATTACTCGGGTGGAAGGTTCTTCCCTCTCAGAGAGAGTTCCTGGTCTATATGATAAACTAGCAACCTTCTCCACACAGGTGAGACACATGATTGCAGACGGGATGATTCATCTGTGTATCTATGCTGTGTCTGCCATCACCAAGGATGCTGAGGTCACCATAGCATTTGATTATGAGTACAGTAACTGGTAAGACTTTGAAAAGCTGTCTTAACATGAAAGGTGTTGTCTTACATACTAAACTATCTTATTAATTCTACTTTTATTCCTTACTATGTTTTTTTTCCTTTTTTGGTAGTCTTTTCATGAGTAATATATTTCTGGTAGAAATTGTGGTGGGAAAGATGGTCTTAGGGCTTGCTTTTTTGTATGCCTGTTTAATTTTTAAATACACCCACGTATGTAGTATGAAACCATGCACCGTGCTCACCAGGGAGGTTTCAGCCTGTGTCTTAAGAGCAATAGTTTCTGCTATACTTTTGTGCCCGGGGCTGTGCAGAATAAGAACTTGAAGATTGGCCACAGCCAGTCAAAACATGGACTCTTAACTGCATATAAGAACACACATGCAGAAAATCAGAGGTGGCAAGTCTCACACACACAGGCATAATGCAGTTCTTAAAATGCTTTTTTCTCCTTTGGCCCTTTTCAGCCCAAAGAAAGGTTACATGGTAAATGCTTCAGCGCAGGTACACAAAGTCTGGTAGTAAGTGGGAAACCGTAGTGAAGAGTAAGTGCATAGTGAGGACATGACATGAGCGTGGCTGTTTCTGCTCTGTCCCTGGCGCTCTGCCACGTGTAGGGGAGAAGCTGGTTGTATAGGAAACCAGGATGTTGGGTGTGTTCATAGGGCTTTGGTGGCTCTGTTTCACCGTTTCAAACACGATGCCAGAGGAAATACTAATGTTTCAAAAGAACAGATGGACAGTATAATTGATTGTTAAGGGTACTGAGACAGGTACTTCTGGTTATCTTTTGGAGCAGTAATTACAAGGTGGACTGTGCGTGTCACAAGGGGAACCGGAATTGCCCTATACAAAAACGGAATCCCAATGCTGCAGAGCCACCTCTCCCCCCTCCTCCAAGCCTGCCCACCGTTGGAGCAGAGACCAGACGAAGGAAAGCACGGCGGAAAGAGTTGGAGATGGAACAGCAGAGTGAGGCTCCAGAAGAGGATAACAGCCAACAGCCAGAACAAGTTCCTGAGAAAGTAACTGTATCCAGTGACAATGAGGTAATCGCCCTGGTCAGAAAACACTGCTGTGGTGGTGGTCTGCCTATGGGGGAGCCTGGGCCCGTGTTTCATGTAGGGGGTCTACACTAGCACCTGGTGCCTCGCACATCGAGGTGGGTGCACAGGCATCCATCCTCTGCTCCACAGTCTCTGAACTGCCTCAGCTACTTTTCTGTGTTTGAGTTCACAGAAATGGATTGATCTCTGTATTTGCCATTTCACCCACACAAGTAACACTGCTAAAGCACAAAACCTACTTCTGGAGTTTAAGCTGTCAGAGCAAAAACAGATTGATTTTCCTAGAGCTTCAGAGTAGAGCTGGTATTGCCTCTGTCTTGCAGGAAATAGACAATCCAGAGGAAAAAGCCGAAGAAGAGAAAGAAGAGGCAACAGATGACCAGGAGAACCCGGCCCAGAGCAGGAGGGTGGGCACCTCTCCGTCTGCCCGTCTCTGTCTCCATCTGAGCCCTCTTCGGGATTTGTGTCATTTCATGTATTGACAGGGTGCTGTCCCATCACCTGTAGATTAAAAATCGGGCTTTTTCTGTAGAGTAGACAGACAAAGTAGTATGCCTCAGATGCAGGGTCGTTGCCTACTAACTTCATCGACGGTGATCCTGAAGGCCGCCCTACAGTCTGGGTTCAGAAAACTACCCAGACAGAACAGCTCTCTTAGGGCTACTTGCTCTGACGTGGGACTCTCGCGTAACTTTTCTGTGAGCCTTGATTCTAAAAAACAACAAACTCCGTTATATGGAGTCAGAAACTCTGCTGTTCTGGTGAAACCAGTCATGTTTATTTCTGTCCCTGAGATTAACTTCAAGAAAATCTACTTAGTTGTTTTTGAACTCTGAAAGTGTAGAAGAAAATTGGCTTTAATGACTATTTACTTTTTTACATTAAAAAGTCTCAGATTTGACCATGTCTTTCTTGACCGTGTTTTACAATATTCAGGATGAATTATTTTTACAGTAAATGTCTGTGAGGTCCCACTGATATTGTTTCTGCAATGATGTCCACTCTTGCTGTACTAATGGTCGCTCTTTCTAGACTCGGGAAGACAGGAAGGTTGAAGCCATCATGCACGCCTTTGAAAACTTAGAGAAAAGAAAGAAGCGACGGGATCAGCCCTTGGAACAGAACAGTTCTGAAGCAGAGATGACTTCGCCCACCTCAGAGACTCCCGTGGGAGAGGAAACAAAATCTGAAGCGCCCGACCCCGAGGCTAGCAACCCCGTCTCAAACATTGCCGTCCCAAGCACTCCCCAGAGCGTCGGAGTGAACACCCGGAGGTCTTCCCAGGCGGGGGTAGGTGATGAACACAGTCCGGGCCCCGCTTCTGCTAATGCCAGTCACTTAGCTTTTGAAATGGTTAAAATAGGCAGTTGTCAGCTTTGCCACTGTTGTACTTAGTAAGACCATTTCTGCTAAAACCATCATCATCGACTGAGTTGTGAGGCGCAGGGAGACAGAACCTGAATGACTGAGGCATTTCCACACTGTGGTGAGGCTGCTTTTACTGCCAGATAAGTTGTTGGTGACATCGTAAGAATCATTTGTTTTCTCTTCTGACCCTTCTGTGTAACGCCTGTGACTGGGCTGTAAGATTTATAGGGTGAATCTCACTCTCGCCTTTCCCCACCTTAGCCAGGAATTATAAGACTTGCTCGGGGAGAGAAACAGAGAAATTCTCTTCCCTGAATAACCCTAAAATGAGGTGACTCCTTTCAGCTGGTATTTGACCTGTTTCACTAAACCTTACTAGAAAAAGAAAAAACTAACCCATCTCTGCCTCCAACCTCTTTGGCTGGTTTCAGCATGTACGTTTCTGTAAGGGCAACACTTATGAGTATTTATAAATGCCCACGTTTCACCAGTAAGCATTCCAGATACGTAAAGTGAACGGGGGACTCCATGGAATGTTTGCTGGGAAGAAATTTCTGGGTAAGCATTTCCCTCTGCTGTTGTTCCAGGATGTCACTGCAGAAAAACCTGTCCCCAAACCACCTTCAACAAAGCCTTCTAGACCCCGACCGAAGAGTCGAATTTCCCGGTACCGGACCAGTTCAGCCCAAAGACTCAAGCGGCAGAAGCAGGCGACTGCACAGCAGGCAGAGTTGTCACAGGCTGCCTCAGAGGAGGGAGGAAACAGCAGCTCGGTCACGCCTGTTGATGCTGGAAGTGTAGACAGTTCAGGAGAAAATAGGCAAATAACAGGGTCTGACCCAGTGGTCGCCTCAGTTACTGGATCTCATATCAACCGCGCTGCATCTAAATACCCCAAAACCAAAAAGGTAGGTCACAAATACATCTCCTGGTCCTTTGCTGGCAAGGACCAGGCCTCAGTAAACTGAGCGGACCTATACTCCCAGAGAAAACAAATCGGAGTTTTATTAGATTGAAAGTTCTAGATAAAACGCCTTGACACAGAAGACTAGCGACTACCTTTCTTGTGTTCCCCGAATAATGAGGCAGAGCTTACGTTCCAGTGGCCAGGGATCACTCCTGTCAGTGGGGGAAGGGGGAGGAAGGCGCCCCGCGCGCTGAGTGCCCAGTTCCTACGCCGCAGCTGCCTGCTCCCTCTGCCCTAGTTTCTGGGTGAGGTTTGTCTTCGAGCGGCACTGCTGTTGAAACTTTTTTACATCTGCAGCGTCAACGAATGATCTCTTTTTTACCTCAGTATCTAGTTACAGAATGGTTGAATGACAAAGCCGAGAAGCAAGAATGCCCTGTCGAGTGCCCTTTACGTATCACCACGGACCCAACTGTGCTGGCGACGACCCTGAACATGTTGCCGGGCCTTATCCATTCCCCGTTAATTTGTACCACCCCCAAACACTACATCCGCTTTGGTTCACCCTTTACCCCTGAGAGACGTCGAAGGCCCCTTCTGCCTGATGGCACATTCAGCTCCTGTAAAAAGGTAAGTCTGCGGCCACTTTCTGTTTGAACTGCAGGTGCCTGTGGGCGTGAGCAGCACGCTGTCTGCTTGCCACTCTGGCCCGTGGCGTGCTGACGTGGCACGTACTGCAGCTGTGCTGGCGTGGCCAGGCCAGTTTGGGCGCCTGGTTTGTGAGTGTTGGGCGTTGACTTTTCTGAGAGATCTTGCGTCCTGCGAGTGTGCTGGCAGTCGGGAGTGTGTGGTGTGTGCTTTTGTGGTGCTGGCAGACGGGACCATTTGTGATTATGATAATGAGGTCAGTCCCCAGGTACTTCTAGAACACTGTGGCATAAGTAAAAAAAGATAGATTGTGTTTCAAATTAGTTCAATTGTAGTAATCACTTGAATCAGAATAGAGGGAAAAGTACTTTTGCAAATGGCAGAATTCCAGTTCTTTCATGAAATGACCTGTTTCTCTCCTGGTGAGTATAGAACCCGCTACAAATCTCTCTGTGTCTGGTCCTGTCTGCCTTTTTCTACTTAAACGCTGGTTTGGGGTCTGGTGGCAGAAGTGTTTGATGGTTGGTTGTTTGGGGGATATTCTCAGAATTCCCGGAAGCCCTGCGTATTTTCCGATGGTATCTCTCGGGAGTAGATGTTTCCCTCAGACCTAGAACACAGCCTTTCATCCCTTTGAGGTGGTCTGCTCCTGGGGCACCCTTTCCCACACCCTCTGGTCTGGGTCCAGGCTGCCTTCCTCCTCGTTACCACGTGAGGGTGCTGCCTTGTAGGTTATTTGATGTGATGAAGTCTCCAGCTCCAGGCAGGTCTTCCCTGACTCCTCCAGACATAAAGCTTTTCTCTCTTTGCTCCAAGAGTGAAAATAGGGAGCAGGGCTGGCCTATGGAAAAGGAGGCAAAGCAGTGTGGGCCTGGAAGGGCCGGCCAGCAGGCCCGCGCGAGGGGGCAGCACCAGAACAAAACCTTCCTGCCACACATGTTCCCTGAGTGTTGAGTCCCTTGGTTCATTTTGATGAAATTCCCAAGTAAAAGAACTCTTGAAGGGACATTTAGCCTTGAGGTCTTTGCCAAAAGGATCTGTAGGTAGTATGGTTAAGTTGAATCATTTTCAGGTGTCAGATATCCAGCAACAATTTTATATCAGAAATAAAATTAAGACGAGAAATTTGCGTAAGTGATAAAGGCAGTTTGGGTCTCTGGGGACACGTTCTTCAACCAGACCACTTACCTTGGCCCTTGGAGATTATCTGAGAAAGGGGAGACATTGCCAGGTAATCAGCATGTGACTGACCTTGCTGAGTAACTAGGGAGTTGGGATGACTTGGTGTGGCGCATGAAACTAACCTTCCTATTATGCTCAGCCATGCTATTGCCTGGTTGAAAGAAATAGCAGAGAATCTGAATTATACTTGCACAATGGTACTGACATTTGGAGAAAGTGCTAAGTATGGTTTGTGATTCGAGGGAGCATGTCTGCAGACGGCTTAATAGATAGCTGGAGGGCACCCTTGCCGTGGCCCTGGGTGGCTACAGTTCAGAATTCTGAGGGTCTCAGGCTTGAGCAGCCTGTTGAACAGAGAGGAGAGGCTACCGTTTGGGCCTTCACGAAGGCCCAGCCATCACTTAGCACAGGCGACGAGCGACGTCTCAAGTGTACATGGCCCGGACTGTCCTTTTGGAAAACTGTCGTGGCGGTTTTGATGCCAGGTCACAGTCTTTGTGTTTGCATCTTGTTCTTCCAGCGAGCAGTGTCCTGTGAAAGCCAAAAGCAACGTGCGGAAGTGACTTCAAATCTGATAGCAGAGCCGATCTTAGAGCTCCTCTTACCCGGGTCATGCTTTAGGACTTCTATTCACAACTCACGTCCACTGGCCAGAGAGGCATCTCACTTAACTCAGGGCCCTGTTAACATTTTGCAAACAGCGCCAGACCGTCCTCAGCCTTGTCTCCCGGCTGCTCAGAACACTGTCCAGCTGTCCGGAGAAGGGCGCAGCTGGGTGCGGAGTGCGCAGCGCCCAGCTCCCTTGCTTAGTGGGAGTCTTCTGAGATTGCTGGATCTGGCTTGTTGTTTTGTTTTGTTTTAATTAAGTCATTCAATATTCGTTTTAATCGGTATTAGCTAGTTAATGTTTGTTATGTTAAACTTCTGACACAATGTTACAAGGCAGACATGGCAAAGGTCCACTACAGGACCCTGAGAACATTACCATGACTAAACAAAATTGTAATAAATTTCTGAAAATCCCTCAGGGGAAGGTACAAGTTAACAGTAACTGGGGTAGAGGCCAGAGGCGGGGGAGTGAGAGGACTCCCCAGAGACGGAGTGGGGAGCAGAACAGGCGGGTCCACTGAAACCCACTGCCAAGGGAAGGCAGGTCTGCACCATGTGGGTCCCTCCCTGGCCGGGGATCAAACTCGTGCTGCAGTGGCTGCTGATGCTTTGCAGTGCTGCGCCTTGAAACCCTCACACCACCAGGGCGGGCCCAGCACCCAAATTCTTAAGACTATTTGAGAATGGTGAAGATTAAAATTTGAAGATTAAATGGAATCATAGTTCTTAAAAATGGATGTTTCGGGCCCTGCCTGGTGGCGCAACAAGTTAAAGCACGGCGCTGTGAAGCTGGCCACAGCCCCTCGGTACAAGATGGATCCCCGGGCAGGGAAGTGACGCCCATGCCGTGGCAGACCTCCTGACCCGCCTGTTCTGCTCCCCACTCTGTCTCTGGTGAATCCTCTCACCCCCTTCCCCTGCAAATAGATTCATAAATAATGATGTATGCATCGATAAATCTTTTTTTTTTTTTAAAGATTTATTTATTTATTCATACAGAACTCTAGGGTACAGGCCAGAGATGCGGAGGGTTCTTTTTTTTTTTTTTTTTTTTTAAGATGTTTCATAGCTTCTGTTGGATTTTACTCACTTCAAATCTTAGACTGGAAGCAGCTGGAGGTCTCTCTTCTGACTGCTCTGGCAAGGCGCTGCATGGAGATGACCTGATGTGATGAAGTCTTCATCTACCACTAGGTCTTCATCTACCTAGGCAGGTCTTCCCTGGCACTGCCAAACATACAGAGGTGTGGGTGGTGAGAAGGTTCCCCAGAGACAGAGTAGGGAGCAGAACAGACGGATCCGCTGAAACACACTGCTGAGGGGCTGCTGTGGACAGCTTCATAGTGCTGCTCTTGAACCCCTGGCACCACCAGACTTAACAGCTTTTCCTTCTCCCAAGAGTAGAAATTTTTTTTTTTTTAAAGATTTATTTATTTGTGCATACAGAACTGAGGTACAGGCCAGAGGCTCAGGGGCGGCGAGAGGCTTCACCAGAGACAGAGTGGGGAGCAGAACAGGCAGATCAACGAAGTCCACTGCTGAGGGGAGCAGCTTGCGGGTCAGGAGAGGTCTGCCACGCCATGTGGTCACCTCCGGGGCAGGCGGGAATCGAACTCATGCGGAAGCAGCTTTAGATTCTCAATGCTGTGCTTTAACCCGCTGCGCCACCAGGGAGGGCCCAAGAGTAGAAATTATTTTTTTGGAAGGAGGGAGTCGCCCACGTTTCTTGGGAGGAAACCATTCTGGCTGGAAAGGAAACGCTGCTTTGCACTGCTGTGCCCCTGTGCGCACTGGTGGCTGTCCACCTGTGTCCTACGCACAGCACTGCACCTCATTTGAACAAGTTCTCAGTAAACACTTTCTCCTACCACTGTGTCCCCGGCCTTCCTAACACAGTATCTCGCCTGGCCTTCTTGAGAGCCCCCTGCGGTGGGTGTAGCCGGCCCTACCGGCATGGAGTCTCTGGACTCCAAAACTCAGTTACTTCTTGCTGTTTCTGGGTAGTAAAAAGAGGACACTTTGCAAAACTTCTCTTTCCTTTCTCAGATTTTGCTTAAAAATGTTTTTAATATAGTATCCCAAATGGGAGAGAGATCCTTGATAGAATGTAGACTTGTGTTAGTTCTTCTGTAGATAGAACTGGGAGGCAGGGAGAAGGGTGGAATCGAAAAGTCATTATCCCAGAGGATGATTGGAACTTGTTAGATACAAACAGATGCTCATGTTCCCTTTCCATGAGCCCTGAAGCACTGTGGCAACATCCCAGTGCCCCCAGGAAGGCTGGTTAGGTCGTGTGTGCTGCACATCACCTTATAGCTAACCTGAGTCCTTAGGATGTCCGTGCCCTAGTTTTTTGGTTTTTTTTTTCCCCTTTTTCTGTAATCATCACATCCAGAATATAAATTATTTTGTGGGTGCACCTACTTGGCACTGGGAATATAAGAAATTAACTTCTCGTGAAGGGAAGAAGTGATGACACCCCACCCCACCCCCACCCCCCAGTGAATCCTGTCAACACATCTGAAGAGAAATCTTACCTTACAGGTGTCCATGAGGAAGGATTTCTCACTCATTTTGTCCTCTTTGGACAAGGTGACCTGACCTCCAAGCTTTCTTTTAAGTCATCAGGAGTCTGGTGCTGACAGACATCTTTACATCAGTCCTCTGAGAGAGAGACCTGGTCATAACCCAAATGTTGGTGTGACTCAGAGTGACCATTGTCACACCATGATTTTTTTGGTGAAATCTTCCTTCCCAAGAAATAGGTCTTCCCAACAAAATGGTTTCAGGTATTCTAAGAGGGTAAACCTATTAGAATTGCTCTCTTCAGAGAAGAAAATATTTACCTAGAATACTTGCTCTCTAAAGCTGGGGACTTATAATCACCTCTGCTCATCCTATTTGGGGGAGGGTCTAACTCAAATTGATGTTTTGAGTTCAAAGTTAAAATTTGATCTGTGTTACCTTAAGGCAGGAGTCACAGCGTAGTGAGCAACCTACAGCAGTTTCCCTTGAGAGAACTCCCTAGTAGGTGAGAAGTGTTCTGTTTTCCACTGAATGCAAAATCTTACTGTTATCCTACCTAGTCTGTAGGATCTACTTCTGACTGTATTTCTCACCATTTTAACTTCCTGTATTTCCTGTGGGAAAAAGTAAAGTGTGACTGACTGAAGCGCTCTCTGAGTTCTAGGGAAGGTCAGTCATTCTCGGGGCTCATGCTTTCTCGGGGCTCGTGCTCCCCCTCGTGCTGTGGCAACACCATGTGATCGGAGGAGAGAGTGCACAGGTCAGCCCTGCACATGAACTGTAGGAGGGCTTGGGTGCCTGTGGTGACACATGAGGAGTCTCTGTCGTCGGCCTGCCAGTCTTTTCTATTGCCTCTCCAAATGCCGCCAGCGCAGGGCAGACAGCCCTTAAGCAGTCGTCCTTTATCTTCCAGCCATGCCTTGTTTCACGCAGTTGTCCTGTCCTGTGTGACTAGTCTTTCGAATACTGAGATGTCTTCCTTCTACTCGTCTACCTCATCTGAGCAGTATGTGACGGAAGGAGTTATTGGTACTTGTTGATTTAGGTGTTTTGATGGGATCCCATTGTCTGTGATGCTGACTGTCACAGTTTCGCTCAGTAGAAGGAATTGATGGCCTCGCTCATCTAATATGCTGAAGCGCAAGAGAAAAGTTGCCTGTCTGTGGGACTGAATGAGCGTGTTGGACTGCGTCTCTCGCCAGTTGGTGTGTCAGGACCAGACTGATAGCGTTTGAAAGAGTGTACTAAGTAGTTTTGAATGATGCTTGCTAATTCCCTGGTTCTTTTCACATTATAGCGCTGGATAAAGCAAGCCTTGGAAGAAGGTATGACTCAAACATCTTCTGTACCCCAAGAGACTAGAACTCAGCAACTATACCAAAGTAACGAGAATAGTAGCTCTTCTAGTATCTGCAAAGACAATGCAGGTATGTATCACACACCTCCTGAACATGTGAGCGATGATTATTCCAGGTCCACGTACAGAATTTCAGTATAAGTACTTTAAAAGTCTGATACAAAACGAAATAGCTTTGTTCTCTAAATAGTTACTTTACATCTGTCTTTACAGAGGAAGAGAGAGCTCTCAAGTCAGGGATCAGTTTTCCAAGGACGACAAAGAACGAACTAGACAGTGTACAGATAACAGCAGAAATGGTTATGAAAAGGTTAGATACATTTTAAGCAGTAAGTTTAGGAACTCTGTATTCATGTGTGTATGAGGAAAATAAGGAAGACTTGGGCTGGGAGTGTTCAGGAAGGAATCAGATTACAGTGCTTGGCTTGGGCGGGCTTGGTGGATGGGGGGCTGGGATGCTGGTGTAAAACAGAAATCATTATGAATTGGTTGTTTTCAGGAGGACTAGCTTGCACATTCATGTAGACATTTTACGAGACAGGACTTTGACTCCAGTCTAAAGTCCTGAGGAATTTTAAACTGGAGGTTCAAAAACATCGTGTAGAACATTGGTTTTCACAGTGACTTTCGTGAGGATATTAACTGAATTGCAGTGGAAAACAGTGGTGCTTGGATTGTGGCACCAGCTTAATTTGTTGTGGGGACAGTCTCTTTCCCCAAGTTTCTCCTACCATTATCAGCTTACTTGTAAAAGTCCTGTTTTCCATAAACCCAAAATCTTATGCAATCAAAACAAAATACCAACAGAAATCACATGCTGAAAGACTTGGAGGTTACAGCGGATATGGCAATAATCAGGTTTTCGTAAAAACCACTTCACTTGTCTGTTCTTTCACTTGCTGAGTGAAAGGTGAACTTGAATAAGATAGATTTAGATTAGTAATATCTGCTCACGATTCTGTGTAACAATGTATTAGGGAAGAGGCTACTAAAAATCTTTTCTTTCAAGTTACTGGCTCCATTTATTCCTACCTGATTTGAACTCTTAGACAAGATTCCCATGTGTAACCCCAAGATAAGAAAATCGCAGTGTAGAACATCTGGCAGATAAACTGGTCCATGTGCTTGATGAGGGAGATTACTCAAGCCAATTTAATACAAAGAAATCTGACACCAAATTTCCAGTGGATGGGTCATCACCTGAGAGCGTGGCCTAACTGGGACCTTCTGTCACACAGTCACACATGTGTGCGCTTATGCTTGTGTGTTACGGGTGTATATTTGAAAGCAAGAAAGGAAGGTGGTTCGGCAGTTCGTGTCCTGACCTGCGAGGCGCTGGAAAAGTGCCTTTGTTACGACGTGCCCCAGTTGGGGTGGAATTAGGGCTGGTAGTCACCACCCATTTGGGGAGCCTCCGCTCTCCTCTGCTGCGGCCACCGCTGCTCTCTCCAGCAGTGCGAAGCCTTCAGAGTCCACACCTTGCCCTTAAGGAGCAGCTGGAACAGGAAGAAACCTGGCAGCAGTTGCATAAGTGGCTTGGTTTGTTGCTACAAGTTAGTGTAAATCCTGATGGATTATTTTGTTTTTAAAGATTTATTATTTATGCATACAGAAGCTGGGGTGCAGGCCAGGGGTCGGGGGTGGGGAGGAAAGGGTGAGAGGATTCACCAGAGATAGAGGAGGGAGCAGAACAGGTGGAGGGACTGAAGTCCACTGCTGAGGGGAACAGCAGGTGGGTCAGGAGAAGCTGCTGCGCCCTGTGGGTCACTCCCTGGCCAAGGATCAAGTTTGTGCTGCAGGGGCTTCATAGTCCACCTCCTTAACCCCCTTGTGCCACCAGGGAGAGCCCTTCGATGAATTGTCTTGTAAAGGAGGAGCAGCATGACAGGATACAAGAGACAGCTGTGTGGTGTCCTAACTTCACCGAGTCTGTGATGCTGGGCAGGTTTCTGAACCACCTCTGAGCCTTCACTGTAAAATGAGAAGAGCCTCAGCTGCTATGTATTGCTTGTGTAGATTAAATTACGTGTATAAAGTACGTGGGGCCTGCCCAGATTGTCAGGCCTCTGATAGCAGTTATTAATGCCATTCTTCTGCACTGAATGCTTTTTTATAGACCACTTATGGAATAGTTGTAGAAATTAAATACGAGGATACATTAAAGATTCCAAGTTTCTAAAACTGAAGTTCTGTAGGAATGCATTACTGTTCTGGTAGGGGAGTGTTGTCAAATCATGTAATATGATTATATCTCCAGAGGCGGTAACAATTAACTAAAAAACCTGGATAGAAGGTGCATAAGTAAAAATTAGTATCATTTACATAGTGAAAAATAAGGGAAGAAAATTTTCATTCTTAAACTTACGCTAAGAGACTGCTTAGGAATAGCCTCAGTGCAGCAAGCCCCTACTCAGAGTGTTAGTCTTGAGGATGTGAGGACAGAATACTGTGTTGAACGGAATGAATAAATAGAACCTCTCTCTCCCCTCGCTCCTTGTCCCAGAGTTCCCACCAAACCAGTATGTTTTAGGAATTTGATTAAATTCCTAAAAGAATGATTTACAAGAGTTCAAAAGGTAAAGATGTACTTTCCCCAGAGGTATAAAACTAGCTCTTACTAAGAAGCTGGAAGCACACGCTTGAATCATGCAGTGCTGGTGGGAGTGGGCACATCGGTGACTGTCCAGAACAATTTCCAAGCTACGTGCCCAATATAAATGAAAGATGCCATGAACTGGCATGGAATTTTCACTTAGTTGGGAGATTGAAAATACTTAGGTTCTCAAAAAAGCAAATTCTCTTGGCACATTCAAAAAGACATTTTTTTAACCTAACGGTGTTTCTGTGTCTGATGTCTCCGAGGTAGCAGAGACACTAGGAGAAAGGTCACCAGTGGAAATGACTGCAGTGCCCGCTGGTGGTCTAGTGTTGCTTATCATCTGGATTAAAAATGCTCCTATTTCTGGGCCCTCCCTGGGGGCGCAGCGGGTTAAATAAAGCACAGCACTAAGAAGCTAAAACCACTTAAGCACGAGTTCGAACCCCAGCCCGGAGGTGACCCCCAGGGTGCAGCAGACCTCTCCTGACCTGCCCGCTGCTCCCCTCAGCAGTGTGCTTCATCAGTCGGCCTCTTCTGCTCCCCGCTCTGTCTCTGGTGAATCCTCTCATCCCCTGCACCTCCAGCCTGTACCCCAGTTCTGTATGCACAAATTAAATAAATCTTTTTTTTTTTTAATACTCATATTTCTTAACTTGTGAATTGTTCTTCCTCATACAGAAAGTGTGGGCCAAAATTTAAATATTCAAAGTATTATTCATAGAGTTGTTAACAGTATTCATAGAATATACAAGATTAAATTAACACTCAATTTTAAACCAATAAGGAATGGTAGAATTTGTAGTTTATCTGCTATGTACACATATTCTTGGTGAAATATTATATAGTATCACTAAAAATTTTTTTCTCCATTTAATCAAATGACCTTGAACCCCTCTCTGTAAATAACACACATAGTACAGCTTTTGAGTTAGATATCAACAGCTTGAATCTTGATTCTACAAGAATATTGAAAGAATAGTATATTGTGACCAAAGAAAATACCTCCTGGATATGTACGGTCGCTCAGTAGTTGGGACTGGCGGGCACAGGAGTGGGGGTGGCCCACGCTGCTGCTGCCCTGCACGTGCTGTGCAGAGACTGGGAGTGACAGCACAGGGGCTGCCCTCGCTGCCTGACAGTTGAGAGTTACGCTTCCTGGTGGAAATTGGCTAGATGAAACCTTACCGTTGGTTATTAGACTATTCTGGTACCGTTGTTAAAAGTTTATGATTGTTAACCAAAGTGAACACAGAAAGAAAATGTTTGAGATGAAAGTGTTTCTAGTGAGACGGGCTGTGTCATTGTATACAGGTAACTTACCTACCTAGAAAGGCCAAGAGAAGTCTTTGAAAAGGTCATGGAGGTAGCAGGGCAGAGAGCTGAAAAACACCAGGCGGTATTGCCTTACGGGACACCGTGGCCACGTGAAGGCCTACGTTTGTTTACAGTAGTGACCAAAGACTCTGATCGGAAAGGAGCGGCGTGTGGCGAGAGCTGGTTCCAGGTGGAAGCGCACGCAGGTGGCGTGCTCTGCCGCTCCCCACGCCACTTAGAATGCAGCACGACCCTGTAAAGGTGCAGAGTGCTGTTGGTGCCAGCATGGTCATGTCCCCACGCTCTCCACAGCGCTGGTGCTCTGGGCGGGAGTGGACTAGCCAGAGCTGCCCGCGGCTTCGCTCAGCGCGGGTCGTCCAGCTCTCGGTTGGACACATGTTCCCAGCGCAGCGTGAGCTGGAGTCTAGAGACACAAGCTTCATTGCACATCGCAGAGGAATTATAATTCTGTAATTACTAAAGACTTTGGAAGAGGGTGCTAGTTGTTTGGCATAGGAAAAGGATCGTTTGTAGTTGTTAAAATGTCAATTAAAAAATTAAATATGGAAAATGGGCTATTCTTACAGTCTTGGGATGGCATAAACATTCATGAGGTCAGAAAAACAAAATGAAGGAAATGATGGGTACGTTTGACTAAAATATAGAACATTGTACAACCAGAATGTTCTGAAAGTCTTCAAATTAGATCTAAGTCAGATGACAAACTAGGAAAACAGAATTGTAACACTTTGACATAGTCAACATTTTTACTGACAGTACACAGGAAAAACAAGGTAGGAGCTAGTGAGCCCGTGAAAAGAGCCTTCCGGTTAATCACAGGCCCAGCATTCGCCCCAGTGCAGAAATGTGACACGCAAGATGATTGGTCGCAGACACATTCCCCAAAAAACTGGAAATGTTTAGTGGTTGCATTTGGAGGTTGCGAATCTATACGCTGTCACATGCGTGTTCACGCTCTGTCCATGGTATGGAGAGGCCGCTCCTGTGTGTTTCGGAATGAAAGTAGGAGGTCGTGGTGCAGAGTGGCGTAGACGAGCGGCTTAGGCCATCTTGGCAGGTGTGGGCAAACTCGGGTCTTTGAGCTCAGTGTGTTTAGTTAGGTGCGTGGGCATTGGTTTATAGAATCCTGGGAACTGTTTGAGTAAAGGCTAAAAATAGTAATCTTAAAAATGGTTAGATTTGACCGCATGCAGTTTGAAAGCTTTGCATGTCTAAAAGGAGGAAGCAAGATGAAACTCGAATTACCCTTCAGGTCTGTTTTGTTGAAAGCGAGGTCCTGTGGACTCAGTCAGTCTCATCTTAAATGAATGGCCTGTTCCGAGGCAGCAGAGATGCAGCTCCTCCCTGACTGGGCCCCAGCGGAGACCGCTGCCTGGCTGCCCGCCGCTCGCTGCTCTTAGGATTCGCTGCTCAGAGCCCGTGAGTCTATGAGTTCTCTGAGTACAAGCCACAGATGACGTCTTCACCTTTTCTACCGAGGCACTGTTCAAAGGAGAACAGAAAAATAAGAAAATTTACTATCTGGAACACAGAGAAATGCAGTTGTGCTTCCAATCTGGGAAATTTTTATAGTTCAGTTTATCAGAAAGCAAAATAAGCATCTCCAGTATTTTTTGTATTTATCTTCCCTTTCCATTTCAATATCTACCATCCTTGTATGGCCTCCTCACTACCCTTTATATGAGCAACTCCCTTAGCTTTAAGTATTTCCCTGTGTCCAAACTCGTCTTAGACAGTGCCAGCTTCGTTTTCAGTTACTGTCCATTAAACGCTTCTTCCGGGACCTGGGGTAAAGGTCACTCTGCTCAGCACGGGAGGAGATATAATTTAACCTGTGGTTGAGAGTGTAGATTACCTGGTCTTTATCTCTGCCTAAAGTCCTCATCTTTAAAATGGGGATGATAAAACACAACACTAGAGCTGGATTGGTAGAGTTGTTTGAATGAACTCTGGTGACTCGCACGAAGAGGGTGCCACAGTCACCGGTCCAGAGGTGCCAGAAAAGTGGCCTTGTTTCACTAACCATGGCCGTGTGACCATCTCTGCTGACGTTCTTAGACCTGGGTTAAATGTTTTTTGCCTTCTTTTTATCAGGTTTACTGTAAGCCCCCTAAGGTAGACTGTGAGGTGAGATTTCTCCCCTCACACTTAATGTGGTGGTTTTCCGTACGCAGGTAGTGTCTTGGCTGGAAGTCCCCTTTGCTCTGAGTGGCCACTAATATAGAGTACAAACTGCTCGTTAGATGAACCTAAGAAGCGTGGAAATCAGAATTGCTCCAGTGAGGTGAAGAGGCCCAGCTTGGTTCTTTAAATGGTGCTGGGTCGTTTTTGCTGACCTCATGCCACAGTCCGGCACTGGAGAACAAACCACCAGAGCCCGTGCTCAGGCCGCTCCTGCCGGCTGCCGCGGGGCCTGTGGAGCCAGCCGCCGAGCCGCATGAGAAAAGGAGGCGCCGTGTCGGCCTCTGGAAGGCCGCCAGTCGTTTCACGCGGGTGGCTTTGACAGAGTGACACAGATTTGAGGTTTTCAGAAAGAAACACAGTGTAGAAAAAGTGTATTTGGCCACTGAAGAAATGGGCTGTGATGGTCCTTTGGGGGCATCGCGGGGCCGTCGTAAGTGTGGCAGCGGAGCGTCTCGGGCTTCTGGTTTGACTCAGGCGGTGATGATGGGCTGAGGCGAAGAGGTCAGAAGCCTCTGCGGGCTGGAGACTAGTGAATTTTTTTTTTTTTTTTTTTTTAAGATTTGTTTATTTGTGCATACAGAACAGGAGTACAGGCCAGAGGCTCAGGGGCGGCGAGAGGCTTCCCCAGAGACAGAGTGGGGAGTGGAGCAGGCAGATGGACGAAGTACACTGCTGAGGGGAGCAGCGGGCGGGCCAGGAGAGGTCTGCCGCGCCCTGGGGTCACCTCCGGGGCAGGCGGGGATCGAACTGATGCGGAAGTGGCTTTAGCGGCTCAGTGCAGTGCCTTAACCCGCTGCGCCCCCAGGGAGGGCCCACGGCTAGTGAATTTATGCAGCGCCTCCCTCCACGCTGTACTTTCAGCCGCTCACCCAGGCTTTGTGTTTCAGACTTGCTGAGCCCATTAAAGAAATGGAAGTCTCGCTACCTGATGGAGCAGAATGTCACCAAGCTACTGCGGCCTCTTTCTCCGGTCACACCACCCCCTCCAAATCCAGACGCCAAGAGCCCCCAGCTGCTCACACCCGGCCCGTCTCACCCAGGAGAAGAGGAGTGTCGGAATGGATACAGCCTCATGTTCTCCCCAGTCACGTCGCTTACTACTGCTAGTCGCTGCAATACTCCTCTGCAGTTTGAGGTGATTTGGGCTTGGTTTTGGGGAGTGCTGGAGATGAGAGCATTGTTTTCACCTCCTTGTTTCAAATACAGTAACGTTCCAAATGTGTGTTTACTGTGGTGCCTCCGTCTCAGCCAGAGAATGGGGACCTTACGAGCCATGTGACCTTGTAGGACCTGGTAGCTTCTCATGGTGGCTGGCCCCGTCCTTCCCAAGCACCCAGCAGGGCCAGCATGCCCGGACGACACGCCTTTGCCTGTGCCCGCAGGCCGCAGACGCCTGACCGCAGGCAGCGAGGGTGCTAGGTCTCCTATCTTCACCTGTACTGTGCACTGTGGTTGAAAAGTTGGCAGCCCGACCTGAGTGTTCGTGCATCCTGATCGGTTGTGTCTCTGTGTCTCGGCCCCTGTTGTTTTTTGTATTCTTGTTGTGTCCTCTGACTGGGAATTTAGAAAGCATTGGAGTGTAGTTCCTGGGGCAAATGAGGGTGGTTTTTAAAACTGCTCCAGTTATTTCCCCTTCTGTTACATTGTGGAATGAGGCTAGCAAACTGCATTTATGAGAACCAGTTTAATGACATTTACTCTCTGGAATAAGTTAGACGTGTTTATCTCAGCCATTTCAAAAAGTAATTCTAATTCCTATTAGCACTCAAGTCTGGGTGACAGTAGGGTCTATTATTATATTGAATTAAAGACTCATCTGTTGCATGTTGCTTGGTTGGTAATTAAACACCATCTTCTCCTCCTTTAAGGAAAACTGTTTTCTGGCCATTAAGCACACACCACGCTTGCCCTTCTCCAGGCGTGTCCTTGATTGAGGGGCGACCGAGCCAGCACCGCCTGCCTGTGCAGCTTCTGTGAGAGCGTGGGGGGTTGCAAGTACCTGGACTCGAACAAGGCAGCGAGGGTCTGTCCAGGCCCTAGACCGTAGTAACTGAGTTCAGGGCAGGGAGTGCTGGTCACCACAGGACAGGTGTTCTCTCTAGGCCAGACGGTCCACCAGCTGCGTTGGGCCTTACTAATTTTACTTGGTCGAATTGCAGTTGGCTTTCAATTAACAGCTGCAGTTTGAGGGTAAAATCTTTATAAGTAAACACGAAGTTGTGGGGATTGGAAGGTAAATAACCTTCCAGAGCACTGAGTTCAGTTCAGCTCTCAGTGCGTTTCCTGTTCCTTGCAGCACTTCTGATACCTATGAAACATCCTGCACAATGCAGGGGAGTGTCTTTTTTTTTTTTAAGTCAGACACACTGTTAGTGACGAATAGTCTAGGTTAGAAGACCAGGAGAGGGAGGAAAGACTGCCCGGCGCAGCCACGCCCGTCAGAACGTCCAGTCACGTCTCGACTGTTTGACGCTCACGACTTAACTAAGGCTGTGGAGCCCTGCGCTGGTGACGGCGCTCACCACCTGCCAGCCACACTGTGCCCTGGTCTCAGGTTAGGGACAAGGAGCCTTTCTGCACCCAAGACTGACACAGACAGCAAAAGGTGTCATGAATGAAGGTCGACTTCATTAGGAAGATTTTGAAAAGGAAAAATGAAAACCCTCCCAGGCTAGGCGTGAGCGCGCTCTCCGGTGCAGCAGGGAGACACTGAGGGGACGAGCAGCACCGTGAGACGGGCGGCGCGGGAGGACAGGCCCGCTGAGCCCCTCTCCACGCAGCCCTGCCTGCGCCCCGGAACCAGCGGTCAGCGTCTCCTCAGGACTGTGCTTGCCTTACCCCTGCACCCCGAGCCTTTGTCCGGCCGCCACCGTCGTCCTCTGCCCTTTTACCCTTCGTTTCTTCTCACTCAGCACCATTTGTCCACAGGCAGTGCCGCTGCCGGTGGAGCCTGAGGGCAGCCCTGTCTGGACAGCGGTCTCTAAGCGTGTCCTGGCCCCCAAAGTCCAGTGGGTTTTGACATGAGAGAACTGTGGAGGTGGGGCTGGTCTAGTGCCAGTCAGATGATGCCCAGAACCACCTCGCTGACGAGCCAGAGCCCCTCAGACCCAGCCTCTTGACTGCTTCAGAGGAGCTGGGCATCACCAGCCGCAGCAGCACCCCAGTGACGAGCAGTTTTCCCTGGGTGGTGGAGGCGGGCTTGGGCATAGGTGTGGAGCCAAGGCAAGAGAGTCCACACTGTAGGTTGTGTCAGGTCTCACTAACCTTTGCCATACCTGCTTAAAAAGTGTTACTTGGAGAGCATGAGACATTATAGCCAGTTTCCCTTAAATGCTGTCAAAGACACCGGGAAGCATTTTAACAAGTCAGTCTGTCCCTTGAGATGAATTCTGCAATTAAAACATTTCCCCTGTGCATCCCTACCCTTCCCTTGCGCCGCCCCCCCCCCACCCAAAAGTTGTGGCTAACCATCTATGCTTGCTTTTACTTTATTTTTTGTTTGTTTTGTTTTGCTTCTTGACTTGGAGTAGATGAATAACAAGATGCTTTTCCCTCCTCTAGAACATATCCTCCCCTGAGAGTTCCCCTGCGAATAGGCCCGAGTCCCTGTCACCCGAGGTAGTTATCACACCATCTCAATCACACTTGGAAGCTGAGAGTGAGTGTGCATGAGAACGCTCCCGAGTGTGTGGGGAGGGCTGGGGGCCGAGTGAGTGGGTGAGGGCTGGAGGGTGGCCCACTGGTGGCAGTGCGCTGAGTGGATCTTCCCCCGTGTGACTGCAGTGACTCGGAGCGCTCAGCCTAGATGGAGGAAAATGGAGTCGCTGGGGGGGGTTGCTATGATGGCTTTGGGGGGGGTGGCGGAGGCCTTCTCTTAAAGGATAGAAGTCAAGTTTAAAGTGGCCAGAGGTATGGTAGATGCCTCGCTAAAGAAAGTCTTCCAGTGCAGGCCTGTCTGATGTGGAGTAAAATGGATAGGAACTGACTTTTGATGCTTAATTTCTTGTGTTAAAGGTCAGCCTCCAGGGGAGGAGTTGGGCCGTGGTTTGCGCCTTGCTCCCGGGTTAATCAGACAACTTTTTAACTGAATGAATTTGGTTGATTTGAGCAGCGTCTCTCAGGAGAGATCCAGCCCAGCTAACTGCGCTCCGCCGGTAGCCCCCCTGGCGAGCAGGGGGCCGCACCCAGCCCTGGGCCGTGCGGTGGGAGGGCTGCTGCGCCCCGGGGTCCTTGAGCCGTTGACGCCGAAACCCTAAAGCCATGGAATGTTAAATTCAACTTAATGCTGGAGTTTCTTGACTATTACAGTATTTAGACAAATGTGCTAATGTCAACTCTAGGACTCTCTAATGAAGCCTTTTCCCTCTTGAGAAAAAGAGTTTGAGCCTTTTATAATCATCTGAACTGTTCGCCCCATACCCCTGCGTCAGTAAACAACCAGTGCTGAACTCTTGACAGCTGACCACATGCTCACTCAGTCGGGTTTTGCAGACGGAGAAGTGTGGACCTGCTGGAGGCCATATGTGGGGCCCTCCGGTGTTCCCCCTCGGCTTCTCAGGCAGCGTCTGGAGGCGAAGGGGCGTCTGGCCCCACTGCTCTTAGAGTTGCTGTGTTGGGCCTGGTGGCAGCAGATCTTGGTGTCGGTAGAATGACGGCCACGTGACAGGTGGGGTTGTTTCTGACACACTTCTGAGGGTCTGTGGTCTGCAGCAGGGGCACTTGTGGTCTTTGTGGTGTGTGGACATACGTGAGGGAGAGAACTGAGTAGCGAGCCGTTGTCTGACAAATGCACCTCCCTGGTCATGAAGGTGCGTGAAGACGGATTGGTTGGTGTCGTTACTGCCTTTCTCCTTCACTGAACCAGCCCTTGAGTCCTGGCTTTCCCCCAGTTTGTTTCTTTCGCCGCTTACCCTCCTCCCACCCTACCCCATCAGAGTTAATTTCTTAATTAGCACCATAAACTGATTATCGTAAGACATCAGTCTCACCTCTGGAGCCGCCTCGGGCTCAGGTAAACCCCTCGTTAGGCCAGTCCGGGATGCGTGCGCGGCGACTCGGAGTCCTGATGAGCCGCGAAGCAGGCAGAGCCGTCCCGCTTGGCTGATACCTGACTCTGCTTTCCCAGTTCCTCTCACCCGGAGCGGCCGCAGCACTGTGGTCACGGCCTGCCTAGCCGTTGCGGGTGGGGCTGTCGGGGTCGATGTGTTCTCTCTTCTGCTTCTGCCCCTTTTCTCTTTCCTTGTTCACTGTGCCCCTCTCCCTCCCTCCCCCGCCCCCTTGGACTTCTCTGTCTCCCCTACCCCATGTCTCCGTTGATTTCTATTCTTTCAGCTTTGTCATCGGAAGGATCTGGACTTGGCGAAAGCCGGCTACCTTGACGCCAACACTAACAGCTGTGCTGACCGGCCTTCCCTGATTGGCTCGGGCTCTTCTGACCTGGCTCCTCACGCCTGCGCGGTGCCCACCTCTGAGACTGGCTTTCCAGGCAGGAGTGGAGACGGACATCAGAGCCTTGTGAGAAGCTCGGACCAGGCCTTTCGGACAGAGTTCCACTTGATGTACGCCTACTCGCCGCTGAACGCCATGCCTCGCGCGGACGGGCTGTACAGGGGTTCTCCTCTCGGGGGCGACAGGAAGCCTTTGCATCTGGATGGGGGCTACTGCTCCCCCGCAGAAGGGTTTCCCAGCAGATATGAACACGGTTTCATGAAAGACCTTGCTCGTGGATCCATGTCACCTGGCGGCGAAAGGGCTTGTGAAGGAGTCCCATCTGCCCCCCAGAACCCCCCACAGAGGAAAAAGGTAAGCCTTTCGCATCACAGGCCCTCTGGAGAATATTAAGCGAACAGTCTGACAAATGATTACAGGGTTTTCTCGCTAGGTGGCAAACAGACGGTGAGACAGGTCTGCGTCGCGCCCAGCGAGAGACCGACTCTGAGCATACAGCGTGAGGGTGTTGTCCGTGTCCAGTACGTTTCGGTGCCCGCCGCGCATGCCCCACGCCGTGGCCCGCCAGTTCACAGGGCAGGGCAGTGGCCCGGGCAATGCTGGTTAGCACTTCCCTCATCCTCGGCACTGCTAAGCTCTGCCTGTGTGGAGAAGCCGGCACATAACGCAGTGTGTACAACGGGTCCTTCCCCGTTCTGCAGTGGAGGAAACCTCGGCGAGTCGATACACGTCACCCGGTAGCCCTGGCACGATGGCCGTATCGGCCTCCGTCTGCCCTGCAGCACGGGAGACCCCGCTTAGCAGGCCGCTCCATGCTGTGAGACTGAGCACAGCAGTGGCGGTGCTGGTGCTCCAGGCAACTGTTTGGGTGTGGTGAGCGCAGCCAGACAGGGAAACCTGCGCAGGGGCCTGGTGGGGGGTAGAGAGCACACAGGGCGCTCTGAGACGGTTTGAGAGGCGGCAGGTCAGCGGCCGAGCTCTCCCGGTGAGCAGTCAGCAGCAGAGGGTGAGGACGGGAGAGAGTGGAGCTGGTCACGACGTGGCCCTCCCCTGGGTGGGTGGCAGGGTGCAAGCGGGTACAGTGAGTGCCCCGTGATGTGCTGGGCAGGGCCAGGCCCGAGAGCTGGGTACAGACTGGGCGTCCCCTTGTGAGTATTGCTTGTACTGAAGCTTTCAGAGCCAAAACTGTGCTGCTTCGAGTCGGTGGTTTTTGGCCGAGCGCAGGCAGCCGTCCGTGTCTGGCTGGGCCCCGCGCCCGTAGCCGGGCCGCTCGCATCCAGGTTTGCCTGACGAAAAGGCTCCAGAGGCGTGTGTGGCTGCTGACTCCTTCGAAGGCTCCTTCTCGGAAAGACACGCACCAGCGTCTCACCTTGAGTGTTTTTGTTACGGATTGCATGTTGGCACACAAGCGAGGGCCCCGCTTACTGGAAGGTGGAAGGGCAGGACGGTGACCCTGGCAGTGACCTGCCAGGAGACTGCGCAGCGCCAGGCGCCTCTGGCTCCCGCTGCTCAGCAGGGAGCCACCCTGGATTGCCTGGGCGTCGTGTGTGCTGTGTGCGGAGAGATGGCAGACCTGACTTGTTACTTCATGGTACTATAGGGGACCGCTGTGGCCACAGCAACTTTCCCTCTGCCCCGACAGAACTCTTGTCTAGTCGGGGGAGCAGGGGGGGAGCAGCTGCTGTGGCCCCGCATATCCGGCCACTGGGTCAAGAAAGCCCAGAAGCGAAGTGCGAGGGCCGGTGGGTGAACAGTGGGTGCTGGATTTAGAGTGTGACTGAGCGGGTCACTGTTCGGGTTCCTCTCACACCGCTTCCCAAGTGGAGGGGGCCGAGACAGACGGAGCCCCGGCTGCCGGTGGAAGATGCCCCAGAGTGAGCCCTACAGCCCCAGCCCTGCCTTTAGGTTTTCTCTCTCTCAGCAAATAACTGGGGGTCCCCTGGCCGCGGGAACACCGTCAGCCACCTGGCAGGCTCTTGAAGCTGCAGCCTCACCGGGCTGCCCTGCCGCTGAGGCAGCTCCGTGGGCCACCGCACCCAGCACCCGCCTTCTCTGAGGGCAGGAGGGCGGGTGTGGGCCACTGTGAGTGCCCTTCCGAGGCGCAGCTCCCCTCCCTGCAGTGCGCTGTGCGTGGCCAGTCAGCACGCAGCGGGCCCTGGCCCCCTTCGATCCTCGCAGTGAGGGACCCCACAGGTCTGCTTGCAGAGAACTATTTCTTGCTTCCCCCCGACAGGTGTCCCTGCTGGAGTACCGGAAACGGAAACAGGAGGCCAAGGAGAACTCTGCTGGTGGGGGCGGCGACTCTGCCCAAAGCAGAAGCAAGTCTGCAGGCGCCGGGCAGGGCGGCGGCCACTCGCTCTCTGACTCCGGTGCCCATGGCGTGCAGGGATCCTCAGCCCGAACCCCATCTTCCCCTCACAAAAAATTCTCCCCATCTCATTCCTCTCTGTCCCATTTGGAGGCGGTAAGCCCATCGGATTCCAGAGGCACTTCATCTCACTGCAGACCTCAAGAAAGTATCAGCAGTAGGTGGTAAGTGTCCATTCGCTGCTGTGAGGACTCTGTTCAGGAAGGCGGTAGATTCCAGGGTCCTTCCCAGTGTCACCTCAGATGTGTGCGAGACTTGCTGGAGAAAGCCAGCCCACACACCCGCCCGGGCCTCCCGGGGGCCGTGCCGGCCATGACTGCCCCATGCAGGCGCAGAGCAGGCCAGGGCCTGCGGGGGCGGAGCCCGGGCTGTCCTCTGCCGGGCATGTGTGTCCTCTTCCTCATCCCGAGGGAAAGGTAAGTCGGGCCCGGCCCGGCCCGGCCCGCTGACTGGCAGCCACCCTCTGGTCCTCACAGCCAGCAGGCCCAGAGCCACCTGCTGACTGACGCAGGGGTGACTGGCCAGAGCAAGGGCAGTGGTAGCCGGCACTGCGGCTGGGGCTCCCGCTGAGGAGAGGGTGTCTGGGAGAGGAGCAGCTCGGCTCGCACGAGCAGGAGCGTTGGCATGCGAAGCCCTGGCTAACACCCTCCACGTGCCAGGCGCTTGCCTTCGCAGAAGAGGGGTGTCAGCCTTTCATGATGGGGCTGTGGGAAAAGATGACATCTTTACATATTTTTTTCCTTGATTTCTTCTTTAAAAGTGGCTTTTCATGTACACCGATCATAGTTTGAGGGGATCAAATACCTTGTTTGGAATTGGGCCTGAAGAACTTGAAGCTTGAGGTCATTTTAAGAGATCGCAACGGGAACCTTCCCACAGCTTCATCTGTCCAGGCTCAGGGGTCCCAGGCCTCGTGGGGTGAACTCACGCCTGTTGCCTTCACAGGATGGTGCCCACGTCGGTAGAACGGCTCCGAGAAGGAGGGAGCATCCCGAAGGCCCTCCGAAGCAGTGTGAGAGTGGCCCAAAAGGGAGAGCCTTCCCCCACGTGGGAGAGTAACGTCGCGGAGAAAGATTCGGGTGAGCCGTGGCCCCATGCTGCCAGCCAGGGTCGGGGTGCAGCGCCCGGATGCCCAGGGGGCGAGGCGGCTTCCTCCGCGGTTGGGCCCCGTGCTGAGGCCCTCGCTGGTCGTGCTGGTGCTCCCCGGGGCTCAGCATCCTTGCGATCTGGCGATTGCTTGCTCTCTGTCTGCTCTTTTCCCAAGGGATACCTTTCTGTAACCCACCTCTCCAGAGGCCTGGAGATCCACCTTGATGAAGGATGAAGACAAAGGAGGAGACAGGAATCAGATCAGGCGCTTAAAACATAGCCCACAATTAGCCATCCATTTGCCCTTCTGGCATGCTGCGCTCGACCTGACTTGTCACCACGAGAGCAGCTTGGGTTGGTGACGGCATTGGTGGTTTGAATGAGCAATGACCATTTCTCACTGATCCTCAGAAGCCAAGTTGGTCCTTCTATTTCCTTCCAGACCCTGCGGATGGAGAAGGCCCAGAGACCCTGAGCTCCGCACTCACGAAAGGAGCAGCCGTTTACAGCCCTTCCAGATACAGCTACCAGGTGAGGCGAGAAGGTGCTGGGCTCAGGCAGGGCCCTCCGGGCGCCGCGTGTGCTGTGCCCTCGGCCATCCTGGCAGTCGAGAGACCGTCTTTGTATATAGTTTCCTCAGCCTTGGGGAAAAGCCATCATCTGCTCGCCTCCAGGTAATAAGTCACACCAGGAGTTACAGTGGCCAGGGACAGCCAGCCGCTGTCTCGGGCTCCTCGGGAGAGCAAACACGTGAGGAGGAGGAGGAGGAGCAGTGGTCGTTGAGTGCTCGCACGCCGCCGTGGCCTGCCGGAGCTCGCCGTCTCCTTACATTCTTCCTCCCACTCTTTGTAGCTCCTGCAGTGTGATAGTCCGAGGACAGAGTCGCAGGGCCTCCTCCAGCAGAGCTCCTCCCCCTTCAGAGGCCCTCCCGCCCAGTCTCCAGGATACAGTTACCGGACTGCTGCACTGAGGCCTGGGAACCCCCCCGCCCACGGCCCTTCAGAATCCTCCCTCTCTTCTGCGTCCTATTCCAGCCCTGCCCACCCTGTGTCCACGGACTCGTTGGCCCCATTTACGGGGACCCCAGGGTATTACAGCAGCCAGCCACACTCGGGAAGCAGCGCCGGCAGCAGCCTTCCGCGGAGGAGCTGCCCTTCCACTGCTGCTAGCCCCACCCCGCAGGGCCCCTCAGACTCACCGACCTCAGACTCGGTTTCTCAGTCCAGCACAGGAGCTCTGAGCTCCGCCTCCTTTCCTCAGAACTCTCGGGCGTCGTTGCCGTCGGACTTACGGACTATGAGTCTGCCCAGCACTGGGCAGGCGGCTGCCTGCCAGGCCTCCAGGGTGTCCGCAGTGTCCACTTCACAGCACTGCCCGCACCGCGGGAGTGGGGGCGCGCACCAGTACCGACTCCAGCCTCTGCAGGGGTCCGGAGTCAAGACTCAGACAGGACTTTCCTAGGGCTTCTGGATTTGGGCCAACAGGACTGAGTGGGCCCATAGCTGCTTCCGTCCAGCTGCCTCTGGAACCTCGGCCGGGCATCTCGCTGGGGAAGGGGGCAGGGTGCCAGAGGATGGGGTCTGGTCGACAAGAAACAAGACTTGTGGTCGTGACTGGCTCTGGCCTTGGAGAAAGATGTAAATCTTGCCTGAAGCAGAGACTATAAAGAGGTTTCTCCCTGCTGTTAGGGTACATTGTTGACAAGCAAATGGTGTTTCGGTTAGTAACGGTCCTAAGTGCAATGAGTTGTGTTGAAGCCTCCGTCTCCCATCCTTGCCTGTAGCCTGTAGTCACTTGTGCCGTGAGGACATCTTTTTAAATAAATTTTTTTTTAAAGTTTTCTTTTCAAAGGCAAACAGTGCAAAGAGCCCATCTCAAAGCCCCGAGCCGCCTGAGCAGTGTCAGGGACTGTGCGCTTCAGAGGAGAGGTAGGTATCGGCGCGCCGGGCGGCTGCCAGGTGTGCCCCGAGTGTCCGTGAGCGCACGCCCGGCCGGGGCTCAGGTCTCCCCCGAGAAGCAGGCAGCGGAGGGCAAGCGGGGGTCGGGAGGGACGCTCCTGGGCGGCCGGCCGGTCGCGCCCTGGGCGCCTACCGCCCCTCCCCCTGCTGCTCGCCCGGCTCGGCACCCCGGAAGGACACAGGCAAAGGAAAGAAGGGCGGTCCTTGAGATGGGCCAGTTGCATCGCTACTCACCGCTTTGGGCAATAAGTTTGGCTAGGGAGGATCCCAGGTGGCCTGGGAGATCTTTGGATTTTATTTTTTCGACTCCCAGTTAATCAGGAGTTGACGATCCCACGAGTGGACCCCTCGGCGGGGAGCCCACACTCGTGACTGCAGGGTAGGCGTGGAAGGAGGTGTGTGGAGTGGCCGACAGGACTGTGATTGTGTGTGGGCATGTCCCACATTTCTTTGGGGGTGCTGACTGGAGGCAGGCCCGGGTAGAGGAACAGCCCCACACACCTCACGCCTTTCTGGACGAGAGACGAGGGCAGACTGGCTCCCCCATCAGTGCATTGTGCCTGCTGTGCACCCCTGGAGGGGCCCTGGGCCAGCCAGGGGGTACACAATCTTTAAATCCCATGCGGTTGCCAGCTTCTTTCTTTCACCTGTTTACTGTAATATCCGGCGTGTTTTTATTTATCTGGTCTCGTGTTCAGTTACGCCGTGCAGGGTAGCACATCCCCGACAGGCGTCACCCTGGGGCCGCAGTTGCCCCCCCCCCCCTTCTTTTGGACAAGATAATACTGTGAGTCCCCCTTCCGCCTCCGCTTTGTTTTCTCCCTCCTGCCCCGGCCTCCTCACCCTCCTTTCTGCCCCGCCCCACAGCTGTCATATGCACAGTCTTCTCTCTTTGTGTGTGACTGTTACAAATTTCACTTTTTCAAAATTGAAATCAGGTGTTTGCTCAAATGAGGGGAGATTTTTGTAGCTGCCGAGACTCAGCAGAGTGTTCTCACGCGGTGTCTCCCCGCCAGCCCGTCCGTCTGGGAGAGCGTTGGGAGTGGAGGTCATGTCGCCTGGGATGCTGGTTCTTTGTATATTATATAAAACGTGTGTAAATGTCTCTCCATTGAGCTGGGGTTTGCAGTCTCCCCTCGACTTTCAGCCGGGGGGAGAGGCCAGCAGGCAGGCGGCCCTCACCCTGCCTGGCACGTGCAGAGACCCCAGCCACTCTGTG
>NW_004567134.1:16633801-16641679 GCF_000260355.1 Condylura cristata | reverse complement strand
GGAAGGGAAGAAGTCTCACTTCTTTCTCAAGTGGAGTGTTTACACCTTGCTGTAACATTTGAACTTTCACAAGAGATGTAATAATTTTGATAATAAAATTCTTAACCATAATAACCATCAAGTGGAAAAGTTCTTTGTCCAGTTCTGTGTCCCGAGCCACCCTCAGCTGCAAGGGCAGGACGGGCCGTGTTCAGGAGCCACGGCGCTGTCCTGCCCGCGGGGGGAGGGGCCAGGCCAAGCCAGGGCCTGTCCGCAGTGGTGGGCTGGTGCAGCCCAGCAAGGGGTGCGGGTTTCCTCCGCCATCAGTCAGCAGCTGTCTGTTGGCGGTTCGGGGCAAGTCTGTGCTGACTACAGTGGGGGTTTGAAGGGTGGGCAGGTGAGGCCCCCGCTCTCGGGGAGCTCCCCCCAGCCGAGGGCGCGCATTCCCTCCCTGGCCCCAGGCGCCATCGGGCTCCATGCTGCTCACAGCGGTTTGTAACTGGGCCGGGGGTCGCCCCAGATTGAAGCCGAGATCCCAGTCAGAAGAAAGCGTCACGGGTGACAGGAGCAGCGGTTGCTGCTGGGGACCTGGAGCAGCATGTGCGAAGCTTCTAAGGTGGGAGGGCTTGGTGGGGGCACCAGGAGTGTCAGGGGAGGGCAGCAGACCCAGCAAGAGGAGGATGGGCAGGAAGCCTAGAGGGCAGGTGGGCACTGAGTGCTGAGGCTCCTCGGGCGGTGGGGGCCTGAGAGACGGTGTCGGTCAGCTTCGGCCTCGCATCCCGAGCCTCGCGGGTTTAGTCCAGAGTCCAGATTCTGAGTGTCGGCCTCACCGCTGGACTTTCGGGAGACGAGTGACACGGTCTGGTTTGCTTCACAGGTTGGTTGGTTTTTGGAAAACCATGGACTGTTTTGGTCCCGTAGGGAGAGGTGACTAGAAGCCGGCCACCTGACTGGGAAGCGCCGGCCGTCCTGCGGCCAGCGCGGAGCAGCGGTGCTGCCTGTGAAGGTGCCGTCCCTCCCCTGCGCCGCCGGCGGCTGGGCGCACGTCTGCAGCACGTGCTGGCTGAGACCTGGGCCGGAGGCCTCCTGCCTGCCGGGTGCGCTAGGGCCGGGTGGAGACGGTGCTACGTTTCTCTGAAGAGCTCAAGGGTGTCCAGTGGGTGTGTGCTGAGAAATGCAGGTCTCCTGGAAGGGGCCTCCCATGGTGTCCATTGGAATGCCGAGGGCGCGGCCGCGGCGCACCCCGCCGGGAGTGGGGACACGCGTCCTCCAGCCCAGCCGGCAGAGGCAGCGTCTTGGGTCACCCCTCTCTCTCTGTGGTCCAGGTTGCCTGGACGCTGACTAGGCTCGCCCAGGGAGGTCTGCACTGTGCTCATGTGCACTCAGCCGGGTGCAAGGGAAACGATGTTTCTGTTTGATAATTTCTTAAATGAGCTGCAGGAAAGTCCAGGGTTTCTCTTCAGACGCAAGCCAACAGTTGTGGGAATTCTGCAGTTTACCCAAGAAACATCTAGAGAGACTGACCTGAATGAAGCCATCTAGCGCTCTCGCCGGGAGCCACAGTCTGGCCTTGGGGTGCCACGGGCGTTGGGCTGCCACAGAGTCCTTGGTGAACAGAGACCACCTGCCGAGAAGATGCCCAGAGGGCGATGGCCACTGGCCCTGACACGTCTTGTGCCACCTGCTTGCTCTGTGGCACAGGGAGTGAAGGGGTCCGCTGGGCCCAACTGCAGCCCGTGCCGAAGGTGAAGACGGCGCCCGCAGGGCCATCCGCTCCTCCGGCCGCCACACACCAGGTAGGGCCTGAGATCTTCATTTCACCGCTTCCCAAGGACCCCTGTAAAAGTGCACAGACTAATCGTGATCGCAGACAACACCTGGAACACCTTGCGACCCCAGAAGGCGACGTGGCAGCCCCTTTTGTCCTGAGAAGCCTGCTCTCGGGTGCCTGGACCAGCACTGGAAGCCCAGCAGGCCGGCGAGGCAGCGGGAGCGGGAGGTCTCGCGTCTGAGGGCGGAGCAGCCCGAGCCCCAAACCGTTGGAACCGGCAGAGCTCTGCTGAGGACTCTCCTGGGACCTTCTAAACCGGTGGGGGCCACATTGAAGGATTAGGTTGAGTCCTTCTAGGGGCAAGGTGAGCATATGAAATAATTGATCGTGTTCAACTCCTGAAGCAGTGAATTCTGAGCATGTTGTGTGCTGAATGTCAGCAGCTGTGTCCCACCGTCCGTGGGTCTTAGATACAGGAAGTCCTGAAGCCTTGAGCCAGTTTCACCAGGCACGCCTCGCGAAGGTCAACACCAGTCCCGAGCTTAAAGCGGCATGAGGAGCAGAATGTCGGTACCAACAGTACGAGCTTGGCAAGGGCATGAGGTGAGCATTTTAAAATGTGGCAGCTGGGAGCGGAGGGACATCCTCCACCTGACGAAGAACACTTGCCCGTGAGCCCACGGTGAGCAGCCATGAGCAAGAACAGGACAAGGCCCCTCTCGCCACTCTGTCCCATTAAACACTAAACACAGTTCTAGCTAACACAACATGACAAAAAGATTTAGAAGTAAATGGAAGAGAAAAGCAAAACTTTGTTCACAGATGACATAAATTAGAACATTTTTTAAAAAATCAACACCCCTCCCCCTCAAATAATAGGGGAATTAAACATTTATAGCAGGGTTGCAGGAAATGTAACTTGCTCTCTGACATAACAAAAGCAAACATTGGAATCAAATTTACAACTAATATTTATGTCAGCACTCATGAAAATACAGGATCCAGTCAGACGACGACAGAATTGATGGCGGAAATGGTGGATCAGGAAACAGAATTCTCCACTTGGTCTAGAGAGTCCCAAGCCCATAAAATCTCAGCAAGTTACTTTGCGGATATCGAGCTGATGCTGAAGTTGGCGAGGTGGAAGCCCCGGAGCAGCCAGCCAGCGGACTGACAGCCTGCAGCGGCGTCTCCGGAAAACAGGCTTGAAGACAGCACAGAGCCGAGTGGTCATCGTGAGGGTAAGGACACATGAGCAAAGTAGTAAAATGAAGAAAAGATGGTCTTAGCAACCAGCGGTGCTGGAGCAGCTGGACATCCTCAGTACGCACAAGTGACTCCAAACACAGACCTTAACACCCTCAAAAATGTAAAGAGCATGAAAATATATCACAAATGCAAAACTACTAAACACCTATTAAATAACACAGTAGGATACCTTGGATTTGGGGAGGCCTTCCATGAAAGACACTGGTTGGCTGGACTTGATTAAAAGTAACTTCTGCTCTGCAGTAGGCCCTGTCAGGAGAGTAAGACGAGCCACAGACTAGATGTAGCAGACAACAGACTGTCAGCAAAAACACACCACAAATCCTGAAAACACCCTAATAAGGAAACTCCCTAAAGCAGTCTGCAGTCTGCGCAGTCCTTTCTAAGTTCCAGCGCCATTTTTCACAGAAATAGCTCAAAATCTTCGTGGAACTACAAAGGGACTCATCAAAGCAACGTTAAGACCAAACTTAAAGGCATTGTATGTCCTGATTTCAGCATCACAATGCTACAGCAATAACAGTGTATTGGAATTACCACACACACATATGGCGGATTAAGTTGCAACAAAGAAGCCAAAAGTAGGTAGTAGGAGAAGAAACAGTCTCTAGCAAATAGCACTGGGACAGACTGGACCCTTACCTCACACCATACACAAAAGTCAACCTGAAACGAATTCAAGGCTCGAACATAGTAGGGCTCAAAGTCATCAAATGAGAACACTGAGCTCCTGGCAGGGGTCTGCACGGGTTTGGTTTGGCTTTTTCCTTTGATGCCAAACGCAGAGACAGCAAGTGACAGGTGCTCCATCAAACCAGAAGGCAGCTACAGCAAGGCAACCTGTGCACAGGGAGAAACGTGTCCGTCGTGTCTGACGGGTTAGTGGCCGAGAGGGATGGAGAGCTCGACAACTGCTCGGGAAAGCGCAGTGGGCGAAGGATGTGAGCAGGCGGCTGTGCCCATAGCAGGTGCGCGGAAAGGGGGTCGGCACCAGCACCCCTGGGGAGATGCAAGCCGACCGCCGCCTCCCGGGGTGACCTTCCTGGAAGACAGGAACGAGGGTGGACAGGGACATGGAGAAGGGGGCTCGGCTCTGCGCTACTGCTGGGGCCTTCGCCGGGGCGGCCCCTGAGGGAGACGACGTGGAGGCGCCTCAAAAAATAAAAACTAACTGTCGTGTAACCCAGCACCCCACGTCTGATGCACCCCCATGGCCGCTGCAGCACAATTCTAGCATCCAGACAGGTAAACAGCCTGTGTGCGCATGACCGTGGGATACTGCGCAGCCGTGAGTGGCAGGATGGCACCGCTTGAGACGGCGTGCGCGGATGCCGAGGGCGTCTGCGCAGAGAGAGAAGGACCTGGGAACCCACTGCATCCTCCCCCCGCTTCCACAGTTGCCTGCATTTGTGTTGTGCTGAATTTGTTCCGGGACCCCAAATTGTTGTCTTCTGGGATATCCGTCTTCTGTGCAGCCCCCCTTCTGCTGAGAGCAGTCTCTGTCCCCAGGCAGGCCCGCCCAGCCTGGCGCGGAGGGCACCTCGGGGCCCACTCCGGTGCCGTCCCCCTGGGGCTCTGTCCACCTGGACGTACGCAGTGGCCAGAGAACCCGCATCCAGACCCTGAAGTTCACCGCTTGGCGCCTCTGAGTACCTGACGTCCCACGTCCAGCCCCGCCGTCCGGCCTGGCCACGCCACCAGCACCCATGGGTCACTTCTGTGCTGTGACACCTTTGGGGCACTTGGTGGCTTTTCAGAACTGAAAGGGTCTGTTGGGTGAGCCCGTGCGTGTGGTCAAGACCCCATCTGCAGCCCCGGGCGCTCCACGACGGACCACCAACTGCTCCACACGGCAGCTGGTGGGGGGCGAATGCTGCTTTCCGCCCGCGTTCGCTGCCCCGTGTCCCCAGAGCAGGCTCCGGGGTCATCGCACCTGTGCCCGCTGCCGCCCCTCCTGGAACGCCTGCGCCCCTGTCCCGAGCGCCTCCCGGGGACTGCAGCCGGCCCTGTGCTCCCCTGCAGAAGAGCTGCTCCCCGGGTGAGGGCGCCTTTCGACTTGGCTTCGCAGCCGCAACATCGGCCAGTGTCCCCCTGGGTGGTAGACCCAACTGCAGCCTGCTGCCCGCCGCTCCTTGGCACCTGAGCAGTCCCCTGGCCGGGCACCTCCTCCCCACAGGGCCGTTTGCCCGGGAAGGGCCTCTTGTCCCCAAACCCGGGGGACGTCGTCCTCGGGCCATACACTGGGGGTTCTGTTTCTAGAGCCGCCTTGCCTTCTCGTGGCCCTGTCCACAGCCAGCTCCTCGGGGCCTCTCCTGAGCCGCCACCCCCTGTCCCAGCTGGCCTCAGGCCACTGCATCAGCCACTGCCCAGTTCCGGGGTTCCTGGCCCAGGCCTCTCTCTTGAGCCCCAACCCACAGGGCCACCTGGTGGCCGCAGGAAGGCCCAGGCGACCTCACACGTCACCTGTCCCCTTGTTTTCCCACTTGGGTGGGCGTCCCCTGCTCTGTCCCCAGGCTCTGTCGCCGGCCTCGGCCTCCAGCAACATGACCCCTGGCCACGGCCCTCGGCACTGAGCAAGCTGGGTGTGGAGGCCCCGCTCCCCAGTGCCGAAACGAGACGAGCAGGACTGCGGCCCGCCTCAGCCCTGCGGGGTCGCACAGACGGGCAGGGTGCGCCTGCTTGCTCTCGGGCCTGTGTCAGGCCTGGGTGTGGCAGCGCCCAGCCCGTGGCCACCATGTGGCGCTCGCCCAGTGCCCATCACACTGTGTCAGCCTCACGTCGCCGCAGAGCACCCAGGGGCAGGTGACCACGGCCCCGGCGGCCGGCTGCCGGGCGCGGCGGAGACCAGCCGCTGAGCCCGCCGGCGGCCGCCCCACCCCCAACTCGGGCCTGGCCGACTCGGAAGCGGGAGCCGCGTGGAGATAGAAAGTGTCTTTATTTGGACGCCGTTGCACCTGCACCGGAGCCCGGGCCGGCAGCGGCAGCAGGGATCGTGCTACCAGGTGGGACGACGGACAGCGAGGACATTCAGACAGGACTTACTAATGGGGTGTGGACGACACCAAGCTAACCTAGACACGCGCCGGCCCTCGGCCCTGCCCCTCCCTGCGGAAGCTCCAGTCGCGCGAGGCTGGCCCCCAGCCGGGCAGAGGCCGGCTTCCAGTGCCGGAGGGCCCCGGCTCTCCACCACGGGGCTGCCCTGCCCAGTTCTCGCTGGCCCTCGGGGGCTGCCCTGACCAACAGCGCTTACTCCCCGGTGGTTCCGGCCGGAAACTCTGGGTCCAACCCGGTCCTCGTCCCTCAGGAGAGAGGTGCTTCCTCTCGGGCCCCGGGCCCGGGGCCCCACACCCGAGAACTGACCGCCGGCCAGCACTGTGGGCCAGAAACAGCCCTGGGACCACAGGCCTTGGCCTGAGCCAAGTCCCCACGCTGGCAGAGGAGGCAGGAGCCTGCGGGCGCCCCCCAGCTCTGCTGCTTCCTCCCCAGAGCCGACCCCTGCTGTCTCCCCAAGGCCCAGCCGCCTGCCCTGGGTGGCAGCGGAGCTCAGCCAGTGCCCTGGCCCCGAAGAGCCTCTGGGACCCCCAGCTGGACCTCGGCACAGCCACGGGGACATGGTCTGGCCCCATTCCAGGCTCACGGGGCCAGCCTCCCGCCCTCTGCCTTTCTAGCGAGGCAGCAGCTAGGGCGCTGGGAGGAGCCAGCGCACAGGGACGCAGGGCTGGTGCGGGCACTGATGCCCAGCGCTGACCGCCAGCCTGCACGTGCTCCCCAGGGGGCCGCAGCTGCCTGGCCCTGCCTCTGCACCTGGGCCTCGAGGGGTTCCAATGTCTTGTGGGAACCTGGGCGCCGGGCACCCCGGGTGTGGGCCTTACCCCCTGCCGCCCCTTTGCCTCAGCCTTCATGCCCGTCTGTCCTGCCCTCCCCACCCTCTTCCACCGCCCCACCCCCCTCCCGTCCCAGACCCAAGCTGTCCACCCTCCTGGTCGTCTTCTCTGTGGGGCCTGTGCAGTCTGCAGCCAGCTCCCCGTGCCCCCCGTCCCACGCCCTCCACCCCCCTCCTCCTGGTCACTGGCTGGCAGCCCCCACCCTGGGCTTTGGCTCTCCGAGGACCGCGCCAGTTTCGCCCCGTCCCTCCCACACTGCTGGGCTGTGGGGCTGCCATGCCCAACTGGCGTGGCCGGAGCACTGGGGCGCCCAAGGTAGGGGTCAGTGAGGACATGAGGCCCCGGTCGGGAGCCCGAGCCCAGGCCGCCTGGTCCCAGTCACGGTTCAGACAGGACAGAGGGCACCTGGGTCTGTCCGGGAAACCCAAACCCGCAGGTCTGAGTCCTGTGGGAACGGACGCGTGGGCAAACACATGGCGCCAGCGGCCTTCCTCCCGCCGGCGGAGGCCCCAGGGGAGGGGCCAGGGACGGCCAGAGGGCAGCAGTAGGCACTGGAGATGGAGCCAAGCTGCTCCGAGAGGATGCGGCCTCCCTCCCTGTCCCTGCGGAGGGGAGGCGGCGCCCCCGGGGCGGGGAGGCTGCGCCCGGCCCAGCACACTCACAGGCAGGTGCGCTTGGTCCCCAGCACTGCCCGCGGGCAGCAAGGCGGGTGAGGAGGAGGGGTGGGCCGCCACGGGCCTGGGGGAGGGGCGGGGGTACCCTGTTCAGAGGTGACCTGCAAGTTCAAGTGATGCAGAAAAGTATCAAAGAGGCAAGACAGTCTCTGCCCCTGGCCGGCCCAGGGTGGGCGGCGGAGGAGCCACGGGGGAGTGGCCCCAGCTCCCCCCTGGGGGGCCCGGCCCCGGCCCTGACAACTGGGCCAAGGAGTCTGCTGTACAAAACAGGCCAGGGCCAAGGGTCCGGTCCCGGAGAGAC
>NW_004567134.1:16618816-16633170 GCF_000260355.1 Condylura cristata | reverse complement strand
CGCGCGGGCCGCGGGCAGGTGGGTTCCGGAGGCGGCGCTGGCCTTCAGGGCCCCTGGGAGTGAGCGACGGGGCAGGGAAGGACTCCCCATCCAGAGACGTCGCCCCCTGGCCGCAACACGGAGCTGACTGTGGAGCCCACGAAATCTGGGGGAGAGAATCAGAGAGTCAGACGCTGTCCATCCCGGGCCCTCGGCCCACTGGGCAACACAGGACGCGTGGGACACGGTCCGCAGGCGCCCAAGTCCCGACCTGGGGGCTGGGGCTCAGCAGACCCTTGGCTTCTCTGAGCCCGTTTCCTCCTGTGCAAAATGGGGGCGCCGGCACCCTTATTAACAGGAGGGCCTGAAGGGTCAGGCCACGGGGTCAGCCTGGGCCTGGCGGGGTCCAGCACATGGCCAGCCCGCCTTACTCGGGCTGGGGGATCTCGCGGGGAGCTGAAGCGGGAGGCTTCCTCTTCTGGGGGCTTTGGGGGGGCACACGGGGCTCCCACCTCGGCCTGACCAACCCGGGGCTCCATCACTGAGCCGAGTGACGGGAAAACCTCCGCCATGGCCCCCGGAATGGCCGCCGAGAGGAACGTAAGGAAGGGTGGGCTGGCCGCCGAGTGGAGCTGCGGCCAGGTCCCTTCCTGGAGGCCCGCGGGGTCTGTCCCTGTGGGACGGGGGAGGCCAGGGGGAGGCCAGGCCCAGAAGGGTGCCACGTCTGGAGACCACCTGGCGCGTGAGAGCCGGGAGCCCGCAGGTGCCCTCTGGAAACGGGGGGCGCGTGGGGGAGCCGGGGCGCGGGCAGCAGGCTCCCCAGGGGCCCTGCAGGACCTGGACAGGAGACCCTGGGGGGCCCTAAGACAGCTCTGGGGGTGCTCGGGCGGACCCTGCCTGGGCCCCGGCGCTCCCCGCCTGTCCCAGCCGGCCACCCGCTCACCTTGTGACTTTTCTCATTTCTTGCCTTTAAAAAAGCCGTCACCGGGAAAAGCACGTCTGTGGGAACTACACGCCGCTTCGTGTTCTCGGTCTGAGCTCAGGGAAAGGATCCCCGCCCGTCACTCTCCAAGGAGCACGGGCTGCTGCCGCTGCTGAAGGGCCTGCCCCGCCCACGCTGCCACCGCCCGGCCCGGGGACACTCTCGCCCCCGCTAGCCCAGGCCCTGGCAGTCAGGACCCTTACGGGCAATTCTGGCACATTCTCAGGGGTCCCGGGACCGGACCACCAACGCGGGGGCCGGACAGGTGGTCTCCTGGGTGCCCGGTGTCTGGGCCGCACCGGCCGGCGCGCCACTCTGGTGACTCCCAGCCCCTCGGCCACTCGCCTTTGTTCTGCTTGAGCTCCTCCTGCAGCAGGTCTGTTTGCCGGTTGCCCAGCACGAAGGCCAGGAAGGAGAGGATGAGCGCGTTGAGGATGCCGATGATGGCCAGGATGTAGGCCCAGCGCACCGAACAGTCCCCCAGCGAGTACTTCCCGGTCTTGGTCCCGCACATGTCCCGGATGGTCTCGGCGTCCCAGCCGTCGGGGAAGATCATGCAGCCCAGGACGAGGCAGAGAGCTTAGGTGCAGACCGGCCGCGGGGCGGGGCGGGCGGGGAGGACAGCGGGTGACTTTCCGGCCCCACCGCCGCCCACCCGGCGGCCCACGCCCTGGCGGCAGCGGCTGCGGGGTCCCCACCTCACTCTGGGGTGGCCTCCCGCCACTGGGAGCAGAGCCCTCCCCCACAACACACGTCGTCAGCCCCTCCTCGAGGAGACAGTCAGGAGCCCCGCGGCCACCCTGGGCGCCCGGCCCTGCTCGCCTGGCCCAGCCCAGCCCCTCCGTCCCCGAGCTCGGCGACTGTTTCCCTTTCGTGCACCTCCTGTCCGCTGGGCATCGCTTTCCCTTTCTGCCCCCGCTGCCGGAAACAGGCCCCCATCACCGGGCTGAGCGACGGGCTGGGCACGAGAGGGTCGGCGGCTGGTCCCGGCCGGCGCGGGGACCCGCGGCCTCCCCCGCACCCCAGCCTCGCTCAGCGACGCCGGGCCTGGAGGGCGGCTCGCGAGCAAGCCGTGGGGGGCCGGGAGCGGGCCCCGGCTCGGCTGTGCTCCAGATGTGACTGAGCGCCAGCGCCGCCGCACCTTTGAGCCTCAGTCTCCCGGTCTGTGAAATGGCCACAACGAAGGCATCACGCAGCTGTAAAGATTCCGGGGCAGCCGGGGAGGGGGCACTCGGCATTAATCGGGTGCGCGTCAGCCACGACTAGGACCACGGGGCCATGTTTGTGCCCCTAATAGCCGCGCAGGCTGGGAGCGCTCGGGAGGGCTCGGTCTAGGATGCAGGAGGAGCAGGGCAGGGGCCTCTCGGGCCCTCTCTGGCCAGGCCGTCTGTGTCGGGACCCATGTGGTGACCGCATCTGTGGTCTCAGTGGCTCCTCCCAGCATGTGGCAGGGGCTGGGGCCAGCCAGTCGGCACACTGCGCCCCTCGCTCCCCACCCCCTTGGAGGGAGCATGAGCCCATCAGCCAGCCCGGCTCCCCGCTGACGGGCCAGCAGTGACCCCATGACTGGGAACTGGACGTTTCCATGGCAAGCCCACCGGTGCTTACCCTGGGTTTTGGGTGACAGTGACCACTGAGTGGGTGGCGGTGGTCAGCTCTGCCTGCCGTCCAGAGGCCCAGTTAGCTCCCAGGAGGAGGTGGGGCCCTTGGCTTTGCCGGTGCCCTGGTCGACCCCGGACCCTGGACTCAGCACCTCCCACCGGTGTGCTTATTCCACCCAGAATCCCCCAAGGGGCGTGGCAGCGCACGCAGACACACACGCACACCCGTGCACACACGCACACATGCACACACGCACACCCATGCACGCACGCACACACATGCACACCGCGCACCCACGCACACCCGTGCACACCCATGCACACACGCACACCCATGCACGCATGCACACACATGCACACCGTGCACACACGCACACCCGTGCACGCACACACACCATGCACACACGCACACTGTGCACACACACACCTGTGCACGCACACGCACACGTGCACCCATGCACGCACACGCACACACCGTGCACACCCATGCACACACGCACACCCGTGCACACACGCACACCCATGCACACACGCACACCCGCACACACACGCACACCCGTGCACACACTCACACCCGTGCACACACGTGCACGTGCACACCTGTGCACGCACACGCACACCTGCACACACACGTACACACGCACACCCGCGCACACACACCCGTGCACGCACGTACACACGCACACCCGTGTATGCACCGACTCCCACGCCCGCAAGCGCACACGTGCACACCCTAGCCCAGCCGCCCAGGACCCCCATTCTCGGCTCGGTTGCCCGCAGCCGAGCACCCCCAGTCCGGAGACGCCGGCAGAAACCCGATGGGGAGAGGCCGGGCGGGAGACCCAGGCTGGGGGAGGGTCTGGGGGGCCAGCCTGGGACCAGACATTGCGGCATCTGCAGAGCCCAGGCTGAGCCCGAGCCCGCGGCGCAGGGAGGGAGGGGCCCCTCCGTGGAGGCTGTGCACCCCGCTCGCCCCCAGCACCATCAGAGAAAGGAGAGCGGTCCAGCGGCACTGGGGAGAGGAGCCCGGCCCGTCGCCCTGCCCCGCCCTCCCAGGCCAGCTTGCCCAGGGGTGAGGGACCAGCCTTTGGGGGCGGAAATCCCAGCCTGCCACTCCACCGGCTGGAGCACCGGTCTCCATGGAAACCACAACAGCATCCTCCCGGCTCCCCCCCTCCCCTCCCTCGCAGCCCTGCCCAGCGCCCAGAGGGCTCTTCCCAGCTGGCCAGCACCTTCTCCACAGCTCTCTTCTAGTCTCGTCCGCTGCTCTCTCTTCTCACCCTTCCCTGTCCCCCCGCCCCCCCTCTCTGGTACCAGCTGCCCAGGTCAGCCTGGACCCTCCCTCCCTGTTCTGCTCGGCTCTCGCAGCGTTTATCAGTCATTCAGCTCCCGTCCTCTTCCTGCTGGAAACCTCCTGGCCTCCCGGGAACGGTGGCTCGGGGTCCACAGTGGCCCCAGTGCTGAGGACAGGGCCTGTTGCAGGAGCGCTGGACGGTTGGGGAGGGCTGGGGCCGGCCCGCGCCCCAAGGCCAGTTGCGGCAGAGTGCGCTGGCCTGCAGTGTCGCGTGTCCTGTGGACTCCGGAGCACGGGCGTGCAGGGGATGCCCCACACCTCGCTGAGCTCCGCCGTGTTGCCAGAAGCCGGCGCCCCTGTGTCTGAAGGCCGCGGGGAGACTGGGCAGCCACCACGATCGTGGAACTGCACCCCGTGATTTGAGGGGCACGACAGTGACACGTTCTCTCTGCTCAGAGAACACGGCATGTCCACCAGGGCTGTCAGCACTGTGCCCTCGGCTTGGAGGCTCGTCCTGGGGCGCACCCAGGTGCACACAGGCTGCCCCCCAACTTTGGAGCAAAGGAGGCAACCGTCTCTTGGTCCCCTTTCTGTCCCTCAACACATGCCAGCTGTCCCCGTCCTCCCCTCTCCCCAGCGAAAATGTCACTCACGCGACCGAGCCTCAGCCCCCAACATGTGAGTCCCGATCTGGAGGTGCCCCGGGCCGGTTCGGGGGACTCGGGAACCAAAAACTTGTATCTCGTAGAGAGGCACGATGGCGAGATGGGGAACACCAATGTGTGCTAGTTGTTTGGAAGCAGCGGTCACTCAGGCCCTCAGCCCAGACCGTCTGCTGGCCGCGGCCTCTGCCTAGCGTCCGCGGGGCTGTCTCCCCGGTCAGGCTGAGCCCCAGCGTGCCCCTGTGCGCCCCCTGGCCGCGCCAGGCGCTCCGGCCCCTCGTGGCTGGGCTGGGCCCTTGCTCGGGGCTGTCGCCTCCGGTCCGAGTTGCTAGTTTGAGGGCGGCTCTGGCCCCTGCTGCCGGGGCTCCGCCCCCTCTCCTCCGGCCAGGCCACCGCCCTCAGCCTGGCGCAGTGATGCTTCACAGTCCCCGGGGGCTCCGCTCTCCTCAGTTCCAGACCCAAACTCGGTTGCTGACTGGCCTTTCTCTGGTGCACCCCACAAACCCTCAAATCTCACACCTTCAAAGTGACTTGCTCTTCTTCCCCCGGCCTTTGGGACGGCCCCTCCGTCCACACCCACCCTGGCCTCCCGCCACACCACTCACCGCCACCTCTCTCCCGGGCCCCCACCTCCCTGTCCGCAGCAGGGGCCCAGGCCCACGCCCCTGCCCCTGCTGCCCGGAAGTGGTTCTCCGTCACCTGGCCAAAAGCCAGCCCCACCGTCCACCCTTAGCCCGTCCAGCCTTAGCTCCCGCTCCTCGGCCGCCCCTCCCCGGCTCCGACAGGCGGGTCGCAGGCAGCCAGCCGTCGGCTCAGCGGAGAGCCATTGGCGGGCGCCAGGATGGGCCCCGTGATCCCGGCGGGCCCCCAAGCAACCCCCCAGTTCCCACTGCTGTGTCCATTTTATAGGTAAGGAAACCGACTCAGCACCATGGAAGCCTGCTAAGGACGCTGAGTGTCGTGGCTCAGCCTGCCTGAGCCCTGCGTGTGCCGTGACCCGAAGGAGTGGGCGTGCGGGACTCAGATCAGATCAGCTTGCTGGGATCGTCCTGCAGGAGACTCTTACAAGCACCTCTTGGGTGCCAGGCACAGACTCTCGTTATGCACCAAACTGGCAAGGAATGAAAGGTTGATCATGATGAATAACATGAAAGGGAATGAGAAGAAAAAGACCTCAAAAGAAAGACTTTTCAGCATAAGAAGAGTTCAGGCCTCATCCGCTTTCACCTACAGCCCAGCCTCTCCCCAGGCAACTGTATGACACCGCCCCTCGACTCAAAACGCAGCAAGGCCTCACCAGGGAGAGCCCAGGAGCTGTGAGGGAGGAAACCGACAGTTTGTTTATATTGGGAAAAAACAAAGTTCTAAGGGGGGGAAATACCTGCGTGTAAGACACACTGAGAAGACTCATAACTCCTAAGAGCAGTGACTGACTCCCTTAAAATACAGTGTTGAAAAGCACAGCTGAAAAATGCCACTAACTACACAGAAAAATGTATGGACATTGACAGAAAAAGATAGATGAGGAGTTTGTAGTAGTTAAATTACTACTATATGGCAAAAATATTTGATAGCACACTCAGTTGGCAAGGGTGTGGGGACCGAGTGTTTTCACGCGTTGCTGTTACAAGTGCCACTTCATATAATTTCTACAGACTGTGGCTACATCTGTCAAACTTGTAAATACATATACCGCTTACCCCAGCAAGTCCAGCCTAAGTCTTTATTTCATCCTCCTATATGCACCAAATTATTTAAGTACAGCTTCATTTGTTGAGATATTACTACAGCTAAATATCACAAATCACTTAAATATTGATTAAATGATACCTCTCTACAAAAATTTATTATGGCGCTCATAAGAAAAAAGTAGCTTTATATATATGAATATGGAACATTCTACAAGATGTATTATTGAAAGGAAAAAGCGAAGCAAATCAAGAGGTGGTCTTTAAATATTCTTTTGATATATTTTACTTTAAGAGGAGTCCCTGGAGTGTGGGCTGGGTTAGCTATTGACTCTGACATTGCAGTGTTTCAAAAGTGATCATATATGATCATAGATAATGTCTGAGATTAGGCCATCAAAAGGCAGTGTGATGGCCAAAACAATCTTGAAAAGGAAGAACAAGGCTGAAGGACTCATACTTCCTGATGTCAAACTGACGACAAAACAACAGTAACCAGGACCCGTTGGCATTAGGATACATCAACAGGTCCACGGACAGAATGAAAAGCCAGGAAGTAACACATTACATATGATTAACTCATTTCTGACAGGGTGCTAAGGTAATTCCATGGAGAAATAATAATCTTGTATTTTTTCAGTCCAAGAAGTTGTATTTCTTGTAAGATTGATTTATTTATGCATATGGCCTGGGGTACAGGCCAGAGGTGGGGGGGCGGGGTGAGAGGACTCACCAGAGACAGAGTGGGGAGCAGAACAGCCACATCTAACTGAGATGCACTGCTGAGGGGAGCAGTGGGCAAGACAGGAGAGGTCTGCCACGCCACGTGGGTCAGCTCCCTGGCCAGGCCTCAGTGGCTGGCGATAGCTTGATAGTGCTAAGACTTTAACCCTGTGCTACCAGGGAGGCCCAAGACAATAATCTTCTCAACGAAGGCTGAGGCAACTGGACATTCACATGCAATAGAATGAAGTTGGATCTTTAACTTACATCATGGTCAAAAATAAACTCAAACGAAGCAAAGGCCTTAATGTAAGAGCTAAGAATGTAAGACACTGAGAAGAAAACATGGAGGTAAACTTTTTTTTTTAAAGATTGATTTATTTATTCATACAGAACTGGGGTACAGGCCAGAGATGCAGATGGTGAGAGGATTCACCAGAGACAGAGTGGGGAGCAGAACAGGCAGATCGACGAAGTCCACTGCTGAGGGGAGCAGCGGGCGGGTCAAGAGAGGTCTGCCTCGCCATGTGGTCCCCTCCGGGGCAGGCGGGGTTCGAACTCATGCGGAAGTGGCTTAAGCTTCTTAGTGCTGTGCTTTAACCCGCTGCGCCACCAGGGAGGGCCCGGAGGTAAACTTTTGTGACCTTAGACTTGCCAATGGATTCTTAGATGTGACATCAAATAACAAGCAACAAAAGAAAAAAAACAGGTAAAGTTAAACTTTGTATAAATTAAACCCTTTTGTGTTTCAAAGAATACAATGCAGAAAGTGAAAGACGGCTAAAACATGGGCCAAGGTAACCACAAATCCTGTACCTGTAAGGAATTTGTGCCTGGAACATATGAGGAACTCTTACGACTCAATAACAAAAAAAAGAAAAAGGAAGCAATTTAAAAAGGGCAAAGGGGGCCCTCCCTGGGGGCGCAGCGGGTTCAAGCACAGCACTGTGAAGCTAAAGCGACTTCAGCACGAGTTGGATCCCCGCCCCAGAGGTGACCACATGGCGAGACTGACCGCTCCTGACCCGCCCGCTGCTCCCCTCAGCAGTGGACTTTGTCAATCGGCCTGTTCTGCTCCCCACTCTGTCTCTGGCGAAGCCTCTCACCACCCCTGCCCCTCTGGCCTGTACCCCAGTTCTGTATGAACAAATAGATAAATTTTAAAAAAATAAAAATTTAAAACAGGGGCAAAGAATCCCAATGGACATTTCTCCCAAGAGACAAAGCAGGGCCAAGAAGCCATGAGCAGGGGTGCAGGACTTCCAGTCATGGGGCACTTCACACCAGCAGGCCCAGCACCAGAAGTCGGGCGACACGTGTTGGTGACGCCATGAAGAAATGGAGCCCTCATGCATTCGTCGCTGATGGGATGGTAAAATGGTACCCCAGCTTCGGAAAACAACCTGAAAGTTCCTCAAAATGCTAAATGGAGAGTTGCCACTTAATAGTTCTACTTCTAGGTCTATACCCAAGAGAAACAAATGTGTCCACACACAAAAATGTGGTATACAGGCATTATTCCCAGTAGCCAGAGGTAGAAACAAGGGCCCCTGCTGGCGCAAGGGGTGTCTCAGTACTGTCAAGCTTCGGCAGCCACTGCAGCATGAGTTCGACCCCCAGCCAGAGTTGTGACGGCCACTCCCCTCACAGTGGATTTCAGTAGATTCGTCTGTTTGCTCCCCACTCTGTCTGGTGAGTTCTCTCACTGCCCCTGCACCTCTGGCCTACACCTCAGCTCTTGTATGCATAGATAAAAAAAAAAAAAAACCTTTAAAAAATAAATGAAGGTAGAAACAACTCAGCTGTCCATCAACTGATAAAGTGTGGTATGTCTATATAGTGGAATATTACACAACCATATGAAGGAACGAGGTGCCGATACCCGCCACAACATGGATAAGCCATGAAGACATAAGTGAAAGAAGCCAGCCATAAAGATCACGTATTACGATCCCATTTACATGAACTGTCAAGAACAGACTAATATAGAGACATAGAAAGTAGGCTAATGGTTGCTTAGCAGCTGGGAAGGCTGGCAGGGGAGGAGTTAAGAAGTCTTGAGGTGACGCGAGGACCCTGGAATCGACCACGAGAGCTGCCCAATTGCGTGACTATACTAAACTTCAGCCCATGACTTTGCAAGGGGGGGTGCATGGTGCATGAGTTTTGCCTCAGAAAAGCTGTGACCCCACAAAGGCGTGAGCATTGCAGCTTCTTCCTTTTTTCCTGTCTTGGATCACCCCCTCTGAGGTTTCCTGCCAGCACCAGAGTGAGCTTACAGCAGCCCTCACTGCAACTCCAGGAGACCTGAGTCACCCGCCTAAGCGACGCCCAGGAGCAAGGTGATACCTGCTCGTTGCCTTATTATTGTAGCTGGGGGTTTGTGCAGCAAGAGGTGGCTCCTACGTGACTCAGGTGCCATTTATGTAAAACCTAACATCGCCGTGTCCGTTTGTCTATTACGGCTCCCTGCCAAGGCGCCGGTGCCCCCGGGGGGACACACGTCTGGTCGCGCACCTTTTACCTTCTGGATTTCATCACATGTGTATTGACTTTTCCCAAAAGTAAGTAAAAGTCTGGGAAAGTTTGAAATCGTTAAAAGAAAACCTCAGTGGTTTCGTGTCGCCCACACATGAAGTCTAAGCTCGTCCCACGGCTCGGAAGCCCTCCGCAGCCTGGACCTGCGCCGTCTCCGCTCTCCCCTCCCCGGCCCTCGGTGCCGGCTGTCCCCGAGACACGACAGGCCCTGTCCGGCCTCCACGCCTGGTCACCTGCCTGCTTCCGGCTGCCTTTTTCCTCCTTTCCCACCCTTTAAGATTCAGCTCAAAAGCTGTCACCCCACTTTGAAGGCCTGCCTGGCTGCCCTCAGCTGCGTCAGAAAGCCCCGGTCATTTCCTGGGCTGACCACGGGCTCGGATCTGTTTTCCTTCCCGCCTCCCCTGCTAGCCGGGAGCTCCCGGGAGCCGGGGTGCAGGCTCGGGACGCCCAAGCTGAGGCCAGCGCCCGCGGCCTGCCGCACGGTCAAGGCTGATAGGAGAGACGGGGAGAGAGGAGGGCGGGGAGGAGAGACCAAGGAAGGTGGAAGGAGGGAGCAGCCCTCGCCCTCCCGCCCCGCACGAGGCGCTCAGAGCATCGTCACGTACAACAAAGACTTCTTGAAGGAGCAAAACCCAAAATCCAATGTGAACCAAACGGCAAGGAACGGCGAGGCCTCGTCCGAGCTGCAGCACGGGGGGCTGTGGGAGCCGCCGCTCAGACACCCCGCAGCCGGGGCACTGCGTGGAAGGCCGCAGTGTCGCCCCATTCCCCTCTGTCCCCGCCGGTCACCGGGGAGAGGCGTCTCAGCCTGCACCCGGACGCCCGTCTGGCGAGACGAGGGAGGCCGTGGCTAAGGCCTTCGCCGGCTCCCAGTGTGGACCCCTGAGGCCTCGCTGACCCGCAAGCTGGGCCGCTGACCCCGCGCACTGTCTTCACTCAGACAAGTGGCCCAAAGCGCAGAGCCATTGCCGAGCGCATCCTGGGAACCAGGAGTCACACGGCGCTTCTGCTCCTGGCAAATCAGCCGCCCCCACCCCCGTCTCTAGGGCGCCTCTGCGGACCCCTCCTCACCCTTGGCCTGGCGCCCGCAGCACGCGACGCTGGCTTCCCCACACCGCACCTGCGTGACCCCGCACAAGACCCTTTCCTCATCGAGACTCGGGCTTCTCGCCTGTGAGGTGCTGACAGCCTGTGGCTAGGCACCGGCTGCACAGGGTTGTCGTGAGGATCAAGTACCTGCCTGTCCCACCCGCGGGCACCCACAGAGCGTGGGCTCACAACATGTTAACTCTTTGCCCCTGCGAATCACAGCAGTGGGAGCTCTGAACTGCCGGCTGATTCCAGTCCAGATTTTCCCACACAGCACTGGGGCCCGTCACGCCCGCCTGGGCTCGCCCGGCCGCTCCCCTAGGCCGACGTTACACCCAGGCAGGGTCGGCCCACAGCCTTCTGTGTCTCTGAATGCCCCCGACATTCACACCGGCCCACACCCTGCTGCTCCACCTTGGCCTCCTCGGGGCCCTCAGTCCCCACAGCACATTGGTCCGACACTCAGCGTCAGGCTGTGGGGACCGGGGGTTACCTCTGGTAACCCTCCCCCAGTCTCTCTCTGGAATCCTGAACCTTTCTCTACCATCAACCCACAGGCTCCACAGATGGCACGTGGCCAGGCTTTAGACCAGTCACGCCACTAACTGAGAGGCGGATGCTTGAACCAAAGACATCAGCCCCGAACTCTTGCTGAACACTGAGTAGCCAGCGCTGGAAAGTGCTTTCCACCGGCACTGGAAAGTGGGAGCAGAGTGAACACAGAGCTTACGTGTCACCTTCAAGAGAGAGGTGGACTTAAAAATGATCCAACACAGAGGAACCAACCGTGGAGACAGGCAAGTTCTCAGTGGCACTATCTGAACACGCCTGGAGGCAGACTCTCTCCACTTTTCAGGTGAGGGAGAAAACCTATTTTATTTGTGTTCATTTATGCTAATTTGCACTGGGTTTCTGTCACCGGTGTCACTGACCACTAGCTGACCACTAGCAGATCACTGGCCACACACCTGGTGACTCAGCTAGCTGGGAAGCCCCCTGAGAGCGTGCAGGGCTGCATTCCAAACAGGACTCGGCCCTCGTGGCAGATGATCTCAGCACGTGGCCCCGCACTGGCCTGAGCGCAGAGCAGTGGCAGAGTGATCAAGGACTCTTTCCACAGTGCTCCTGTGCTCTGCGCTTAGAAGATTCTAAAAGACTTGAGTAAAAGTTCACTTGAGCAACAGTCATACTTCCTATCTGACTTTATATAAAGGAGCCCTTGGCTCTCTGCAGTTCCTCAGAGGACTACAGATTTCTGATGTTCTGAGTGGACTGATCTTGGAGGCCCACGGGACTGAGAGGCTTTGAGGTTCACTAATATAACTGATTATTGAGAAAACAGTTGCCTAACACTGTAAGGTGAGTCACGGCCAAGCCAAGCTTCCCTGCCCCCATCCAGGGTGCTGGCCAATGCCTGGTATCAAATTATGAAGCAAAGTGAATCAGTCCGTACCCAGAAAACTCAGAAGTCTCTAAGCAAAATGAATAAATCCCTCAACTCTGCTAACTGCCCCCTCAGCCTTCACAGACAGGGAAGAAGCTCAAGGGAGAGGACACTGGAGGAATCAAGGCTGGCTTGACTCCCTCGCTTGCTGGTGTGTCTTTGGGTAAGGCCTTCACTTCACTAGGCTCAGTTTCTTTTCTCTAACTTGGGGGACAACATCATGGGAAAGGAAGGATTTAGAGAAGCTGATCTCTAAGATTCCTGCAGTCCTCTAAGTCCCAAGAGTCGTTCCTCAAATCCCCAATATCAAAACCACATGGATCACAGAGAATTGGAAGGCCAAGAGGAAACAACCCACCTTCAGACTCAATTAAGTTTGAATGGAAATGAGAAAAATCATCTTCTGGGTACCCCTGAGAGATAGAGAGATGTCACCCCACAACAGCCCTACAATTCTCCTTCCTCAACTTCTTCAAAGATCTTAAAGACCTATGCTGTGGGGAGTGAGATGAATTTTAAACAAGTCCACTACAATGTCCATTTCTGAAAAAAAAAAATTCTGCCTTCTTCAAAGTAGTCCTTTTGGGAGTTTGGGTAATTCTTTCAAGAAAGCAGCTTTCCCCTCTGTCTTTGCAAAAGTCCTCTTGGGAAAAGCAAACCAGATGCATCATTTTGCCTTTGCCTTTACAACTTTGCTTTTACCCCATGTGACAATTCTCAGTTTGATCACTCACTGAATTTTCTACATTCGACCTTGGGTGGTGTCTAGCCATTTCCAAAATTCATTTTCCTCCCTTAAAAGGTAGAGTCCCCATAGTGAGGATCTTCTAAAGAATACACTCCATGCCCCAAAGACAATTCTCTAAATGGTCTGTGTTGTGGAATCACCAGCAGGTGAAGAGACCTTTCCCAGTTCTGGTCTCTACTGAAGGGGCCAACACTTGCTGAATGCAGGGCTTAGTCTTGAAAACCATCTCTACTGCATGATCATCATCTTTTCCCATCTCTTTCTCATCCCTGAGGGTTCCACACTTCTCCCCAGCCCTCCCCCCAACATCCCTCCAACCCCTTTGCCCCACTTTATTCAACCCAACTCCCTTCCCTTCCTGCAATTAGGCAAATACCCAAGGTACTGAGTCTTCAAAATCTGTCTTCGATCGAGAGGTGGGCGGGGGTTGGAGGCTCTAATGGATACTGGAAACCTGTTTCAGCAGTTCTCATCCCAGAAGCCCTTCACTGGGTCTTAGGGCAAGGTGTCTGTCTTAGCCAAACTCATCCCAGGACCCCAGGGACTCTTTCCTGTTGGGCACGGTGCCAGAACCCTACCTGCCCTCTGCGGACCCGTGCTGCTAGGTGCTGTCCAGACCACCCACAGGTCAAACATTGGGTGGACACTACAGACAGCCTCCTCCTGTCCCTAATCTTATCACAGCACTTTAAAGTGTATAAGATACTCTTTCACTTGTTCTTGGCCTCCACTGCCTGACAGATGAGTAAAGTGCAACGCCAACTTAATAATGTCAGCAGTTAAAGGTCAAGGTCAGTTCTCAATTCCTCGTCTCATGTTTTTTTTAAAAAATATAACCAACATTGTTCACACCTATACTAACTCCTCATTCCCATCATTCTTTCCCCCCAAAAGAGCCAAAAGGGACTCCCAGATAATGCTAACCCATCAGTAAATGCAGTCTCTCCACAGACGAGCACTCAGACTCAAAGATGCAATGCAAAGGCCCTGTCCCTGCCCGGAATGTTTCTCTTAGAACCCCTCAGTGGTTGCTAAGGGTCAGTTAGGAGGTGTGTCTTCAGGCAGAGGAGCAGACTCCATCTTTGACTCTCCCAAGAAGGGGACCCAGAAGAAAGAAGCCCCTGTCCCTTGCGCCTGTTCTAGGGGGTCCCAGCCCCGCCCCTTCCCTACCTGCCAAGAGCTGCATCCAGGCGCAGATCTTGTAGACCGTGGCCGTGTTGCAGAAGAAGAAAAGCGCAAAGCAGGTGATGCAGCCGAGGATCAGCACCATGGAGAGCAGCACGAAGAAGGCGGCCGCCTTGAAGGCGCCGGACGGGATGGTGCTGAAGTCGGTGAACGAGCCTCGGCAGATGAGCTCGCGGCCCGCCAGCCCGCTGCCCACACAGTAGTGGAAGAGACCGAAGTAGCCAGGTTTGGGGGTGCTCACGCTGTCGCCCACCCAATAGGGCTGAATGAAGACCACAACGTTGATGATGGCGAAGCAGATGGTGAAGATGGCCCATAGCACGCCGATGGCCCGCGAGTTCCGCATGTAGTGCTCGTGGTAGAGCTTGGAGGCCTCCTGCGAGGGCAGCATGGTGCCCGGGCGCGGGGCGGCGGCGGCGGC
>NW_004567134.1:16617903-16618716 GCF_000260355.1 Condylura cristata | reverse complement strand
CGGGACCGACCGCCGGGCAGCCGGGCGGGAGCTGAGGACGCACGCGAGAAGCGGCCCTGAGCCCAGGGACTCGCGAAGGCGGGGTCTGGGGTGGAGGTGGGGGCGCCGGAGGCTGGCCTAGGGGAGCTAGGTGAGGGTCATGGGAGGACTGGGGCGGGGTCTGCAGGAGACTGACAACGATCTCCAATGGGGTACCCAGGACGAGGCCGTGCGAAAGTTGGGGGGCCGGGACTCTGAAGGACTGGGATGAGGATATAGGAGATGGAAGTGGGGTGGGGCTGGAAAGTGGTTATAGGGTAGTTGGGGGGCGGACTTGGGGCTGGTATTAAGGGGAGGAAGGGACCGTGGGGAGGTGGGGTGAACGCTGGAGACTGGTCGTAGAGGATTAGCAGACGGGCTATATATAGGGAGCTCGGAAGGAAATTTAAGGGTAGAAAGAGGTCTGGCATTGGATGTCTAGAAAAGGGCTGGGGGGATGGGCGCTCCTATGGGGGTACGAAGGGAATAAACGGGGCTTGTATTGGGGAGCCGGAAGGTGCGTGGGGGCTGGGACGGAATGCGAGCTGGTAAGCGTCTCAGAGGGTGAAGTGGACAATAAGGATGAGTCTACAGGGGAGTCCGGGCCGGGACTACCGGGTCTGGACACCGGTGGGGGTGAGGGGTTCCCCCAGAAGCCAGAACTCGAGGGAGGCTGGGGCGAGCCTGGGTTGGCGGGCCAGGATCAGAGAAAAAGGGCTTTTCGGGCCGAGGGAATGCGGGACTGGGGCCGGCGGGCAGCCCAGGACGCGAGCGGCCGGCGGCGGGCAGGGGCTG
>NW_004567134.1:16614630-16617481 GCF_000260355.1 Condylura cristata | reverse complement strand
GCTGGCAGAGAGGGGGAGGGGAGGCAGGCCTCCGGGTACCCCAGCCCGAGCAAGACGGCCCTGGCCAGCAGAGCCCTCTGGTTGGGGGGACCCCCTTCTTCCAGATGAGCGGCGGATCCCCGCAAAACGCGTGGGAATGGGGGGGTGCCGAACAGAGTATTATCTGATGGGGTTTGAAATGTTCTCTTGCAGGCAAATTACCTCCCTGCAGCCTCTCCCAGAGCCTCCAGCAGCACCATTACGCTTCGGGCCTTTTTGGTCTTGGAGGTGTTGAAGGTTCCCAGAATCTCCTAGGAAATTGCCAACACCCCTGGGAAAGGGAGTCCCGAAACCTGTGAGCAGCTCACGCCTGCGGTGGGGATTTGTGGGTCGCCAGGACAAGGAGCTCGGGCTGGGGACCAGCATTCAGGATGAGTACCGGGGGCGGGGAGAGGCGAGGGGAGACTGAGCGTGGGGCCAGGGCTTTCCTGCCCTGCACTCCCCCCAGTGCCTGGCATGAAGTGGGCACATCATAATGATATGTTAAAGCACAAGGGGGCCCAGCTCAGGGCCAAGGTTAGGCCTGAGTGACCCCGAGGCGCTCCCAGGGAGCCAGTGAGGTCCTTTCTTCCCTGCAGAAAATAGTGCTTTGACTTAGGTGCCAGGCTGATCCAGGCTGGCATCCAGACAGCGGCCGACTGCTACTTACGGTCTCTGTGACCTTGCACTTCAGCTCTCTGAGACTTTGCTTCCCTCCTCCATAAAGTAAGCCGATTAAGTACCACGTCACAGGTGTGTGGGTGTGTGCTGGAGATGGGAGGGTGAAAAATACTTTGGTAGTGAGTTTCAAAGACTAGACTCCATTCAGGGGGGCAGACGGAATTTATAGCTCCAAAAAAAAGTGAAAGTTAGGTTGCCGACTTTCTTTGGGATTGTGGGGGGCCCTTTTTCTGAGGTTAAGTTCTTCCTTTCAAAGTGTAAAATTCCCTTTTGAAAGAAATAGTGGTGATAGTGGGCAGCTTCTTTAGTGTCCTTATTTGACAAAATAAAAAATGGTAATCCTAAAATTTTACAAGTTAATGGGCCTGTGAAATCCTGCAATTTGGGGACTTCTGACCCATGTAAAGTCATCTCACCAGGACCCGGCCACCAGAGGTGCCATGCCTTTTGGTCCCCTGCCCACGGCTTCCTGCAGAGGGCATATTGGGGTCTGAGAACCCTCCCACTCCAGAGTCCTGAGCTGAAGGGGCTGTGGAGAGAGTCTCATTCTACCTTCTCACACTTGACAGATGGAGAACAGAGACCAAAAAGGGGCGTTGCCAATTAGACGGATGGATCTGATTCATTAATTTATCCACCCAGAAGAGAAAAACTTGGTAACCCTCAGCGTGTGCCCGACACAGCACTATGCTAAGGTCTGGGGAGGAGATGGAGGGTAAAAAGATGTGTCGCTTCCTCTTGGCTGGCAGCGTTTCTGGGGGCATAGAAGATGCCGGAAGGAGGGGCCAGGGAAGTGGTCAACCCCAAGCAGCTTATCACAGTCTCTTTCTATGGCCACCTGCTGGGTGGGGCACTTCACTCTGAACTCAGCAATGCTGGAGCCTGAAGCGCCACGGGCCGTGTTCTGCCCTGAGCCACTGCCCTCCCCAGCCTGCGGAGCAAGCAAGGCGGTGCGGGAAGAGACACACAAGTCCGTGTTCTGTTCTCTCTCCAGGCCAGAGCTGGAAGTTCTTACTAGGGGCCTCCAGGGCCTCTCTGGCTGCTCTGGTCTAGTCCTGCAGAGCCCAGACGGGAGACCCACCCTCCCTCCTGCACCCTCCCTCCTGTAACCACGCCTTCTCCAAAGAAACTTTCCGCCTATTTCCACCCTCCAGAGGGGAGACCGAGAGCAGGTGTGGACAATGACAGCACTCTGTTGTTCTAGACAAGTTGGCCCCGGGGCAGCACATGGCTGACAGTGATATACAGGCCCTTGGCCCCCGCTGCAGAAAGGCGTCTCCCTTTCTTCTGAGTTTGTTGAGCTGGGGATATTTTAGGAGCCTTCGCCACAGTGGACCGTCTTTGATGCCTAAAATAGAGCTTGTTTAAGAAGATGGACAGATAGTCCTGGACAGACAGACACACACATTGGACCTTGGCGACATGGTGCCTGAAGACGGAATTCTGGAGTGTTCTATTAGATGAGTCAGTACATTCAGGTTTCGTTGAAGAGAGTTTGAGTTGGGTTTTGTCACTTCCCATCAAAATAGCCCTAAATAGCTTATCTGTATCCACCAAAAGAGGATTATTATCCTCCAATCCTGGCTTGTTTGTACCGTAGAAGCAGCCCGAAGAGGTGAGCTACTCCTGACGTGTCAGAGCCGAAAGGCCAGAATCAGAGGCCGACTGCCTCTGAAGAGCGCCCTGGCCCAGGACGGGGGTGCTACTCCACAGAGCCCTAATTCTCCCATTAGTGAGGAAAGACAAGCCTACAGATGCTGTGAGGATTAAAACAGAATGGCTGGAGGAGAACTCTGTAAGTGGAAAAGGCCATACAAATGTAAGTGGTTGTCATTCAATTTTAATGAGCGGCTTGCCCAGGGGTAGAAATAGCCCCGCCACTGGGAAGGCATTTGCTGAGCTGTGAGTATGGGGACGGAGTGTCTCCACGTTTTATTTATTTATTTATTTTTAAGATTTATTTGTTTACGCATACAGACCTGGGGTACAGGCCAGAGGTGTGGGGTGAGAGGACTTCCCAGAGACAGAGTGGGGAGCAGAATAGGCAGATGGGCTGAAATCCACTGCTGAGGGTGTTATAGGGCACCTCAATTCAGAGAGAGGCACCCCTGAAGCCCCAAAACCTGCCTGCTCTAAGTGGGTTCTGCCATCC
>NW_004567134.1:16602494-16613755 GCF_000260355.1 Condylura cristata | reverse complement strand
CAGCGACCTCTCCTGTCTCCCCACTGCTCCCCTCAGCAGAGTGTTTCAGTAGATCTGCCTATACTGCTCCCTAATCTGTCTCTGGTGAGTTTTCTCACTCCCCCAACCCTGTGCCTCTGGCCTGTACCCCAGTTTTTGTATAAAGTAAAAAAAAAAAAGATGGGGGCCACAAGGCCAGGGTGATTCTGCTGAGCCCCCAGGGACTTAGTATAATGAGCACGCCGGCGAAGAAAGGTCTGTGACTAGCCGATGCCTGTAACCCGCCTCTGTGTGATGCATTTCGCCACGTTTGTACATACAGAACTGGGGTGCAGGCCAGAGATGCGGGAGGCTAAGAGCCTTCACCAGAGACAGAGTGGGGGGCAGAACACACAGATGGATTGAATTCACTGCTGAGGGGAGCAGCGGGAGAAACTGGAGAGGTCTGCCGTGCCCTGTGGGTCACCTCCCTGCAGGGGATCAAACTCGCGCTGAAGTGGCCGGAGCAGGCTTCATAGTGCCACCAGGGAGGGTCCTTGCTTTTATTTATCTATGAAGTCTCCAAAACATGAACAGAAAAAAAGCACAATTTTCATTGTTCTTATGAAAATGAAAATAAATGGAATTTCTTTTATTTATTTGCACCTTTTTTTTTTGCATACAAGAACTGGGGTACAGGCCAGAGGTGCAGGAGGGTGAGAGGCTTCATCAGAGACAGAGTGGGGAGCAGAACATGCAGGTGGACTGAAACCCACTACTGACTGGAGCAGTGGGCGAGGTGGGAGAGGTCTGCCGCACCCTGTCAGTCACTCCCTGGCCGGGGATCGAATTCAGTGTCCAGTGATAGTGCAGAGACTTCACCCTAGGCCACCAAGGAGGGCCAGATTGTCACGGCTTGAGGTATCAGCCTTAAAGGCTGTGTCAGGCCCAGTGTAGCTGGCAGACCCTCATCCCCTTTCTTCTGTTAGTAGTATCCAAACCTCCCAAGCAACTGCCCGGCCCCTCCCTGGGCAGGATGGGTCCCAGGCCGGTCAGTGCGCCTGTCTGAGCCTGGCTGGGCACAACGTGGACAGGCCACTCCACGGGAAACGCCTCTCAGGCCCTGGAGGCCGCCGCCTGGGCCGCTGCTCTGCGCCCCTTGGTGTGTCTCCTTCGCTCTGGGTTTTCCTTCTGCTGGTTCGGAAGATCCGTCACTCACGCCTTGTGAGACGTTTCCCCAGTTAACATTTTCCCAGGAGAATCCTCTTGGTTTTCAGTACCAGAGCGTCTTCACACAACTACCTCTCAATGCAACATTTTCTGGCCAATATTTATACGAGAGAACTTTATTTACGTCCCCAAGCTCAGCGCAAGTTGTTTTAAACAAAAGTCCGTAGGAAATACGCCCCGCACCTCTGAGTCTCAGCATTCACTGTCCCTGGAAAGCGCGTCTGTGTCTCCCAGGGCGGGGGGCGGGCCTGCTGGTGCTGCAGGCTGAGCGGAGTGCGCTGCTGGCCACAGGTGTGGCCTGCTCTCCGCCATATTGTTCGCTGGCAGAGAGGAAGCAGTGCTCCCGGGTGCCTTTGGTTACCCCAAGAACCACCTTGCGTGTAGGCTGCGTCAGTGCATTGACAAAGCTGTGCCGTTTCAGAACATTTCATCACCCCAGACGCAAACTCTGGGTTCCTAAACACTAACCTCCCACCTCTGGACCAGCATCTCGCAGCTTCTGTTCTGCTCTTCTGCTCTGTTTCTGGGTACCTCGTTTGAGAGGAATCATACAACACTCGTCCTTTTGTGTCTGGCTTGTTTTACGTAACATCACATTTTTTTTAAAGGATTCATTTATTTATGCATACAAGAGTGGGGTGTAAGCCAAAGACATGGGGGCCAAAGGCAAAGCGGGGAGCAGAACAGGCCTCGGTGTCTGCAATCCACCGCTGAGGGGCAGCGGGAGACAGGAGAGGCCTGCTGCGCCCGGGGGTCCTTCCCTGGCCGGGGATCGAACTCGCCTGCAGAGGCGATAGCATGAGCACCCTGAGACTGTGCCAGCAGGGGGCCCCCACAGTATATATTTTAAAAGTTAGATTTATCGAGCTCTATTGTACCTTAAAAGTCACTCTTTCAGCCCCAAAGGACCCACAGACTCATTGACACTGGGATTTACCACACGCTGAACCTTGGGCACCCACTCACTGTTCTGTCCCTGTGAGTGATCAGCAGCGCTGCGCGGTGGAGCGAGCACATGCCACTTGGGCCTCACTGGGCATGGTGCATTTGCAACTCGGGCCTGTGGCTGGCTTGTTAGTGCTCGCTTGCTTTTCACTGCTGAGTAGCGCTCCGTGGTATGGGCGAACCATTGTCTTCTGCCCACCTGTTGAGGGGCCCTCGGGACATTGGGATTGCTTCCACGTCTTGACTGTTGGAAGTCCGGCTGCTGTAAGCGTTCATGTATGGCTCGGTATGAATACAAGTAGTTATTTCTCTAGGGTAATGCTCGGCGTGAGGTGCTGAGTCATAGGTTAGGTAGAGGCTTGTTTTATAAGAAACCGCCGGTGGCTTTCCAGAGTTGCTGTGCCTTGTTGCCTCCTACCGAAATTCTGTTTCAGTTACTCTCAGCTTCACGTGGACTTGGTGTGACCTCTGTCCATTTAATTTAGGCCATTAGAACGGGCATCTCGTTGTGATTTCAATTTATATATCCCTAATGGCTAAAGCTGGTCTTGTGCTTAGCCCGCGTGCTTATTTATTTTGTTAGTAAAGTATCTGTTCGGATCTTTGGGTCATTTCCTCTAGGGAGTGTTCTGTTCTGAACAAAGTTTACCTATAGAAGAAACTGGTAAGGCCCTCCCTGGTGGTACAACTGGTTAAAGCGCAGCACTGCGAAGCCAGCCGCAGCCACCTCCACAGGCGTTCGGTCCCCCCCCAGGGAGGAACCCAGGGCGCAGCAGACCTCTCGTTTCCCCGCTGCTCCCCTCAGCAGTGGAGTTCAGCAGATTTGCCTGTCCTGCTCCCCGCTCTGTCTCTGGGGAGTCCTCTCACCCCCTGCACCTCTGGCCTGTGCCCCAGTTCTGTATGCATGAATAGATAACTCTTAAAAAAAGAAAAAAGAAGCTAGCTACCCAGAGCGTTACCAGAGCCCGTCTGACCTGGGGGAGGTGCAGGGCCAGGGGACCCAAGCCTCTCCTCGGCACCCCACCCCATGTACAAGCGCAGCGAGCATGAAGTTCACAGGCCAGAGCACTAAAGGACCCTGCCGCTGTCCCCAGACCTTACCCGCATTCTAGAGGCCTACTCACAGAAGCAGTTCTTTTCACCCAGCACATCATGTCTGGCTACCAAGAAAAAAATTATAACACATTCAAAGGCACCCCAAAAAAGTAGTTTGGAGAAACAGTAAGCATCGAAAGCAGGCTCAGCTGTGTAGAGGTTAAAGACAACTATGGGGAATTTTCTGAGAGCTGCAATGGTGTGCCAGGACAGATGGGCCATGCGGGCTGGCCGTCCTCAGAGAGAACTCAAAAGAAATGCTGCAGGCAGAAGACAAAACCCTGAGTAAAATGGAGGACGCGTCCGATGAACTTACTCGTCGTCTGGACATGGCTGACGAAAGAACATGTGAGCAGAGACTGTCTCCGTAGAATGAGAAGTGTATGTTCAGAGGAAAATACAGAGGAAGAAAGGAACAGAATAACCGGGAACTGTGGGACGATCGCAGAAGGTCCAGCGTGCACATGGTGGCACTTCCGGCAGGAGAAAGACTGGAAGCAGGAACATCTGCAGACAGTGGCAGAGACAGGTGCCCGGCAGCGTCAGCCACAAACCACAGACCCCGAAGCATAGAGAACTCCCAGGATGAGTGAGTTCCAGGAAAAACTGCGCACAGACATGTCCTTTTAGACTACAGGAAAGAAACGATAAAGAAAAGCCCAGGAAGAAAAAAATCAATCTTGTTGGATAAGACCATTATTTTATGATTTCACTAGTGGCCTCTATTGTTTGATTTTTCAGTGATAGCTGTTACTTCTTATTGCCTTCCTTTCACGATATTTGGTTTTAATTTGTTCTTCCCTTGATGCTGTCTTAAATTACTTATCTATTTTTAAAGAATTTTAGAGGTCTGCTGTGCCATGTGGGTCAGCTCCCGGACTGGGGATCGAACTTGGGCTGTCGTGGCCCCCCAGGCCACCAGGCAGACTTTATGCTATCTTGATTTTATGCTTAGATTATTATAGAAAATTTTGTTCTTTTCCAACATAAGCACTTGATGTTTGGGAAAAAATGCAATTTTTGAAATATTTACCAAGTACTTACTAGATTTTTTTTTTTTTTGCCTCATATCTGTTGCTGCATCTGGGTTCTCCTCTTGCTGAAGTATATCTTTAGGTAGTTCTTTCAGCAAGGACCATTCAAGAGTGACCTTTTCTTTTCTCTTCTCTTATGTAGAATTCCTGGGGAGTGCACACTGGACCTTCTCATTCAGTTCGTCATGCATACAGAACTGGAGTGCAGGCCAGAGGTGTGGCGGTGGGGGTAAGAGGACTCACCAGAGACAGAGTGGGGGGCAGGACAGGCGGATTAGGTACTAGACCACATTAAGACATAGCATTAGTGTTTATGCTTATTATGCCCTTATGCGTATGTGTATATTTTAAGGAGATATACATTTTATAATTGGATCGCTTCTACATATTAAGGTACCATGACATGCATTTCTGGCCCCAAGATGTCACTTCTCCTGGCTGGGCGCCACATCAGCACACAGAGCTTAGCTCGCTGCCGGGGATGTTCCGCTTGACCTAAACACGTCTGGTCAGCCTGTCTCCAAGCGCCAAGTCAGCTCTGTTCTTACTTCCTCTTCCTGGTGCACTTTCTGTTTCTCTTTTCTTTGTTCCTTTTCTTTATCCTATGAAAGTTTCCCCTTCCCACCCGTTTTGCAGATGCCTGGACCCTAGGAAAGGAGGCTGTCGATTTCATGAAATGTTAAAGTTTGTTTATATCACCTGAATTGCTTGTTTTTTTTTTTAAGATTTATTGATGCATACAAGAGCTGGGGTACAGGCCAGAGGTGGGGGGTGGTGAGAGGCTTCCCCAGAGACAGAGTGGGGAGCAGAAATGCCAGGAGGAACTGAGATACCCATACCTACTAGGTTTTGTTTTTTAAGTTTTATTTATGCCTACAAGAGCGGGGGTGTTGGCCAGAGGTGCAGGTGGATGGGGGTGAGAGGAGGCACCGGACAGAGAGGGCTGAGGGGGCAGCAGGGAGACAGGAGAGGCTGCCGCACCCTGGGGCCCCTCCCTGGCCGGGATGAACTCAGGCTGCAGAGCTTCACAATGCTGAGCCTTAACCCCTGCGCCCCAGGGAGGCCCACACCTGCACTGCTCTCCACAGTGGTTTGTAACAGCTTTGGGGGCAGGCTGCTCCTGCCCCAGGGCGGGAGGCCAGGCTGGCCGTTCTGGGTACCAGGCTAATGGGAAGTCACTGGGCTTGGCTCTCTCCCTTCCTGCGCCTGTCTGACCCCAGCTGACTTGATCTTTGAGCTCCAGGGTGGTCACAGTGGGAGTCTACAGTGCAGGTGGAGGGTCCTAAGCCTTGAGGTGAGTCTGCGGTGGCTGCGAAAGTCGCTGAGGAGCCCAGGGAATCAGCCGTTCGGCTGCTGGACCAACAGCGCATGTTACTCTGGGGAGGCCAGAGCTGGGCTGCTGCTGGCCGTCAGGTGTCCTCGCTCTCCCGTTCTCTGCAAATCTAGTGAAAGGATTGCTGCTAATTGGATTCTCCGGAGCCAAGTCTCGGAACTGGTGGCCTCTGTGGAGTTCCTAAAAGCTGTCAGAGCCTCATCGCACAAGTGAGACCCCCTGCTAGGCTAAGGCAGTGCAAGTTCCCACAACTGGGCTTTCTCCTCGGTGACACAGTGCCTGTCCTGAGCTTTGCTGCAGACTGCATCTGATTCAGGAGCCTTTAAAGGGGTCATCGTGAGTGAGCTTCCCCAGGCTGTGACGGACTGTGAGCCAGGCTCCCTCCCCCACTCAGGCTGCTTGGTCGCCATGACCTGGTTGGTTTTGAGGACTTTTTTTTTTTTTAAGATTTCATTTATTTGTGCATCGAAGAACTGGGGTACAGGCCAGAGGTGTGGGGTTGAGAGATTCAACAGAGACAGAGTGGAGAGTAGGCGGGACTGAAACCCACTGCTGAGGGGAACAGGGGGAAACAGGAGAGGTCTGCTGCGCCCTGGGTCACCCCCTGGGGAATAGAACTGGTGTTGTACACACTAAATCTTTGTGCCACCAGGGAAGGCCCCTCCACCCTTATTTTTTTTTTTAATGGACCCAGGAGCAAGCTCATTAACCCCTGGGTATGCTCCTTACACCCCACAGAGACAGCATTCCGGGCCTGTGTGTGCTCTTGCCTCGCTGGCAGCCTGTTCTCTGGCCACTGGACAGAGTCCCGGGCAGACACCAGCCTTCTCTCATCCACATTTCCTAGCGTTTTAGCCGACAGGAATCTTGCATCACAGTGAAACCCCACTTCTGGTCCAGTCACAACACTGCACCTGACAGGCTGCGACTGGCACAGACAGATAAGAGGGGCAAGGAGCGGTCAGACGGACACCAGTCACTCGCACGGCACCGCCTGGGGACAGTGCCTGCGCGGTGAGGTACCCGGAAACACAAAGTCACCAGCCAGCGACACATCCTCTTAGGTGTAAATTTGACTCCGAGAAACCTAAGGCTTAGCTAAGCACACGGCCGAGGGGACCCCTCAAGTTGCTCAGAATCAAGCGCACCACCCCTGGGGGGAACCTGCTTATTTTATGTCTAATTTGTGAAGTCTAATTTCATGGGATTAAATACCCCAGGAAGTAGCTCATTGAAAGGTTCCTTGCAAAACCTATAGATAAAATATTTGATTAAGACATTTTTAAAGATTTATTTATCTATGCACACAAGAACTGGGATGCAGGCCAGAGGTGTAGTGGTGAGAGGAATCACCAGAGCCAGAGTGGGGAGCAGGACAGGCAGATCGACTGAAATCCACTGCTGAGGGGAGCAGCGGGCAGACAGGAGAGGTCTTCTGCACCCTGGGGTCCCTCCCTGGCCAGGGCTGGGGATGGCTTCACAGTGCTGTTCCTAAGCCTTCCTGCCACCGGGAGGCCCCTGATTAAGAACTTTTCTTTCCATTTCTCCTGTCCAATCATTCTCCTAATTCTGACATCACGGAGATTGTTGGGATTATTTTTTATCTACTTTTTGCTTTGTCAGGCTGGGAAAGAAAATGACATTGTTTACCTGTCTTAGGCCACTGCAAAGTGGGAAATCCAGCTTCCAACAGACTGTTGAATTTGTTAACATGCTAGTAACCTCCTAGTTGTTTTTTCAAGAATTTTCTTTGATTTCCACTGCCCCAGTTTTTCTGGAACAAACTCGGTATATAACACTTCTGTGGTGTAAGTGAAGACACTATTACACCAAATATATGAACAATCCAACTGGCTTAAAGAAATACCCTTCTCTTTGGGATGATTTCACGACTTTCTTGATTCAAGCTGCTTTGAATCATAGGGACTCAGAAGTGCTCTCCACCCATAGAAATTACTGTATTGTCAACAATTATTATTTTTTGCCTAATACACCATGGTCTCTCACACTTTTTCAATGCATGTGGGCAGCCACTGGGCAGTGGACAGAGGGTCTTTCTTTGACTGGAATGATAAAAGAGAACAGAAGAATGAAATCAGATTCAATAAAACAAGCCTCTTATTATCTAGTGAATACTACACTGAGACCCAAAGAGACAAGTTAATGCAGAGTCCCACTAAAACCTGTATTTTTTTATCAAACCTCTTAAATTGCCAAGAGGATGATTCAAGAGGGACTGTTTTTCTAGGCCCAAGATGGAGATACTCTTGCTTGAGGTGATGAGTCAGCAAACAGAAACGTAGGTAAATTCTGTGTCCCTATAAATGCTTCACTTGATGAGAAATGTGCTGTCAGTCCCCAAGGCAAGCGAAGTCTAGGCTCTCTACATGCTCCCTTGTTCCTTATTCATTTTCTATTTTTCTCTTCCTTGGTCCTTATTCCTTATCCTACAAAGTTTTTCCCTATCAAAGTTCCAAAGCATTTTTCAAAGAAGTAAAACAAACATTCTAAAATTGGTATCAAACCACAAAAGGCTCTGAATAGTCAAGGCAAACTTTAAAAAGAACAATACTAGACATGCTGTGTTCTATATGATTTCATTTATTTATTACTATTTTAAAGATTTATTTATGCATACAAGAGCAGGCCAGAGTCACAGGGGTTGAAAAAATTCACCAGAGACAGCATGGGAAGCAGCATAAACAGATCTACTGAAATATACTACTGAGGGGATCAGCTAGGGAGGTCAGGAGAGGTCTGCTGCCCCACTTGTGTCAGCTCCCTGTTTGGGAATCATACTCACGCTTCAGTGGCTGCGAATAGCTTCATGGTGCCATGACCCGTTGCGACACCAGGGGGGCCCTGGTCTTTGCTTTCAAACCATATTACAAAGCTATTGAAATCAAAACAGTATGGTACAGACATTAAAAACAGATGCACAGATCGAGACCAGAGTAGAGAGCTCAGAAATAAACTCATACATATATGGTAAATTAATTTATAGCAAAGGAGCTAAGAATATACAGTGGGTAAAGGACAATCTCTTTGGTAAATCACACTGGGAAACAGGACAGGTATACACAAAAGGCTGAAACCAACAACCATCTTACACAATACCCAAGAATGAGTTACTACAAAGCTCCAAAATGGGTCCCTCTCAGGAGGGACCCAATGGATTAAAGTGCGGCACTGTAAGCTGGCCACAGCCACTTCAGTATGAGTTTGATCCCCGGCCCCGGAGGTGACCACAAGGGCACAGCAGACCTCTTCTGTCTCACCTGCTGCTCCCCTGAGCGGTGTACTTAGTCCATCTGCCTATTCTGACTCCACTCTGTCTCTGGTGAACTTTGTTACCACACCTGCATTTCTGAACTGTACCCCAGTTCTGTATGCATAAATAAATAAATCTTTTTTTAAAAAAAAGCTCAAAATGGATTAAAGAATTGATTGTAAGTCCTGAAGTCATAAAGCTCCTAGAAGAAAAGTATAGATAATAATATCAGTCTCGCAATGATATTTTGGATTTGACAACAAAAATAAAAACAACAAAAGCAGAAATAAGTGGAAAGCCATCAAACCAAAAAGATTAATGAAATGAAAAGACAATTTACAGAATGCAAGGAATATTTGCGACTCATATATCTGATAAGCAGCTAATATTCAAATATATAAAGAACACATTCAGCTCAATAGCAAAAGCCAAACAATCCAATTTAAAAGCTGGGCAAAGGATCTGAACAGTTTCCCAAAGAAGACATACAGATGGCCAACAGGTACATGAAAAAGGTCAGAATCACTAAAGTCTTGGAAATGCAAATGGAAGAACAATCAGGTACCATTTCTCATCTTCAAGAATTATTGTCAAACAGAACAGATAACAAGGTCCTGGTGTTGATAAGAATGTAAATGGGTGTGGTCACTATGGAAAATTGTATGGAGATTCCTCAAAAAATTAAACAGAACTAGGATAAGATCCAATGATCCCGCTTCTGGGTATTTATATGAAGGAAACTAAAACAGTAATTTGAAAGAACATGTTCATTCCCAGGCTCACTGAATTATTATTTACAATTGCCAAGACACAGAAACAACCTACGTGTTCATCAGTGAGTGAGTGAATAAGGAAAATGTGGTATATATTTTAATCTAAAAATTAAAAGTCAGAGATCCCTGGTGGTGCAAGGGGTTACGTCTCAGCACCCTCAAGCATTCAGTAGCCACTGCAGCAGGAGTTAGATCCCTGCCAGGGAGGTGACTCACAGGGCTCAGCAGACCCCTTCTGTCTCCCCACTGCTCCCCTCAGCAGTGTACTTGGTCGATCTGCCTGTTCTGCTCCCCACTCTCTCTCTCTCTGGTGAATCCTCTCACCTCTGCACCTCTGGCCTGTACCCCAGTTCTTATATGCATAAATAAATAAATCTTAAAAAAAATAAATATCAAAGCAAAAGTCAATCACTCATTTATTTGGCATCAGGAATTGCAATCTGGGGTACCTCTTTTGTTGAAAGCTGAGGGCTTTATTCAGAGGGAGAGGACATGGAGAGAGGAAAGAGTTAATCAGTGTTAACAAGTTTAAACTATTCTTGGCTCTGCATAATTGGTTACTGATTCTATCTTCCGGCAAAAGTTCACACTGCAGTCCTCTGGACAGTCCTTGTCATTAGGGTGCCGCTGGCTTCTCAAGCAGAGTGAAACCATTGCCTCTTGCCCCAGTCCAAAGGTCTCTGGCCCAGTACAAACAGGCGAGTAAGCAGTTTTGTCCTCTGGTGCCCATTTTCGAGTGCTCCAGTTGGGATTGCTCTGCACCAGCTGTATTAAACAGGCGAAAGCTGCTGGGAGCACACCTCTTAAACGTTCTCCTCACAAAAGCGCTTTTGTGGCTGTTTGGGGAAGGTGCGAGGGAGGTTTACTGGGACCGGCGCACAGTCTGTACAGTCGCACGGTCACCTGTCACCTGTCGTACCCTGAAACAACGTGTTATGTCAGTGGCACCTCAAAATGACACACGTCGGTGCTGGGCGAAGTTGGGAGTAACTGCTTCAGGGGTCTGGCGCTTTATTTCTGCTGAAGAAGATGTTTCGGAATCAGACGTGTCTTGGTGGCCACTGACCACTGTCAGAGTACCACCTGCCCCCACGCGTGACTTGAAAATGGTCACCTTGCGCTCCGCGAGCTTAAAGACGGAAAAAGTAAATGTTGGGAGTGACCAAATGCGGAGATTTACTGAGGGACTGGATAAGGGCAATAATAAATCAGGCCTGGCATCCAGGGGTGATAAGGTGGTAATAAATGGGGCCTCGCATCTAATTAACGGGTCCTTGGTCGGGATGGGACTAGATGAAGGTGACAGCGAACTGGGGCTCACATCAAGGACACAGCGACGCGTCACCCCTTTGGAATCTGAGCTTAGGACCTATATAGGAGACCCTTCCCCCCAGTAGGGCAGTAGCTGCGGACCCCACCCGAGGGGCTCGTCTCAGCTGCTGTCCGGAGCAGTAAATTCTGCTCGCTCCGCCTTTCTGCCTCCCGCCTTCCTCCTGGCGGCCGGTCACAGAGTTGGGACAAAACAGTAACCAACGTAAGGCACCTGGCTTGTCTCCCCGCCAGCGCCAAGCCGGCCACGCCCGCCAGCTCGCGGCCGGACCTGGCGGGTCCAGGCACCCCGC
>NW_004567134.1:16594706-16602019 GCF_000260355.1 Condylura cristata | reverse complement strand
GCCGCCGCCTCGGCGGGGACCTCGGCTTCCTCGGGCCACCCGCCGCCGCAGGAGCCGGGGCTCGGGGAGCTGCTGGAGGAGTTCTCCCGGACCCAGTACCGGGCCAAGGACTGCAGCGGGACGGGCGGCTCGAAGGTGCGTTCGGGGCGGCGGGCCGCGGGCGGTCCCCTCCCGGGGGTCTCGAGGAAAGGCTCAGGTCAGGGGTCAGAGGAAGGCTGGCGGGGAGAGGGGGCGCTCCCCGAGAGCAAGGTCGGGGGTCAGAGCCGGGAGGGGGACCTAGAGGGAGGAGGAAGCCAGGACGGACCTTCCTTCTGGGTTGACCCGGGTTGGAGGCCCGGGCTGGAGCGGGGCGGGTCAGCGCGTGGAGAGCAGGCGCCGAGGGAGGCAGTACCCCTGCATCGGAGCCAGGCCGAGCCCACGTCTAGAGGATTCCTCCAGGTCAGAGGTCAGAATGCAGGCGCTGGAATGGCGGGGCGCAGTGGCGCGTTGCCTCCTTGTGTAGCCCGCACAGAAGCAGAAGCAGGCCCGCCCCTGTCCTCCCCCCAGAGCAGGAAGGCAGCCCACACTCCCTGTTCCTTTATCTGAAGCAGGTCTCAGTTCCTTTTTTCCCACCCCCGGACCCTTCTGTCTCATCGCCAGACCCTCGACCCGCCCCACCCGGCCCCAGCCAGGTAGGAGAGTGCTGGCCTTCGGGCTCTCCGCTCCCAGGTGGCTTGGCCACGGGTGGTTTGGCATCAGGTTTTCCAGGGGAACTGTCCCACCCTGGGCGTGAGGTTCCTGTGCTGGGACAGCCCGCAGTGGGTGTCTGCTAGGCCTTGGGGTAACCCAGGCTTCAGTAATGACAGACCTCCCCACCCTCTAAATGACCAAGTATTCCTCAGAGCTTCCCCAGAGGACCACCTGTGTGAGGGCTCTCCGGGTGCTTGTTAAAAATACTCCCTGGGCCCACCCCGCGCTCCTGAGTCAGAATTGCAGAGGGTGGAGACCTAGAATTTACATTTTTTAACAGGCTTCTTAATGATACACATGCGTCTTAAAACCTGAGGATTCCTAGTTGAATCCTGGGAGTTCCTCCTCCTGTTGCTCTTTGAGGCCTCATTCAGAAGGCTCTGGAAGTGGCTGTGAGGACTGATGGTCTCTGGGGGCCCCTGAGGAGTAGGTCGTCATAAGTCCCACCTGACCTGAACTATAGCCGCAGTCCTCTCTGGCCTCCTGGCCCCTTGTGGACTGAGAGTGGCAGGTCTCACACCTTTTTCTGATGGGCCCTTCGAGGAAACTGAACAGAACAAGAGCTGTTCCTTGTATTTTGTAAGAAAATGGTGTGTGAGTGAGGACACAACTTTGTCTGCAGCGGCTACTCATGGCACTAACCAGAGCTTCTAGGTCCTGGTCTGTGACTGGACAATGTGAAAGGCCTGGAACCACTGCGAGACGATGGGCGAGCGCCAGTGACAGTAGCCTCTAGGGCAACAGCTCTTCCCGCCCCCGCAGACCCGGGAGAGCTGCAGTCTGCTCCGGCCGCACACAGATCGGCACAACTTCACGTACAAAGCTGAGGAGTTTAGAGCTGCTCCCAGGGCCTCACCACGAGGGGGACAGACGGCAGGCTCAGCTCCCGACCGGGGCGTGTCTCTTCCCACGCTGGAGATGTGAGGGGCGCCTGCCACCCCGAGCCCCCGCCAGGCCGCGAGCCCCCGTCGCCGCGCTGGGATCCCGCCGTGCTGACGCAGCTGTCTCCCGCGCAGGTTGAGCGCATCGAGAAGAGATGTCTGGAGCTGTTCGGCCGCGACTACTGTTACAGCGTGATCCGGAACGTGAACGGGGATATCTGCGGCCACTACCCCCAGCACATCGTGTTCCTGGAGTACGAGAGTTCGGAGAAGGAGAAAGACACGTGAGCGTGCTGTCGCCCGAGGGAGCCGCACCGGGAGCGGGAGCTCTGCAGCTGGGTGGGCAGCCGAGCGGGCAGACCCGCCTCCCGAGGGCGACGCTCAGGCGCGCGGGCAGCTTTGCTGTCCTGCGGGCTCGGCCAGCTAGGCCGGGGGGGGGCACGCATGGCACCGGGGCGGGCAGTCGCGCCCGGACTCCGTTTCTCTCAGGCCGACAGCCGCTGCCCGCGGCCACTCGTGTCAGGCCTCGCCAAGCCTCAGTGCCCGTTTCGTGCGCGTGTGGGGGGCTCGGTGCAGACACGTGCAGAGCGCGGGCTGGCGAGCGCGGCGCCTGGGTGGGAGTCAGACTGCCCCTGACTCCTGGCTGAGAGACGAACTCGGGACCAGCTGTTGAACCTCTGGCGTGTGGGTCTCTCACCGGTCGGTCGGCCTCTGTCTCGATCTGGGCAGGCAGCTTCCGCGTCGCTGAGGCGCGGGCCGTGCCAGCCTGGCAAGCCTGCCGTAGGACGAGCGAGGCCCCGGCGCTTCCGCGGGGTTGGCTCAGCCGGAGCAGACCACAGGGCACAGCCGCGGCGGGAAAGACCAGCCGTCAGCCGGCCCTGGCGCTCGGAGCGGTCCCAGCACAGGGACGCCGAGACGTGCGTTTTGTCGGTCTGAGAAGTCTGTCCCCTGGCCTTGCCGCTGATGGCGTTAAGGGAATCGCGAGAGCTGTTGGCAGCAGGATTGTGACCGCCGGCCTGGTCCTGAAATGTCACCATGAGGGCCACAGACGCCTGCAGCCGTGCACCAGCCGCTGGCTGGAGTCTCGGTCCAGGCGCGGGAGCAGTGAGTTGAGACCACAGTGTACGGCGGGCCCGGGACGCGCACCCTAAGGTGGAGTAGCCCTGCGGGCGAATCAGGCGGGCGCGTGTGTGGGGTGGGGGTCACCTCCCCGAAGAGGCCCTTGGAACTAGGACGGGAGGAGTCCACCTGAAATGCCTTAGAGACCAGCCCGCGCAGGAGCGGCTCGCCAGGCCAGGCGGGGTGGCTGGTGGGCGTCAGAGGTGCGAACATGCTCGGACCCCTGAGCGTTCAGCAGTCACAGTTGGAGCCCTCCCGACCTGCTGAGTCAAAACTGCTTCACGCTCGCTGGCCGGAGGCTGCCGCTGTGGGCTGCCAGGCACCAGAGAAGGCGAGGGAGGTGAAGCCCAGAGATGGAGCTTGGGGTGTTCCCCGAGGCCACGGAGCGGAAGTGGAGTGGGCTTCCAGCTGGGGCTGTGCCTGCCGGGCTCGCCCTGCCTGTCTGGCGGGCTCCCCTCCCGGCTGGGCCCCGGCAGTCTCTCCTGCCGTGAGAGGAATTACTGTGGGGCTTACCCATCTCTCCTTGAAGGCCTGAGGCCGGAGAGCATGGACGGTGCTTACCTGCTGAAGAGAAGGGCAGGTAGGAGGAGAGCTCGCTTCTGTCCCACCTGGCCTCCAGGAGCCGCTGGCTGGCTGAGTTAACAGGGCAGGTGGAACTGGCCCCCGGACGCGGCCTGCCCTGTCAGCCACCCTGCCCTGCCTGCATCCTGCCATCCCCGGTCGGGAGCGAGCAGCAGCTTCTCAACAGGGAGATGTGGTCTGAGAGCTGCCACCGTGTGGCAGACCCCGGCTCCTTCAGCGGAGAGCAGATGCACACCGGAGGCCGCTAGACGGAGTTCCTGTCGGGGCGGGGCAGGAGGGCCAGTGAGGCCTGGGGGTCCTGGCGAGGGCTCTGCCCCCGAGCCCCGGGGGTGCGTATGTCGGGGAGGGAGGCCCCCCACCAGTCCCCACTCCCCTCAGGCAGGCGGCTCTGCGGCCCTCCTTGGCTTCGCTTCGCGTGCGAGAGCGACTCGCAGGGCTCAGCGGCGCCTCGCCGACTGCTTCCCGGCTCAGCCGGGGAGGGAGGTCGCTCGGGCCGGCGTGGGGCCCTTTGCCAGGCAGCTCTCCCCACGTGGCCCTGCGTCCACAAGCGGGGTGCGCGTGGAGCCGCCCTTTAGGTCTCAGCGGGGCTCCCTTTCACAGGCTCACTGGTGAGACCACTGGCCGTTACTCGGCCCGCTCGCTTCCCTGGCCGCAGCCCCAGCCTTAGGCCGTGGGGGCTTTCCAGGCTGCCTCCTCACTGGCCCCTCAGGAAACGTGTAGGGTTTAGCGCCCTGCCAGAAGGGGGGAGACCAGGTCCTTGCGGGCAGTCACAGACTCGCGGCTGGCTTGCGTGTCTGCGCCCGCGGCCGTGCCCTGCGCTCCGGCCAGTTCTGCTCCCGGACTGCGAGCGTTCGTTGCCTGAGGTGTCACAGCTGCACGGGGCTCCTTGGCTTCGCCCCTGAGGGCGCGCCCCGCTGTGGCTGGGGGCTAGCGGCAGGCGCAGGAGCGCTTCGCTCAGCAGGTCGGGGTACGCAGTGGCGTTCGCCTGGTCTGGGGACTGCGCTGTGGCCTGGGGAGGTCACCATGGGGAAGGACGGGCAGTGGCATTTTCTTAGTGTGAGTGTCGCTTGGTCGCACGTGAATGGCGCTTGGGAAAGATGACACCCAGCCGCCGGCTTCCGTGAAACAGCCGCGGCAGCCCTTCCCCCGCAGCACCTTGCCAGGAGCTTCAGGGCCTCGACTGCAGGCACAGGGCCGAGCCTGCTCGCTCACAGAGGACCAGCGCGGCAGCGGGCAGGGGCAGGACCGGAGCAGGACGTCCTCAGGCCGCGGGAGCTGAGACGCAGCCTGGGGCTGCAGACGGGGAGGGGGCAGAACGCCGCCTCCCTGACGCGGCGAGGCCCTGCCTCAGCGGGACGGCGGCCTGCTCAGAGCCGCACGGGGCCTCCGGCATGTTCTCCACCTCGCTGTGTGGACGGTGGGCCGAACAGAAGGGCTGACCCCGCCGAGTCGGGGCCGAGCGAGGCTCTGGTGTCCCGGGGCTGCTGGGCTCGGCCTGGCCCCCGGGCGGCGGCGAGGCTGGCTGTGAGCAGGGTGGCGTGAGGCCGCGGGAGCTGGAGAGGAAGGAGTGGCGCGTCCTCGGTGCCTTCTCACCGCGGGAACCGAGTGAGCGGCGGGGCAGAGCGCCAGCTCAGCGGCGCTGCCAGCCGGGGGCCCGGCCTGGGCCTCCTCTGAGTGCCCGGGCGAGGCGGCCACCTCTCCGCGTTTGTCATTCTCTCTCCTTCCTTCCGAAGGTCGGCGCTGGGGCTGCCGAAGCTAACACCCTGAGTAGACCGCACGGAGCCCACGCCAGGGCCAGTGCGGGCCCCGTCCCGCCTTGCCCGGGGCCTGGTGCAGGCGGCCCCTTGAAGCGGCTGTGTGTGAGCTGGGCCTGAGGCCTGAGGCCGTGTGAAAGACTGTCGTGCTGGCCGCAGCGTCCAGACGCCCTGACCGCGCTACGGCGTGGGGGTGCCGAGCCTCGGCCTTCTGAAGCCGTCTCTCTGGGCTTGTGTACGTGAGGAGCCCCGGAATGCGGGGCTCCCTAGAAAGCTGGGGGTGGAGACGGTGTCGGTGGCCTCGGGGATGCGGCCTGGGGGCCCGGAGGGGCTCCCTGCCCTTCCCGGCTGGTTGGGAGTCTGTTCAGAGCGGAGCCTCATCTTCGCATCTGGGTGGGAATTGCTTGAGCTCCCTGCCAGCCCTGGCCCTCGCTGCCCAGAGCTCCGGCAGCAAGCCTGGCGGCCACAAGCACCGCACGCCCCAGGGCCCCATCGCTCTGCTTCGGGGCTTGGCGCTGGCCGTGGGTGTGTTTTGGGTGCAGGCACATCCCCAGGAGGCGCGTTCTCAGCCCACCACAGCAGGCCAGTGTCCCCTCGGCGCGAATCCCAGTGCCCGCAAGTCCAGTCCGCCCCGTCCGCTGCGTCTGAAGGCAGATGCGACTTGGGCACTGGCCACACTGCTGGGAGACGGGAGGCCGTGGGGTGCCGCGGCCAGCTGGGGGGGGGCAGCACCGTCCCTACAGCACCGTCAGACCTGCAGCTGGAATGCCCGTGAGGTGCAGGGGCGGCGGCCTCGTGGAGCCTGAGCTTTCCCCTCGCCCTGCCGCGGGTTTCCGGAGGGCCCCGGGGTGCGCCAGGCCTGACCGAGTGCCCGCCGGGCGCTCAGACACGGAGGCAGCTGCCTCCGCTGTGCACTGCTGCATTCAGCTCGCGGTTTTCATAAAAAGGTTCGGGAATCGGGGTGACTTTTTGAATCTCTGTAACAGAGCGCCTTTTCCTTCCTGAGCAACTTCACACGTCTTTGGTCCAGAATTTGGGGAATTGTGCATTTACCGAGTTTTAAACGAAGGCTTGCAGCAGACCCGGCGGGCACACGCGGCCCGCTCCGAAGCCGCCTGACCTCCTGTCTCGCCCTCGCCAGGTTTCAGAGCACCGTGCAGGTGAGCAAGCTGCAGGATCTCGTCTACCGCAGCAAGACCGCCCGGTGCCGGGGCCGCTTTGTCTGCCCGGTGATCCTGTTCAAGGGCAAGGTGAGCGCAGAGGCCGAGGTTGGCGCCCGCGTGCCCCGTTCTCGGGCGACTGGCTTCACGCAGGGTCGGTGCCTCGTTCCTGGCGTTTGCCGCCGGTGGCCCGGGTGGGGGCCCTGGCGCAGCGGGGAACGCCGCCTCCAGGGACAGGCCGGGGAAGGGCCTTCGCCCGTGTGCGGGGCCGGACTCCGTCCCAGGCCTGCGCGCCTCGGCGTCCTCAGTGGCCGCCCTCGGCTCGCGTGGATCGATGGAGCGAGTTGACGCCCTGTGCGCTCTGCAGCAGGTGGCCGCCTGTGCGCGTGGTTACACCCAGGCACTGTCGCAGGCTGACGGGCGCTGCGGCCTGGAGTCTGTCGGTCGGACTCCCGGCGCCGACTCGCCTTACTGCCTCACAGGCCTCTGGGGCCAGGGTGCTGCCGGGCAGTGCCACGGAGGCTCAGGTGAAGTCACGGCCCCACGTCCACGTCCTTCCCGCAGCAGGACTTGGACTTAATCTCCTCAGCCAGCAGCACCCTGTGTGGGCGAGGACCAGCCCCATTCCTGAGCGCCGAGTGGCAGAGCCGCGCTCCCGGGGCCGCGGTGCAGGTGGGAGCGGGCAGCTGTGAGGGCGAGGGCGGACAGGAGACCGGGCCAGAGCCTTTGGGGCGGGTGGGCCCGGGAAAGCTTGTGTGGAAGCTGAGCCCCAGGGGTGCCCTGAGGCCACTTGGTTCTCCGTGTCCCTGGAAGTCGTGAAAAAGCCAGTTGGGAGACCCCCTGCCCTGGAGCCGTGCCGGGACGTGGCACAGCCGCACAGGCCGGCGCTCCCGTTCGCACTGACCACTGGCGTGGAGCCTCCCCGCCCCGTCCGCCCTGACCCGGGCTGCCCTCACCTAGCAGTGTCCGGCCTGGACAGCGGGAGACGTAGCTCCTCGGCAGGGCCAGTGCGGGGCAGACGGGGCCCGGGCCCAGCCCTCGTCCTCCCCGAGCGCAGCGCGTGGACTCGTGGCCGGCGGCCGTGAGCC
>NW_004567134.1:16593051-16594606 GCF_000260355.1 Condylura cristata | reverse complement strand
GTGCTAGCCGCGGAAGTGGTGGGGGACGGCAGGTGACGGGCCAGCCGCACGCCCCCTCTGGGCCTCGAGTGCTGGGGCTGACACTTTCCTGCTCCAAAGACCGGCTGGCCCCTGGAGCAGCAGCAGGTCCTCACGGGCTGGGGCTGTCCGCTGACGACTTGGGAGCGCCCAGAAAGCCCAGCCCGGCGTCACCTGCGGTGTCCGCCTTCTGCTCTGAGGCTCCGGGACAGGCTTCCCTGGACTGGTTCTTGCTCCCAGCACTGGACAGCACCCTCCTGCCCCGCCCCTGCCTGTTCAGGGCGCATTTCTGCTGCCTGTCTTTTCCCCAGGCATCCACTGCCCTGGCGAGAGGGGTGCCCTGAGAGCGCCCACCTGCACCCCGGGGCAGCCAGTTTCCTTCCCGGGGTCTGTAGATGAGGGGGAGCCTTGAGGCAGCACGGTGCCGTGTTCGGGGCCCACTGCACATGGCCAGGCGACGTGGCCCGTTTGGAATCGAGCCCCCCGTTCCCAGGCAGCTCCCCGGTGCGGTGGGCCCGTGCCCAGCCGCCCGCTCCCGCCCCTGGGCCTGGTTTGCTTTCCCGCTGCCCGGCCCCGCTGGGCCTCCGAGCAGCCCCTGTACGAGGCCGCCTTAAAACCAGGTAATGAAGTGTATGCTGCCTGTGGCCTCTCAAATTCTAGCTCTCAAAATGGTGCTTCAGCGGTGAGGAAGTGCGTGAAAGAACGTGTGAGCGCAGTCAGGGACGGCGTGTCCTCGACACGCGAGAGGATTTTCTTCCAAAGCCGCAGCCCCTCGCCCGCCGGGTCCCTGCGGGGGCCGCCGGCCCCAGCCGATGTGCGCGGTCGCAGGCGAGCACTTCCTAAGAGAAATAGGAAGTATTAATGTTTTTTAAGTGATTTCATGTTGATAAAATATTTAGAATACGTTGGATGAAGAGAGATCTAAAGGTCAGTTCCAGCCTGTGCGCGCCGGACAGTGTCCGGTGCCCCACCACACATGGGTCTGGCTTTCTGTATTTGCACATCCAGAACTGGGGCGCAGGCCAGAGGCTCAGGGGCGGCGACAGGACTCCCCAGAGACAGAGCGGGGAGCAGAACGGGCAGATGGACGAAGCACACTGCTGAGGGGGCGGGCGGGAGAGGTCTGGCGCGCCCTGGGGTCACTCCCTGGCCGGGGCTCCAGCTCGCGCTGCGGCGGCCGCGGCGTCTTCGCCGTGCTGCGTCCTCACCTGCTGCGTCCTCACCTGCTGCGCCAGCGGGGAGGGCCCCGGCTCTGGCTTCTAAACAGTTGCACTTGCGCAAGCCGTCCACTTGGCTTGCCCCCTTACAGGTCAGGCCCAGAGGTCAGCCCCTTGATTCTGTGTGCCAGACTTAGCTTACTCAGCAAATCCCACAGAACACTATTCCTGAAGCAGAATTTGCCGTCTCTCCTGCTTGGGCGGTGGAAACATTCGGAGTGCTTCTACCCGAGAGCTGAACTCAGTGCAGCTGGAGCGGTCAGGGGTCAGAGCCAGGGCACGGGCCAGGCGTGGGCAGTCAGGGCGTGCGGCGGGGTGCA
>NW_004567134.1:16587789-16592691 GCF_000260355.1 Condylura cristata | reverse complement strand
TCTCTGCAGGGGGCGCGGATGACGCCTGGGCAGACGCGGAGGACGTCGCAGAGGAGGACTGTGCTCTTCGGTCAGTACCGGGTCGCTGGGCTGGGCTTGTGTGGGGCGGGCGTCTGACCGGCGGCCGGTGGCGCACTGGCCCAGGTGAGTGCTCTGGCCTCTTTCCGCCTACGGCCCGAGCTGCACCCTGATAGAAGGTCGTGGAAGCCCCGGGTGGCTTCACACCAAGGCAGACGTCTCCTGACGACCCGAAGAGTGTACCTCGGGCCCAGAGAGATGGTCCCGCGGGCTCCGGGGCCTGGCCGGGGCTTCTGTGTACCTTCGGGCCCGGCTGGCCCTCCACGCGTCCCCCAGCACCACCTGGTGCTGCGTCACGGGCTGGGGACACGGCCCCACTTGGAGGACGCAGAGACTCCGGTTCCTAGCTGTGTGGTCGGCGCCTTCACAGAGCTCCGCGCCACCGAGTGGCTAAGGCCCCGTGCAGGGAGGGAGCGGGGCCCTCTGCTGGGCTCCTTCCCGAAGGTGCAGAAACATCACTGGCTCTCGGGAGAGCCCGTCTGCGTGGTGAGTGGCCCGGGGAAGCGTGTGCACCCGGAGCCTCGGGAAAGCCCGCTGCCCAGAGCGTGTCCTGGCGCGCTCTGGCCTGGCTCAGGAGTGATCAGCTCTCCCCCGGAGGTCAGGCGGCCTTGGCTGCAGGGTGCCTGGCCACGAGGCTTTGGGGAAGCACGTCGGTGGGCGTGAGAAACGTCCCCAGTGACCGCGGGTTGCACACGCCCGGATCTCTGTTCCAGGCCGGCCCCGGGGTTAGAATTTGCCTTTCTCCTTGTTGAGGGCCTGCTGAGTGGAGGGCATTCACTTCGTTACTGTTACGCAATTATTCAGGTAACTAAGAAGTCCGTCTCCCAGGAAGATGCCAGTCTGTGACATGATGAGCGAGTGACGTAGCTAGAGGTGGCCAGAAGCAGGGGACAGGGAGGGGAGTGGGTGGACAGAGATAAACGCTCATGGAGGCTCAAAGTCTGCCGCCTCAGCTTGCTGCTTGTTGAAACTCAGAGCTTATCCTGAGTCTCCGGCTTAATGTCGGGCAGCGCCAGAGAGCCTGTGCGGTGCCGGCTGCCAGTCGCTCCTCTTTGAGATGTGCCCGGAGCGCAGGGTAATCTCTCAGAAAGTCACCTTCCCGGGGCCAGCCGGCATGTCCTGGGCCTCCCTGCAGTTTCTGGGGAAAAGGACCAGACGTCCCTGCCGTGACGCCTGTACTCCGGCCGAGGCGCCGGCACCCCCCGCCCCAGGCCTCTGCGTGACTGGTCTGTGCAGCTTCCCCCTCCGGCTCTTTGTTCCAGAAGTTCCGAAACGCACCTTTTTGACAAGGTCAGAGGCTATGACATCAAGCTGCTCCGGTACCTGTCCGTCAAGTACATCTGTGACCTGATGGTGGAGAACAAGAAGGTGAAGTTTGGCATGAAGTGAGTACTGGGCCGCGGCCCAGCTCGGGGGCGAGAGGTGCTCGCCGCAGCGGGCAGCCAGACGCCTGAGTGCCAGGCTACACGCTCGGGCCACGGCCTCCAGACGGCCCTCGGTGCGGCTTCTCACAGCCCTCTCGCGGGCAGGAAGCCGAAGCGCAGAGGTTAGGTGACCTGCTCAAGGTCCTCCAGACAGCGCCTGAGGCCGGGGGTCTCCGCGGAGCTCTGCCGCCTTCCGGATGCCCTCGACGTCCCGCCTGCCCCGCTCCTCACCCCCGCCCCCGACTTCCGTGCTGTTCCTGGCGCGTTAGAGCTCTCTGGAGTGGACCCAGGAGGCCCAGTGTACCCCAGTAGGCTGCAGGCGCCTGCAGCTGTGTGTAAACGCCCGACATGGCTCCTGCCTTCATGGCAAAACACGGAAAATGGGCCTGGGTTTGATGAAATTGTGGTCTTCCCGAGTCTTCTCCTTGAGTTGCTGACCGTCCGTCCTCCGTGGAGGCGCCAGGAAGCCGGGCGCGCCGAGCCCTCCTCCCTTGGTCTGTTGGAAGCACCCAGGCTCCCGCTCGGCGCCTGGGCCCTGGGTGGCATCCTCGGGAGCTGCCCCGGAGGGCTGCCGCCTCTGGAGGGCGCGGGTGGGCGTCCTTGGCACCCGCTGAGGGGCTGCAGCGTGCGGGGGCCGTTAGGGCCAGGTGGGGCCGGGGCCGGGGAGCTGCGTTTCCTAATGGTCCAAGCGAGCACAGCGGCGGGGGGTCGTTCCTCGGCCAGAAGAGCGGCACCTTCTGCAGGAGGTTCCCCTGAAGAGCCCCCTCCGGGGGCGAGGGGAGTGCATGTGTGTGTAGATTCCGTAACACGTGGTGTCCTGTCTTGCAGTGTAACGTCCTCCGAGAAGGTGGACAAAGCCCAGCGCTACGCCGACTTCACTCTCCTCTCCATCCCGTATCCAGGTAGGGCGTTCTTGCCAGGCTCCAGCAAGGGGCCGGCCTGGGGGCTGCCGGACGCCGTCCAGACCTGCTCTTGGGTGTGTGGATGCCCCAGAGTGTTCCTGGAGTTCTGTTGCCCTGGGGACACCGAATGTGTGTGTGTGACCAAGGCACAGGCGCTCGGCAGCTGGGGTTGGTCCTGAGTCACCGCCAGAGGCTGCTCTCCGGGGCCTTCTCCACCCTCATGATGAGAGCCGCAGTGACCCCGCTGTGCGTGGACAAGGCCGCCCTGCCCTACAAGAGCCAAGCGTTGACCGTGGCTGCACGGCTCAGGCCCTCTGGTGTCTCCTGGACGCCAACACGTGGGCTTTGTGGGGGCGGCACGGGCAGTGCACTGCCTCTGGGAGGCGTCACAGCGCTGCGAACCCCCCTTTAGTCATTTACTTAAATGCGTACAGGAGCTGGGGCGCAGAGGGGGGTTGAGCGGACTCTCCAGACAGTGGGGAACGGAACGGGGATCGCTGAAACCCACTGCTGAGGGGGCAGCGGGGAGACAGGAGGGGTCTGCGCGCCCTGGGGGTCAGCTGGCCGCAGCAGCAGAGGCTGGCGAGAGCTTGACAGAGCCGAGACTTTAACCCCTCGTGCCGCCAGGGCGGCCCCTGTGTAAACCCTTACAAATGAGAGCATCAAGGCTCAGCAAAGCTAAACGATCCAGCCCGCGGTCCCAGAGCGAGTGAAGGGCTGGCGGCCCCGGGCCCGGGCCTGCGCCCGTCGCTCTGGGGCCCCGAGGGCTTCCTGCCGGGTTTCTCCTGGCTTTCGGGCAGGGCCGGGCGGTGTCTAACTCGGCCTTGCTCTTGCAGGCTGTGAATTTTTCAAGGAATACAAGGACCGGGACTACATAGCTGAAGGGCTCGTTTTTAACTGGAATCAGGTACGAGCAGCGGCCCTGGGTGCCGCTCACGGCGCCGGCAGAGCGGGCGCGTCTCCGGGGCTCCCGGTTTCTCCCCTTTCCTCCCGCGCGTTCGCTCCCACTCTCTGCACGTGTCCTTTCCTCTTCTTCCCCCAAGAGTTTCTCCTTCCTCTGGGGAGTCGTCAGGGGGAGGGACGGGTCTTGCGCCACACGAGGGGCTCGGAGAGGCTCCAGGCGGCGCCCCCACCCCGCTCACGGCTCTCTCTGCCTCAGGACTACGTGGACGCCCCGCTGAGCATCCCTGACTTCCTGACCGGCTCCCTGAACATCGACTGGAGCCAGTATCAGGTGAGGGCCCGGCGGGGCGGGCGCGGGCAGGCGGCGCCAGGGGCCTGTGCTGGGCGCGCGGCCGCCTGGCCCGAGAGGCCTCGCCGTGCGTCGCAGCACTCGCTGGCTGTGTCCGGCGCAGAAAGGGGCGCTCCGACGGGCCGGTCCTGGCGTCTCGCCGCGGGGCCTCTCGGAGCCTGCTCTTGGGCCCGGTGACTTTCCTCGTTTTTCCTCTAAGTGTGTGTTCCGCCACGGGAGCACAGAGCTGCCTGACCTCGTTGCGCTATAGACACATAAATGACCGCTCCCGCCCGGGGCCCTCCTGTCTGGCCCGCACGAGCCCACAGGCCGTCACAGCCGGCCTCTCCCCACCCCGTCCCCACGTGCACTGGCCCTGCCCGGCTCCTGGTCTGGCGACGCACCACTGAGGAGTGGACGCGGGTGTCCTCTCCAGGAAGACTTCCCTGGCCGGCCCCTCCCCGCCACAGGTGGGACGCCTGCGTCTGCTGAGCTCAGGGAATTTTCCACTGAGCTATAGCCGCCGAGCGATCGGCTCCCCCATCCCTGGTGGACTCAGCTCCAGGAGGCCGGGACCACAGCCTGTGCGTCCCGGCGTGGACACCAGACCCAGTGACTGTCTAAATCAGCCGCGGTAGGCGGCAGCCCCCTGCACTGGCTGTTCTGGTGGCGGCGCTGGGCAGAGGGCGGGGCTCGCCCTCCTCTGGTCTTGCTCCGAGTGAAGGGCCCGCGTGGCGTCCGGTCTTGTCGATGCAGGTGTGTCCACCAGCAAGGGGAGTGTTCGGCCGGAGAGCCGGCCGGGGCCTGGCTGTGCCTGGCAGCCTGGAGAAGGCGTAGGGGGGCTCCCCCGGGTCTCGAGTCCCGGCTTGATGAGCCCGGAGAACCCGCAAGCCCTGCCCGGGTCCAGTGTGCAGAGGTCCCGGGGGGCTGCTCCAGCCGCCCCCCGCTCTCCTTCCCTGCAGATGGGACCAGACGGGGGGCTACGTACGCGCTGGGCGGTGTGGCTGCAGGGTGCGGTGCGTGGGCCCACAGGTGTCTGTCTCGGGAAGCCGCCCTGCGTGTAGGGACCCGTGTGGCCGCTCTGAGACTGCGCGGGGGTCGGCAGCACCTTCAAGCGGGTTGACTGGCGGAGAGGTGGTTCGTCCTCCCGGTGCCCTACGCCCATCCGGCGGCGGCGCCTCCTCAGGCACCCCGACCGTGAGCAGGCAGCGCAGGGGTGTTCCGTGGGCGCCTTCTGGCCCCAAACACTTGGCTCTGGAGCCGCCCG
>NW_004567134.1:16584589-16586539 GCF_000260355.1 Condylura cristata | reverse complement strand
CCGCAGAGCTGGGACTTGGTGCAACAGACACAGAACTACCTGAAACTGCTGCTGTCCATAATCAACAGCGACGGTGAGCCCTGCCCGGCGCCTCAAGATGTGCCCCCGGGAGGGGCTGGGCGCCGCAGAGCCCTGCAGGCCAGAGTAGCCCCTTGGCGCCCTCTGAGGCCCTCGCGGGTCACTGCCCGGCAGCTGGCCTTGCGCTCTGTGGGGCTGGCTTCAGCGCTGCTTTATTTTATTTGAAGATCTATTTATGTTCAAGAGCTGGGGTGCAGGCGAAAGGTGCGGGGGGGTAGGAGGGCTCGCCAGAGACAGAGCGGGGAGCAGAACAGGCAGATGGACTGAGGTACACTGCTGAGGGAGCCGCGGGAGCCAGGCGAGGTCGGCTGCGCCCTGGGGGTCGCTCCCGGGCCAGGATCAAACTCGTGCTGCAGGGGCTGCCGATAGCCCCGCAGCGCTGAGACTCACCCCTGCGCCCCCAGGGAGGGCCCAGGTTTCAGCTCTAAGTCAAAGCTGAGGCAAAGCCAGGCCGGGCTGCGTAGGGCGCACGCCAGAGCCGAGGGCCAGCTTCCAGGCCCTCTCGGGCCATCCGACCTTTTTGGGGTGGGGGCCCGTCGGCCTCGGCACCTCCAGGCCAGGCTGACTCGAGCGCACGGCTCTGGGGGCTCCTGCAGGCTCCTGGGTCGCCCTGGCTTGGGCCTCTGAACCCGGAGCCCGAGGTGGCGCCCCCCGTGGCCCTGCTGGCTCACGCCCCAGCTGCCCCCGCCCCGCTCCCCGGCTCCCTGGGAGAGGCTGCGTCTGTCTCAGCACAGGCCCGTCCCTGTGCCCTCACCAGGCCAAGTTTGCGGGGTAGCCGCAGGGCCCCCGGAGCGGGCTGGCCCTCGGGATCCTCGAGAGGTGGCGGGAACGGGGAGAGGGGGGCCGCGCGCCTTGGGCAGGTGCTGGCCTGGGACCCCAAGTGCCCGGCAGCACCTGGGGACACCCGGTCAGCCCCAGCCGAGGTGCGCGCCGGGCTGAGCTGCCTCCCTGGAAGCACCGAGAAGGAAGGGGGGGTGCAGAAAGAGGCCGCCGCCTGCCCCTTCTGAGATGAGGGTGAGGAAAGTGGGGGCGCCCCGGGGAGCGGCAGCCTGGGCGAGCCGGCCCACGCGGGGCGGAGGCCCATCCCGCCTCACCAGCGTGTTCCTCCTTCCCCCGGCCTGCGCCGGCAGACGACCGCGGGCTGCTGGTGCACTGCATCTCGGGCTGGGACCGGACGCCTCTCTTCATCTCTCTGCTGCGCCTCTCCCTGTGGGCTGTGAGTACGGCGAGGCCCCGACGGGCAGCGCTCCTCGGCGCGGGGCCGGCCTGCGAGCCGAGCAGACCAGCGGGCCCCCGGGTGCAGAGCGGGGCTTGGCTGTCCAGGCGTTCGGGCCCGGGGGGTGCAGGCTCTGCCCGGCCGGCGGCTGCCTGACGCGCGTCTCCCCCAGGACGGGCTCATCCACACGTCCCTGAAGCCGGCCGAGATCCTCTACCTGACCGTGGCCTACGACTGGTTCCTCTTCGGGTGAGACTCGACAGCTGTGTTTCTGTGCGTGCAGGTGTGCGGGGCCAGCGGGGAGCACAGAGCCGCCCCGGGCCCCGAAGATGCCCCTCAGGCCCCGCGGCGGTACCCCAGAGTCCTGCCTTTCCGGGCGGGGCCCCCCGGGCTCCCCGTGCCGGCGCCCCTGACCCGCGCCTCTCCTTTCAGGCACATGTTGGTAGATCGTCTCAGCAAAGGAGAGGAGGTGGGTACGCCACGCGCCTGCACGCGGACAGGGTGGCGGGCGGTGTCCGCGCTCGGTGTCCGGCGGGGAGGGCGGCACGTGGGCGCCCGTCCTGCGGCCGCGCCGGGTCCTCCCCTTCTGCTCTTTGCTGCCCTCCCTGGGCTTGGCCTTGTTTTCTGGGCTTGGCTCGACCCCGGCCACAGTCGCT
>NW_004567134.1:16582280-16584444 GCF_000260355.1 Condylura cristata | reverse complement strand
GCCCCTCCCTCGCCCGCCCGTGTCCGGGCGCTTCCTCCCTGCCCGCCCGTGAGCGCGTTTCCCGCGCACAGGCCTGGAGTGAGGCCGCAGTGTGAACCCGGCCGCCCAGCTCAGAGCCTCGCGCCTGTGACCTTGGGCGATGAGATTGACCTTGAGCCTCCTGGTTCGCCCAGCTGGGAGCCGTTGCAGGGTGTCACTCTCCCGCCGCCCCCCTTCGTCCCCCCCCCCAGCGCCTCCTTTCCGGACGTCTTATCTCGTGTCTCCCGTTCCTCCCTCTCAGCCGCACCTCTCCCTTCCACATCTCTGCTGCGAGCACTTATCGCGCCTGCCAGGGCTGCAGAGCTCATAAGCCGCCTCCTCAGAGGCCTCCTCCTCAGAGGCCGCCGCGAGCTCTGTCAGAGGCGGCGACTGGCATTGAAGTTGGCCTGGAGGGCCCTTGGCAGCCTCTCATTCCGAGATTTGCGCTTGCTCCAGAACATTCTGCCCTCCGCCCTGCCCCCACCCTCACCGCAGGCTAAGGCCGCCTGCAGACTCCGGGCGGGGGCCTTGGGCTCTGCACCCCGGCCCTGGGCGCCGCTCAGCTTCGGCGGGCGCCGGACCTCTCAGGCCCCGTGGGGAGGGGGGAGTTGGCGGGAAGGGCCCGGCCATCGGGCTGGGCTCTCCGTCCCCCTCACACTCTCAGTCCACCTGAGCTTTAACATCTAAGCCAAGAATGTTGAGGCAGAGTGCCCAGGACCCCGACACCACCCTGCACCTTGGGAGGCCTGTGCTGAGGCACTTTGATGTCGCAGGCCCCCCCTTTTCTTGGGGGAGATCTTGGAGGGTCAGTGAATCGCTGCTTCATTGCGCGCTCGCGACCCCAGAGGCGACCGCTGCCCTCCCCGCCCAGCGCTTCTGCCTGGCCTGGGCCTCGCTGCCCGCCTGCGCACACAGGGCGAGTGGCCCCAGCAGACCGCGGCCGTCCACGGCGCTCCTCACCCCTAGGTGGTTCTCACGTGTGCCGCTCTGTCTCTTCTAGATTTTCTTTTTCTGCTTCAATTTTTTGAAGCATATCATCTCCGAGGAGTTCTCTGCTCTGAAGACTCAGAGGTAAGGGAGACCCGCCGCCCGCTCTGGGCCGCGGCCCTCCGGGGAGGGCGGGCCGTGGGCCGGGCTCCCCTGCTCCCTAGGCCGCAGGCGCCTTGAGCACCCCGCGCCCCCAGGCAGGGTGGGGCCTCTGGCCAGGCGAGTGGGCCAAGATGCCCTGCAGCAGGCGGGCGGGGCTGGGTGGCGCCTGCAGTCTTCCTGACGGGAAGACCTGGGCAGTGAGTGGCCTCAGCGACAGCAGAGCGGTGGCCACCGGAACAGCAGGCCCACACCCCCGGGCGGCTGGTCCCGCGCTGACTTCCTGACCGCGCTCGCGGCCCGCGGCCCACCGGGCGGTGCCTGCCTCGGGCCTCTGCTAGGACCCGCTGTGCGCCGGTCTCTGGCCTCCTGAGCCGAAGCTCCCGGTGTGCTGGGCTGGACTTGAAGGGCCAAGCTGACGGGGAGGAGGCCGGCCGCAGGCCGCAGCACGCCGCCGTGTCCTGAAGCGGCGGTGGGGCCCTGAGCGGGTCTGGCATCCGCTGACACTGGGCAGGCTCTGTCTGCAGAGCCACTTCTGGGTGGACAGAGGGCCCCACCCTTTCCGAGCCTCACTGTCTGGGCTCTGCTTGCAGGAGGAAGAGTTTGCCGACCCGGGACGGCTTCACCCTGGAGGATCTCTGCATGCTGAGTGAGTCCCGCCTCAGCAGACTTCCCTTACTCTGTGCATCTTTCTGAGTTTAAAGGGGACGACTTGTTCCAGAAGGTTCTCTTTCTAGCTCTGTGGTGGGGAAGAGAGAGGGGGTCAGCAGTGAAGGAAAACGCTGTATGACCGATGATGCCGTTTCTTTAGGACGAAAAGACCGTGGCAGCACCACCAGCCTGGGCAGTGACTTCTCGCTGGTCATGGAGAGCTCCCCAGGGGCCGCCGGGAGCTTCACCTACGAGACCGTGGAGCTGGTGCCTGCAGGAGCTCAGACCCAGGCAGCCTGGTGAGGGCCAGCCTGGAGCCCGGCGGGCTCACAGCGGTGAGCCGGGGCCCCCAGCTCCAGGGCGCCTCGGGAGCAAAGCCCGCCCCTGGAGCGGGCCGGGAGCCCCTGGG
>NW_004567134.1:16580827-16582120 GCF_000260355.1 Condylura cristata | reverse complement strand
GAGAACAGAAGGTGAAAGCAAGATGCTTCGGAACCGGGCGCTTGTTTGAGGGTCCCTTCTCTGAGGATGAGGCGTCCCTGTCAGAGGACTGGAGGGGGGCGGGAGCTGGACCGTGAGGAACCCCCTTTCCGACGCGCGCCGTGTGTGGGCTGCCGCGGTCCCTCTACGACCCAGCCCTGCCGCCCGGGCACCGCAGAGGGAGTGTGGGCAGGTGCCCGCCGCCACGCAGGCCTCAGGGCCGCCCAGCGAGGCCCTGCGAGCCGTCGAGGGTGGGGACCGCGCCCTGACCGGCAGCCCGCTGTCTGTGCCACAGGAGGAAGAGCCACTCGTCCCCCCCACAGAGCGTGCTCTGGAGCCGGCCGCTGCCCGCGGAGGACCGCCCGCTGTGCCAGCAGGGGCTGGTGGAAGCCAGGTCTTCCAGCTCCTCGTCCTCAAACCATTCTGACAACTTTTTCAGGATGGGTAGCAGCCCCCTGGAGGTCCCCAAACCCAGGTGAGGAGCGCCGAAGCCCTGAAGGGTGGAGGCGGCCGGCAGATGCCTCCGGCGGGGCTCGGCCCGTGGCGCTGGCCCACCGCTATTCGGGGACGTGCGGAAGTTGGGGTGCAGAGCAAGAGCTGCTTGTAGAATGGTTTGAGGCGCCTCTTCCCTGAACTGGCAGACGGGGCCCGGGGCGTCGTGGCTGTGTGCTCACGGACCCGAGAGGCGTCCCTCTGGCTCCCCGCCCCTGCGTGACGCGGGCAGTGAGGACAGGCAGCGAGCCAAGCTAGAGTGGCGTGGGCCCACGGCGAGCCCCCAGGAAGGGGGGCTCTGCCGGGCTGGAGGGTGTGGCTGGCCTGCGGGCCACGCGCCCCAGGGCCGGGCAGGCGGAGGGGGCTGGGCTGGGGGCCGCCCCTCGCTCCCTGCTGTGCCTTTCCCTGGTCCCCACTCCACCCGCCCCCCAGACCCTGGGCGGCTCTCTCTCCTGGAGCCTGAGGGGAGCTGGCTTGCAGGTGGGCCGTGGGGGCGCCGGTCAGCCCCGGGGCAGAAAGGCCAGCGCCAGGGTCTGCCCAGCTCCATCCTGTGCTGCGCCGGGATTGCGGGTCTTTGTTGGTGCGGGGAGGAGACTGAACCCCAAATTGGCGGTGCGAAGATAACGAGACTTCTGAAATCCTTTCATCCCCTCCTCTGGTTTTTCTTGGGCGGCAAAAGCAGACACTGGGGGAGATGGGGTGAGCGCCCCACCCCCGTCGGTCGGCCGCACACCCCGCTGGGCTCGGCCCGGGGCTGGGGCGTTGGGAGCAAAGACCCGCCCG
>NW_004567134.1:16573032-16579382 GCF_000260355.1 Condylura cristata | reverse complement strand
GGCTGGCAGGCAGCTCTTGGGTCCTTCCTTGCTGTGCATTTTCAAGCCTCTGTGTCGGCCATCATCCCAGTTATTTTCAGATGAAAGTAACAGCAAACCAGCCTCCAGTAGTCTTCAAAGGGCCGGGAAAGGATCCATTTGTAGGGACGAGTCGAGTGGGGGCGGCCTTGGGGTGCAGCCTGCCCTCTGACCTGTGGCCCTGGGGGAGCTGGCAGCTCCGAGCACCTGCCCTTTCGGCAGACCCACGGGCGACATGAGGCCCTGTCCCGACTGTAGCTCAGGAGCTGGAAGCCACGCGCCCTCCTGAGCCAGCCCAAGGTCCCCTACCCCACCCCTCAGGAGGGCCAGTGCGTCCGGGGCAGGCCTGGGCCTCGCCACCCTCAGCTCTCCCCCTCTGCCACTCCTTGTCATCAGGGGAACCGCTTCCTTCCTGAGCCCAGGTTGTTCATCCCACTTAAGTGGGATGAACACACAATTCTATTATCCAATCGTCTAGATTCCAATGTTGCCATAAGTTTATTTAAAAACTTATTATTACAAAAATTATAAATCATTAAGTGAAAGCATGAGCCCAGGGCCCCTGAACCCCACCTGAGTCTCCATGAAATCAGGCACAGAGTACTCCTCTCCGCAAATACTCAGCGAGCTGCCCTGTGGCTGCGGCCTGTCCCTGTCGGCCACGTGTCGGCACTGGGCAGCAAGGCCAAAGGCCAGGCCAGAGCCCCAGGCCAGCTGTGGGTCTGGTACTCCGCTAGCGTGGGCGTCCAGCCCCTCCCAAGGGAACACTGGCCGGGGAGGTGCCGGGGAGCAGTGTGGAGGGAGACGCCCCGTGCCGTGGCGGAAGGCCCGGGCCACGGCCCTCCGCAGCTGCCGCCAGCCCCCCGGGCAGCGGTCTGAGCCCGGGCCTGTGGCCAGGTCCCCCGGAAGCCCCCGGCTCAAAGCTCGCTGCCCTGCGCTGGTCTCTGCTGCTCCGGGGCGCGCGTCGGGCGGGGCCGGCTGAAGCGGCGGTCCCCTGTGAGCTAGGTCTCGGCTTCCCGGCGTGCGGCGCTGCTTCTCCTGGGTGTGCCCTGGCCCGCTGGCCCCCAAGCCCTGCGGGGCCTCCGCCCACGCCCCTGGCTCTGGCGCGGGAGCTGCAGAGCTGCTCGGCTCGGCGGCCTCGTCCTGGACAAAATGTCACGTGGTAGTTGATGTGGAGCTGGCCAGCGCTGCTCGTGGGGTGGCCGTGTGTCCTGGGCCAGTCGCCGATGAGACGGGGCCCAGTTTACCGGAGGGTTGTGCCGGCCGCAGGACCCGCGCGGGGAGCCCCGGCTGCTGGAGGTGCTGTGCCCCACTGGCCGCTCTCCAGGAGGCGCAGACCCCAGGACTGTCGCACCTCGCAGGCGCGCCAGGGGCTCCCCGAGGAGCAGAGCGGGTCAGTCCACCCGCCGCTGCCGCCGCGCAGCTCCCTGCCACGGGCGAGACGAGCTGCAGACTGAGGGCGTCTGCCACAGATGCCCGCTGCTGTCCCCGGTCTCCGGGTGGTTCTGTGGCAGCACAGATCTGACCCGGCTGGCTGTGCGCCTCCCTCCCCCGGTGTGGGGCCCCGGCAGGGGGCTTCACCCCCTGAGTTGGGCTGGCTCAGTCTGGGCGGGATGCCGCCGGGTGGGGGCGAGGGGGGGTGGCAAGCCGGCGAGGGGCCGGGGCTGGGGCCGTGGGCCCAGGTCCGGGGGGCTCCCCCCTCCGCCACCCCGCTGCTCCTGCTCCGCCGTGCTGGGCCTCCGGGCGTTCGCTATTCCTGAATTGAAGAACAAAGGGTCAAGCATCAAAGACCGTGTGCCTCTGGGGACCGGCCGGGGACTGCGAGGAGGCCTGATGTCTCCCACCCCCTCCCGCCGCCTGCCCAGGGACAGCGAGAGCGGCCTGCTGTGAGCGGGGAGCGGCGCAGCCCAGCGCTCCTTTCCCTGCACCCCAAACCTCCGTCCGAAAGGGGCTTGATGAAGCTGTCAGTTGCCTGCCTGACTCACCCCTCCCCTCTGGGCAGAGCCAGGGCGCTGGCTGGGGTGGTGCTGGTGAACATCAGCCACGCCGGCAGGGCGCTGCAGAGGGACCTCCGGCCTCGCGCTCCATCTCGGTCGCCGCCCTCCGCAGCCCCCAGGCCTCCTCCCCACGCCGCTCTGGTAGGACCCGGCGTCTGCGGCCCTCAGTTCCGATGCGCCCGGCCCCGCGGCGTCCAGCCCCCCACCCCCACGGTGCCGGGATTGCGGCCGCCCAGGTCGGCGCGTCCTGCCCTGCGCTCCGGCGCTGCTCACTTCTGCGCGGGGCTTTGCTCCCGTGCTGCTCCGTGACGCTTCGCACGCGCCCTGACCCCGCCGCTGACCCCGCCGTGGCCTGTCCCCCCAGCCGCAGTCTGCCCAGCTGTCGGGCGCTTCGGGAGCCGGCCTCGCCCCGGGCCAGGGCGTCCCGGCCCGACCCCCCGGGCCCGCTGTCAGGCGTCTGACTGACTGCACCGTCTCCCCTCTCTCCTCTCTGCCCCAGATCAGTGGACCATCCCCTGCCCGGATCCTCTCTCTCCACAGACTTTGGCAGCTGGCAGATGGTCACGGGCTGCGGCAGTATTCAGGAACGGGCTGTCCTGCACACAGACGCCTCGCTCCCTTTCAGCTGCCCGGATGAGCTCCCTGGCAGTTGTCTGTAAGTCTCTCGCTTGAGCAGGCAGGACGCCCCCTGCCGTGTCCGGAGGGGGAGCGGTCAGGAGCGGTCAGTCTGCGCGGGGAGCGGCAGACTGGCCCGCCCCTCCCCGGGGTCTTGGCTCGGGGACCTCAGACCCGAGCCCAGGCCGGCGTCCCTGCCCGCGTGTCGCGGCCTCCAGCCGCCCACATCTCCCGCCTGGCAGGCCACGCCCTGAGGGGAAGCTGGCCGGACTGTAACTGGAGGATTCTATTTCCGTTCCAGGCTTTGCCTGAGATGAGAACCCTTTGAAAGCAGAACAGTGGGGCAGTGGAGGCGGGCGTAGGCGTGCCCAGAGCCAGAATGGAGCCGGTCGGCGGGGCTGGGGGCCCTCGCGGAGCCCGGGGCCGCTTGCTGTCCTCCCTGCCCCTGCTGTCTGCTCTTCCCTCGGGCGGCCCTGAGCCGTGACCCGCCCAGACTGCAGTGTGGGCCTCCGGCTCCCGCAGCACTCCGGCCCCCACGCCCTGCCCCCCGCTTCGCCGCTGGGGGGGCCCTGTCAGCGCCCCGAGGCCGCTGCTCCTCTGCCGAGGCCGCCCAGTGCGTCCCCTCTCCTGGGTGCTGGTGCGCACCCAGCTGTCCCCCAGCCGCCTGGAGCACCAGGCCGACTGGCTAGAGCAGGCGGCCCGGGGCTGAGCACTGGCATTCCCCGGGCACTGCCAGGGGTCGTCGCAGCCCCCGAGCCGGGGGCCAGGCGTCAGGCGGACCCGGCCTCGCCGCCGGTGTAGCCAGGCCCCGAGCAACGTTGGCGTTGGAGCTCTGAAGACTGAAGCCTGCACCTTTGCGTCGCAGCTCGGTGCCAGGGCCTGGGCCTCTGCGGGGCGGCTTGGCCCTCCCGCCGCCCGGCAGCTGCAGACCCCTCCGCGGCTCCGCCCGGCCTTCCGCCTCGGGTGGCTCCCGAGGACGCCGGTTCCGAGAGGTCCTGGTGGGGTGGGCTAGGCCTGGCTCGGGGAGCGGGCGCCGTGGGGCACAGCGCGTGGGTCCGGGAATATCCGTCTGCGCCGTGCTCTGTGCGGGCTGCTCCGAGGGGTGTCGAGGGGTGGCGCCGTCCGCTGCCGCCGCGCCCCCTGGCCTGCCGCGGGCCTGCCGCCCACCCCCCGCACCGCGGCACCCCTCTTCGCGCCTGCGCCCTGCGCGTTACTGCGGTCACGACGCGCACACCCAAGTCCGCGCCGAGCGCGCACGCGTGGCCTCGCCCGTATGAAAAGGGAGCAAGCGGAGACGACCTGGGGTCCCCTCTCCCCAGCTGCAGGGCGCGTGGGGTCTGCCAGGCGGCTCCGCGTTCTCGGAGGTACTACGGACCCTTCGGGACCCTTCGCGCCGGGGCACCTCTCTCCTCCTCTCCCCCCGCCCCCGCCCATCCGCGTTGGCTGCCTCTGTCCTCGCAGCAGGACTGTCCTCGACCGCCGGCCTCCGTCCGCGCCCCAGGCCCTGGCGTGCGGGTCCTGCGGCACGGTGGGGACATCGCTGCTGCTCCAGGGAGGCGGCCGGAGCGCGTCTTGCTGTTCGGGGTGACGCGTGCGCACTAGCTCCCACGCCGGTCGCTGGAGCGGGCACTCTGGGGTTGGCCGGGGGCACCGGGGGCGCGCGCCGGACCCTTCCGATCACAGCTTCCGCCCGGCCCGTGGGTGAGCAGCTCTGTTGGGCGCCGGGGTGTGACTGGGTCCTCAGGCCTCCTCTGCGAAGGACTCGGGCTTCACGGGCTGGCCGGCCTGAGTGTGCATGTGCTCGTCCCTTACCGCGTCGTCCAGGGCGGGCAGAGGGGGCTTTGAGCCTCCCCTCTGGTGTCGCCCTCCCAGTAGCTCACCTGGGCCCCTCGGCGGCTGCGGCTCCAGCCCCAGGGCTGTGAGGGGGCCCACGGGGGCGCGGGCTAGAGCTTCCCTGGCGTGTTCCGGCTCCTGGCGGCCAGCAGGCTGCGGTCTCCCATCAGCCCAGCCGCGCGATGCTGGCCGGGGGCGGCCTCCTCCCCGTGAGGCTGAGCTGGGAGCCTGAGGAGCAGCGGCGGGCCCGGGGCCAAGCCCCTCGCTGTTGTCACGGCCGGGGGCTTCCCCGGAGGAGGATCGGCTGCAGCCGGCCCCCCGCCCCCCGCCGGGCAGAGGGCACCCAGGCCAGGGGACCTGGGGGCAGGTGCGGCCCGGCCCCTGCTGGGCGGCAGGAGGCTGGCAGCCGGAGGGAGCAGATGCGGGGCGCCCAGGTGACGCATCACTCTCGCCTCCCGCAGACTGGCGGCGCTGAGCCAGCGGCAGACGCGGCTGCAGGAGGTGCGCTCGGCCTTCCTGGCGACGTACAGCAGCACGGTGGGGCTGCGCGCGGCCCCCAGTCCTTCTGGCGCCATCGGGGGCCTGCTGGAGCAGTTCGTGCGAGGCGTCGGGCTCCGGGGTGCCAGCAGCAGCGCCCTGTGAAGCAGCCGCCCCCAGCCGTTGCTGCGCCTCTCACCTGAGCCCCAGAGGAGTCCAAGCCAGGCCCGGCACGGGGGTGACCAGCGCCGGCGAGGCCTCACTGCTCCTCCGTCTGCCCGGGGCGGCCCCAGAGCCCAGCAGGCCAGGACGAGGCTGCCCAGCCCGGCTCTCCGACTGACCGCCACCCTCTCGTCACTGCCCCCCACCGCGTCTTCGCCGGATTCCTGTCAGCTCTCAGCTGTGGGTCCCTGAGGCCTGTGGAGGCCGCGACTGCACCAGAGACACCCCTTCCCCTGCTTCCTGGGGAGGGGTCACCTGCACTGAGAATTGAGGCAGTTGGCACCGATCACAAAATAAAGTCAGAGTCTTTTGGAACAGCTGTTGTCTGCTCTTCCTGCCTGTGCCCTTGAGCTGCTGGGGAGCCTCAGTGCCCTTGCGCTGGGGGTGGGCGGGCATTGGAGGCCAGGGGGCAGTGAGAGGAAGGGGCCGAGCCAGGCAGTGCCCCCCGTGAGGTGGGGACGGTGGGCCTTGCCCACGGGAGCTCCGGTCCCCTCGGCAGCCCGGGCGCTGCAGATTCCTGGGGCTCTAGAGGAGGGCTGCGGGGTCACTTTCTGGGGAGGGGCGGGAGGGTGGGGGTCTCGTTTTTAGCAAGTCCTGCAAGCGCAGCACCATCCCGGGACCCAGGACCTGAGCCCCTGCCGGCGGCGCGGGAGCTGGCTGACCACCCCACACACAGTGAAGGGGCGGCGGCTGCATGGCCCCGCTCAGCGCCACCAGGCGAAGGCCGCCGCTTACCGAGCCCTGGCGCAGCCAGGAGATGAGCCACCGGCTGGGCCAGCTGCAGCCACCTGGGTGCCTGCACTGTGCAGGCCCCTGCTGACCCTGTCCGTGGGCTTTCTCCCTAACGGGGCCCCGGGGGAACGGCGTCACCGCCTGAGACCAGAGAGGAGAGGGAGCCACAGGGGTGTCCAGTGGCGCGCCCCAGGTCACGCAGCTAGCAAGGACAGATGTGGCACTTCCTGTTCAGATACCTGGGCAGACCCAGAGAGGGCCCCCCCTGCCCACCAAGTGCCCCCCCCCCACGTTTCTGCACCGCAGAATGAACTGTGGGGGCTTGGGGTTTGCCTGGGAGAAAGGTGCTGGGGAAACTCCCAAGGTGTGGGCAGAGTCGGGCTCCCGGTAAGGTTCTGGGCCAGCGGGAGGACGCTCGATGGGGCGGGGGCCGCCCGCAGGGCCGGGCGGGGCTGT
>NW_004567134.1:16569930-16572734 GCF_000260355.1 Condylura cristata | reverse complement strand
CGGGAGGGCGGAGGTCCTGCCCCAGCCCAGCCCAGCCCAGCCCCAGCCCGCCTGGGGGAGGTGCGAGGGGCCAGACCCAGGGGAAGAAGCCTGGGCGGCGGCATCGCGGATGCAGACGCAGGGGAGTCGCTGGCGGGCTGGGGAGGGGGCCCGGGACAGCCCCACCCGCAAAAGAGGGCTCGGGCTACTGTTTCAAGGGATGGGTCGCTGGGTCCAGTAGGCTCTGGACCCCAGGAGGACAAAGTTGCGGGGGCTAACCCTGTTTCCGGAGCCCCGAGACTGGTGCGTGCGCGTCCCGCAGAGACGCGGTTTGCGGACAGAAATTTCTGGCGCTGTCCAGGGTGCTGACAACGCGGGGCCCCCCCCCCCCCAACACACACCCCGCGGCGCGGGAGCCACCCCTACCCCACCCCGCCCCCACCGCAGGCTGGGTGTTGTAATAGGGTAGGGGGGTGCGGTTTGAGCCCCACGCCTTCCCCGTGCCCAACAGAGCAAACTGGAGCAGTGGGCTCCAGGGTGATCCACACTGTCCATCTGTCCCTTCCTCTAGGAACCTGCTGGACCTCGACACTTTCTCCAAGTCCGACCCCAGTAGGAGGCGCCAGGGCGGGAGGGGGAACTTGGGGGCCGGTGTGACTCGGGCAGGGAAGGGTGCGAGCCCCCTGACGTCCCCCCTCCCCCGCGTCGCCCCCCGCAGTGGTGGTCCTTCACACGCAGAGCCGGGCCAGCCAGGAGTGGCGGGAGGTGAGCCGGGGGCCCCCCAGACCCGTGGGAGCAGGGGCCCTGCAGGCCCCCGCTGACTTAGCGCCCTCCCATCCTCCGCCCACTGCCCAGTTCGGGCGGACCGAAGTGATTGACAACACGCTGAACCCAGACTTCCTGCGCAAGTTCGTCCTGGACTATTTCTTTGAAGAAAAGCAAAACCTGCGCTTCGACGTGTGAGCCCCGCCCCCGCTTGGCTCCTCCCCCAGACCCCGTTAGGTCCCACTCTTGGGGTTCCACCGCCCTCTCAGCCAAGTCCCCCTTCCAGCCTTGCCTGGGTTTTGGAGCCAACCCAGCTGACTGCCGCCCCGCCCCAACTCATCCCCGCCCCTGGGTGCCCCCCAAGGCCCTCCTGTGGCCTGGCTCCCTCCCTGCGTGACCCAGCCCCTGCCCCAAGAGACCTAGGTGGGGTTCGGGTTCTAGAGCCCACATCCCTCCACCCAAACCTTTAGCCAGGGTTTCCTAGCCGCCCCCCCCAACCCCCACCCAGCCCTATGCCGGTTCACTCTCTTCCCAGGTACAATGTGGACTCCAAAACCAATATCTCCAAGCCGGTGAGCGTGCGAGCACTCCCAGGAGGCCTGAGCAGGCGCAGCGAGCCTCAGTGTTAATGGACCTCCTTAAGACCCCCCCACCCTGCACCCCAGTTGGCCTTCTTTGCCCCCCTCCCCTGAAACTCCCAGCCCGGCCCTCCTGTCCTGCTCCCGCCAAGGCTTTCTGCCTGTGACTCGTACTCTCTGCTCTTCTTCCTCCTCTGCCTTCTGGGGCCGCAGAAGGTGAGGCTGAGCTGGCTGGGGGGTGAGGGGGGCCTGGTGGGAGCAGGGGCAGGAAATGAGAGAGCAGCGTCCAGGGGTGGTGGGACCCACCAGCCTGCAGCCAGCACACACATGCTGGACAGCCCAGGGTCTGGGGGGCCAGCATTGCCGGGCGGGGCTGGGGCTCTGTGCCCCCAGCTGGGTGTGGCCTCCCTGACTCCCGGCTCTGCACAGGACTTCCTGGGACAAGCGTTCCTGGCCCTGGGAGAAGTGATCGGAGGGCAGGGCAGCCGCGTGGAGCGCCCCCTCACGTGAGCTGCATGGGGGGGGGGAAGGGGGAGCGTGGCACCTCCACATTCTGTCTCCCAAGGTGCTGCTATACCCCTAGAGGGCCCCCTTCAGGGGCTGCCATGCCCTCGAGGGAAAGTCCAGTCCCCAGGGCTTGGCTCGAGCCAATCCCCCATCCCCATCTCCGGTCTCTCCCGGCCCTTCCCACTCCCCTTGACCAGCTCTAAGACAGATTCAGCCTGTAAGGTCCACTCCAAGCCCTTGTCCTGCAGGAACTCCCTCTGCCTTGTCAGGTCCGCTGGAGTTTGTGTTCTGTTCATTCACGGGATATTTATTAGCACCTGACCTCTGTCACCAGGTGCTGCACACCGGGGTTTGTCCATCTAAATACACTGGACACAAACTGTGTCAGTCAGTCACTGGTGAAGGGTGTTGGCTGTAGGTGTAGGTGAGGGAGGGGCTCTGAGGACTCCCTCCCCCTCCCCCCCCTTGGAAAACCAGGTACCTGGTAAAGGTGACTGAGACAGGATGGGGGAGGAGCCTGGAGGCTTTCGGGGCAAGGAGGAGGCGGAGCCAGGTGGAGGAGGAACAAGGAGGCCATCGGAGCCTGCCGACTCCCTCTCCCCGGACTGGAGGGTCTGGGAACGTGGGAAGCCACGGCGAGGGAGGCCCCGGGGTCTGTCGCCCGCGTTCAAAATGAGCCCAGTTGGCGTGGCTGTTCCGCTGGTCTCATTCAGCCGCGCAGCTGCAGAGTGAGTTCGGCGGAGAACTGGATGTCACAGGCTGCGGCTTCACAGCCAAAGAAAAGGTCCGGGGGAAGGGGCGGGAGGAAGAGGTTGGCTGGACTCACTCGGGGTGCGGAGGGGAAGGGAAGACCACGGAGGTGAACAGCCTGAAGGCAGTGGGCCAGGTCCCGGGAGGTCTTCACCTGTGGCAAGTGAACACGCCTGTCCTCACCTAAAGCCGGCAGGTGAACACGCCTGTCCTCACCTAAAGCCG
>NW_004567134.1:16559492-16569040 GCF_000260355.1 Condylura cristata | reverse complement strand
AAAAAGAAATGGAAAGTAACTTAGCCGAGAGTCCAGTCTCTCCCATGCGATGTCCACCTAGCCTGGCCGGTCCAGCCTGCTCCTCCAGGCTGCAGCGCCTTTCCCAGGCCACGTAGGCCCAGAGACCTGCAGGACAGACGGACGCACTCGGGACTGTGGGTAGCCAGTCGGGTCCTCTGGCCAACCAGCCCTAGATTAGCCATCCCGGTCTCTCTTGCCCACTGTCCCCCTCACGAAGAGGCTTTTTCTCCGCTCAGAGGTGTTCCTGGCAAGAAGTGTGGGACCATACTGCTGACCGCAGAAGAGCTCAGCAACTGTCGGGTCAGTGAGTGCATGCACTGGACCTTCCTCGCCCAGCTCCCTCCCGCGGACGGCCGAGGCTGCTGGTACCTGGAGTGTCAGTGGCCCAACTGCATCCTTAGGACATCGCCACCATGCAGCTGTGCGCCAACAAGCTGGACAAGAAGGACTTCTTCGGGAAGTCAGACCCCTTCCTGGTGTTCTACAGGAGCAACGAGGATGGCACGTGAGTCGCTGCCCCTGGGGCGGCGTCCGGCGACAGGGCTGGGCCTGGGCACCTCAGACTCCACCTGACCTGGGCCCAGACTTCATCCAAGGCAGCAAGCAGAACGTCTTAACGCTGGGAGAGCCCCAGGAATCTCAGGGGGCTCAGACCCGTCTCTGGGCGCAGTCGTCCCCACGGGCCGACGCCAGCCCCGGGCCTTCCCAGGTTCACCATCTGCCACAAGACGGAGGTGGTGAAGAACACGCTGAACCCCGTGTGGCAACCCTTCAGCATCCCCGTGCGGGCTCTGTGCAACGGCGACCACGACAGGTCTGCCTCGGCGCGGCCGGAGGGCGGGGTGGGGTGCCGGGGGGCTCCCGGCCCAGCGTGAGGGAAGAAGGGGCCCAGCAGGGGTGGCGGGTCCTGCTCCGCCAGAGAAGTTTGGGGCGTGGATGTGGGGAGACGAAGCGGAGCAGAGTGGGCGGTGGATGAAAGGGCAGCTGAGGAGCCCAGCCCGTGGGGGGTGGCTGCTGGCCGCACACCTGGGTCGTGGATGAAAGCGCGCGGGTGGGCACCTGAAGGCTGGGTTAGCGGGCAGCAGATGCGTGGCTATGAGGGTCGGCGGGCAGGTCGCGGGCGGGTGGCGTCTTGGGTCTCAAGGGCCCTCGGGTGCCTGCTGGAAAGGCAGAGACGGGCACCAGGAGATGCGTGGGCGGCGGAGCCTGGCGCACAGGGACAGGCGGCGGGTGCACCTGTCACAGCCCAGGGGCGGAGGGCAGGGAGGGCGCGCGCCCGCCGGTCGGTGTGGCTGCGCCTGCGGCAGAGGGCAGGGGGCAGGGCGTGGGCGTCTGGCCCGAGCTGAGTGGACAGGCGGGTACAGGCAGGCGGCGGGGCAGGCTGGCAGGCGGCGGGCTCGCTGGCGTGGGGTTAGCTGGGAGGATAAACGCCCCACCGCGGCTTGCAGCCCGCCTCGGCCGAAGGACTGGAAAGGAACCTGCCTGTCGGGTTTTAAATCTCAGCTCAGTCACTGTTTAGTCAAGTTAGTGTTTTTGCATCATGGTTTTCTTGTCCAAAAATAATAGCACGGACTCCGTAGGGTGACTGTTAAGTGAGGCAATCCGTGAACGTGCTGGGCACGCCAGGAGTAAAATAAGACTCAGTAAGTGACCCGGAAAATAAAAGGCAGCGTAACACCGCAGCCACAGCAGCAACCGTGTTGAGGCCCGAGGGGTGGCGCAAGCGGCGGACGCTGGGGCGACGGTCAGAGGGGGGTGGGGGGCGCAGGCGCAAGGCGCCTCTGGGTGGTGGCTGCGTCCCTGACATCTGTCACAGGTCCCGTCTGTCCGCCTCCTGCATTCCAGGACAGTGAAGATCGACGTGTATGACTGGGACCGGGATGGAAGGTAGACCTGCCCCGCGGTGGGCTCACGCCCTGGCGCACAGTACATCCCCCAGAACCCCGGGCACCCCGGGGAGCCCGCCAGGGCGCTGAGGGACCCGGGGCTTGGTGTGGCTGACGCCCCCGCTGTCTCTCGGGCCTCTGTCGCCCCGGCGTGGCCCTGTCCTGGCCCTGGCCCACTGCCCGTGGCCCGGAGGGGCGGGCAGGGGACCGGAGGCCGGGCCGCGGGAGGGCGGGCGGGCTGCAGCAGTAACAGCCGCGCTCCCCACTCGCCTCGCGCAGCCACGACTTCATCGGCGAGTTCACCACCAGCTACCGGGAGCTGAGCAAAGCCCAGAACCAGTTCACGGTGTACGAGGTGGGCAGAGGTGAGCGCCTGCCCGCAGCCGCCGGGGTCGCTGTGCCCGTCTGTAAGCCGCCCCCCTCCCACCGCCTGCAGGTTCTCAACCCTCGGAAGAAGTGTAAGAAGAAGAAATACGTCAATTCGGGAACTGTGAGTGCTCCGTGGGGCTGCCGCGCCCCTCGGACGTAGCGTGACGAGCGTCAGGGAGGGACGGCTGTGGGCACAGCACCACACAGTGCTGGGCAGGGGTGGTGCCGTGTCAGGTTTTCTTTTTTAAATCCTTACTCTGTTGCAGCATTTTTTTTTCCTAAAACCTAAGTTATAGCTTCCAATATAGTACGATTTTCGAAATCCAGATACACTGGCAGCTTTCCCTTTCGGTCCCGGCAGACCCTGGGCAGGGTGGGGCGCTGAGGTCTGCTCTCCCCGGAGGCCTTGCTCTCCCCCTGCCACTGCCCGCGGGTGGCATCGCTGCTCTCCTGTCCCCAGGTGACGCTGCTTTCCTTCTCGGTGGACTCGGAGTTCACTTTTGTCGATTACATCAAAGGAGGGTGAGTCACAGACGAGCTCTGGGCGGAAACCCCGGCAGTGCGGGTGCCCCGCATTCTGAACCCACATTTCCTTACTCGCAGATGGTCAGGGTCCAGCGGTAGCTCGAAGGTACCCTGACGTCACATGCCCAGCTATAAAGTGCCCTCTGTGGGCCACAGCGCAGCCTGTCTGGGCTCCCTTGCATTCCCCATGTCCTCATGTCCCCGGGAGATGTCAGCTCAGTGGCCCTCAAAAGTGGCCCCGGGAACCTGAGTGAGACCTGAACAGTCCTGGTAAGGCAGGCAGGGGGTGAGGCCAAGAGCGGGAAGAGCCACGTGGACTGCACGTCCTGCTTGGCTGAGGGCAGGCGGCAGGCCTGGGCCGGCCACCCCGCTGCTCTGGGCCTCTTTCTCTCACGCAGAGGGGTGTTTGCTACCGCCTCCAGGCTGGTAGCAAAGGTTCGGGCAGATTCCCTGCCCTCATCACACGGCAGGCGTTTAACCTGTTACCCAGTGTGTTCCATGGATCAGAATTTTCTTGGGAGTTTGCTAAAAATCTGGACTCTCTGGCCCCAACCACAGCATCCCGATCAGTATCTGCATTTTAAGGCCACTCCCTGAGATTCGGGTGTGTGTTTGTGTTTGAGAAATCCCGGTGCAGTGCTGAGCCCTCACTTTTCGACCATCTGCTTCCCTAACAGGACACAGCTGAACTTCACAGTAGCCATTGACTTCACAGCTTCAAATGGTGAGGCCTGGGTGGGGGCTGGGAGGCGGTAAGGGAGGACCACTGAGGAGCCATTAGGAATTGGCCTGGACTCAGCCTGGGGGGAGAGTTCACCTGCCAGGAAGCCTATGGGTGGTGGAAGGTGACTAGACAGGGAAGAGCCCCACACAGGGTGAGTAGATGGGTCGGTGAATGCGGCACCAGGCTGGCTCAGCACACGCATAGGGGAGTGTGTGAGCTGACAGATGGACAGGTGGTTTAACTTGGGGAAATAATAGGTAAGGAGAAAGGGGAACGGGCGAGTAGCAGGTGGAAGGATCCATCCAATGCAGACAGTGGGTGGTGTGGATACAAAAGGCGGGCGGGCTGGACGGTGGGTAGCCGGCGGGCTGGACGGTGGGTAGCCGGTGGGCTGGACGGTGGGTAGCTGGCCAGCGGGCTGGGTGGTGGGTAGCTGGCTGGCTGGCGGGCTGGATGGTGGGTAGCTGGCCGGCGGGCAGGCGGGCTGGCTGGCTGGATGAATGGTTGGCTGCTGGCTGGAGAGGGGCGAGGCAGCTGGACAGCGATGACCATATATATGTTTACCTATCCAAGGCCAGTGGATAGTGCCTGTGTCCGTGGGTGAGTGGATAGACATAGGGCCGGTGTCTTGACAGATCTGGGGATGAGGGCCGTGTAGATGGGTAGATGAGCAGGTGGATGACCGAATGGGTAGCTGGCCGGTGCACACGGGGCTAGCGCGGCCTCCTGTGCCCACAGGGAACCCCCTGCAGCCCACGTCCCTGCACTACATGAGCCCCTACCAGCTCAGCGCCTACGCCATGGCCCTCAAGGCAGTGGGCGAGATCATCCAGGACTATGACAGCGACAAGCTCTTTCCAGCCTACGGCTTTGGGGCCAAGCTGCCCCCAGAGGGACGGATCTCCCACCAGTTCCCCCTGGTATGGAATGGGCCAGAACCGTTACTCCGCTCTGGCACCGGCCCTCCCTTGTGGGTTCTACCCCGTGTCCGTTGACGGGCCTGCCGCTGGCCCGGGACCTGCTGAGGAAGCAGGCGCTAGGAGTGGGTGGCAGGCAGGCAGGAGGGGAGTGGAGCAGGCGTGGAGATGGGGCAGAGTACGAGCGGGCGATGGAAGAGGGGGTGAGCTGGCGTGGGGGAAGCCCGGGCTCAGCCAGCGGGCGTCTCCTCTGACAGAACAACAACGACGAGGACCCCAACTGTGCGGGCATCGAGGGCGTGCTGGAGAGCTACCTTCAGAGCCTGCGCACGGTCCAGCTCTACGGGCCCACGTACTTCGCACCTGTCATCAACCAGGTGGCCAGGTGAGGGGAGCAGGTGGCGGGGGGGCACTCACTTCCCAAGGAGAGTCAGCCGTTCTTGGGTGAACTGCAGCTTTGGGGACAGGGTGAGAGCTTCAGTGTTGCTCGAGCTTCGGCAGACAGGCGATAAAGCGCCTTATTCTGGAGGAGAAAGCACATCAGCGACGACTCCAGTTCTGTTCCCTGGAACAGTAACCAAGGCTCAAGTTTGGAGCAGACACAGAAAGGTCAGTCGGGTAGAGGTTAGGGCACAAGGCCTGACCAGGGAGTGACCCTGACTCCGCTGTCCACAACATGGACCTCGAGTGAGGCCCCCATTCATCCTGCGAGTGGGGTGGTACCAGACAAGGGCGGTGACTTCCTTGCAGGGCCTGGGCGGTAAAACGGGGCGCCAGTGAGTTCTTAGCGTGGCGTACGGCCCACAGAAAGTGCTCGACAAACGGAAGATTAAAACAAGTAAGGGTCGTTTCTAAAAACAGGACAGTAACTTGCCAATGTTTAGAATAAAAACACATAAAGAAAACCCAGATCACATATCACATGTTTTGATGCAATGAAGGAAAGTGACAGAATGAAGCCAAACATACATCGGTAAACATAAAAGCTTCTTTGAATTAAAAAAAAAAAAAACCTACTATATGCGGAATAGAAGAGACTCGACTAAAACAAAATAACTCAAAAAGTGTGAACATTTAAAATGATGGAAAAAAGAGAAAAAAGTGGAAGGATTTCGGGGAAATTTATAGCCATAGGTTGCTTTCATCCCTAACATAGGTCTGTTTATTTCTGCTAATGAACATTACGGTTTCTTTAATTACAAAAGTAACATGACAATGTAGAGAAGTTCTCAAGGACAGAGAAGTGAGTTTAGAAATCCCCCATAATGGCCCTCCCTGGGGGCGCAGCGGGTCACAGCACAGCACAGAGAAGCTAAAGCCGCTTCCGCTGAGTTCGGTCCCTGCCTGCCCCCGGAGGTGACCACAGGGCGCCGCAGACGTCTCCTGACCCGTCCGCTCCTCCCCTCAGCAGTGGACTTTGTCCATCTGCCTGTTCTGCTCCCCACTGTGTCTCTGGTGAAGACTCTCACCCTCCGCATCTCTGGCCTGTACCCCAGTTCTGTACAAATAAATAAATACATCTTTAAAAAAAAAGAAAAAGAAAAAGAAATCCCCCGTAATACTGGACCTGGGAATGTGGACAGACAGAGCTTGACTGACTGACGGGTAGATGGTTTTAGATCATCTTTCCTTTTTTTATCAATTTATTTATGTATACACAAACTGGGGTGCAGGCCAGAGGTGTGGGGGTGAGAGGGTTCACCAGGGACAGAGTGGGGAGCAGAGCAGGCCGATGGACTGAAGTACGCCACTGAGGGGAGACAGGAGGGGCCTGCCGCGCCCTGTGGGTCGGCATCGGGCTGGGGTGGGGATCGAACTCGGGCTGCGGAGACTGCAGAGTCCTGCACGGTGCTGTGCTCTAGCCCTGGCGCCACCGGGGAGGCCTGGTTACCTTCCTCTATGCACCATCCTGTAGTCAAGTTACAGGTAACTTTCACTACCAACTTTTCATTTACTTTCGGAACCTGAACAAATAGTTCTGCTGTTATTAAGCAGAATTCTTACACATTCTCTTGGGCAAGAGCCCTGCCCCATCCACCACTTACTGGATGCACATCCAGCAGCTCAGCAGCGTGGCGTGAACACGGGCTGTGGCCAGACTCTGGAATGGTCCCCTGACTCGGCCACTCGGCCGCTCCCTGCCTTTGGGCGAGGATCTTCACGTCTCTGGGCCTGCTTCAGTTATACAGTGGGGTATCCGCCTCACAGGGCGACTGTGAGGACCGCTGAGGACGCGGCGCGCCGAGCACAGGGTCTGCCCACGGTGTTACAGGCGTCAGGCGCGACTTTCAGATTCTCGTCGTTGTCATTCAAAGGGCATCGCTATGTGCTCAGTTCTCTGCTGGAGCATAGAGACTCACAGATGAGTCTGATCCAGTCTCTGCCCCTGGGGATTCCTGCCTTGGTGCAGAAGACAGAGGCATAAATAAATCATTACCTTCTGTAGGCCAGAGCTTCCCAGACTTACCCAGCAAGTGGCCTGTCGGTAAAGGCAAGTGACTGCTTCCCCCGGGGGGCCCAGGGGCGCAGCTGAAGGCAGCCAGGTTGAAATGTCTTTGAAATACCCATATTTTGTCTTTGAAAACTCCTGCATGTTTACATTCTTTTCACAGGTATATGCTTTAATTCGGGCGGGGGGACGCGTGTGTTGAGTACTTAGCGTTCTCCAACTAGCTGCCAGGTCACACAGTAGAAGGGGTGGGCAGGTGTCCTCCTGTGCCTACACCCATGTGCAAGGGCAGACAGCCTGCCCTGGGGTGGAATCCTAGAAGGTGGGGCGGGGGGTGGCACCGCCCTAGACCGAGGCAGCCTACAGCGCGAGAGACCGCTTGGCTGGGGCTAGAGCTTGAAGGAGACCTGGAGGCGGCCTGGGCATGAGGCGTGAGGGCCGCTCAGAAGCAGTGGGCAGGACGCCATGACCAGAGAGGCCCAGCGAGCATGTGAGCTGTGCCGAGCGCAGGGTGAAGTGTAGGCTTCCGGCCCGCTGGTCGAGCACGGCAAGGGACCCCAACTCTGCCATCCTTTGGGCATGCTCCGAACACCAGTTTTAAAAATAGGAGAAAACATGCCTCCTCGTGGGTGGTGCCGAGGGTTCAGTTAGATCGTGTGTGCCAAGTGGACAGCTCTGATTCTGGGGGTCACGGATGACTCTTCGTGGTTTCCTGCCCATGGGCTCCCCAGGCCTCCTCAGCCAACTTTCAGTGGCTTTGGCAAGGCAGGGGATCCCTGGGGAGCCGAGGCACCACTCCCACCCCCGAGCTCCCCTCGTGTACCTCAGAACACAGCCTCTGCGGTTCGTCACGCCGCGCCAGCCCTCTGCGGACCACTTTCCCTTCCACCCCCTCCGCCCCAGCACCGCCACCTTCTTCCCCGTTTACGTCCTCCATCTCCCGTTCCATGCCGCACCCCAGTGCACCCCCACGCCACAGACACCCGTCAGACCGGCAGGTGCTCGGCGCCCATCCTGTGCCCGCCACACAGCCGGTGCTCAGCGGCTGTCTGTGAAGGAGTGAGGGACAGGACAAAGTCCCGGTCCTGGTCTCTCGGAGGCTGCAGGCAGAGTTTGCAGACGAAGGGGGCTGCAGGAGAACCCCAGCCTGGCAGACAGCCACGGCCAGTTAGTGGCGTCCACTGTTTGGGCAGTGACGTCACCAGGCCTGCTCCGATGTGTGGACATGAGCTTCAGCCCCGCCGCGCTGTCCGGAGCCCCTCCTGCGTATCCGGTGTCCCCGCGGCCGCCACCAGCCGCGCCGGATATCGGCAGGTGACAGCCGGTGACTGAGAACTGAATGTTTCATTCCAACTTAAATTTCGCGGCCACACGTGGCCGGGCGTCTCTCTGCACTGGCCCCGCCCACCTCTGCAGCCCGCACAGAGCCTGACAATGCGGTCTGCTGCCTTTAGGCTCTCAAGGTCGCGCTGTTCTTACACGTGAAACAAGACAACTGGCGCAGCCCTGTGAGGCTGCCACAGCCCCCGCAGCCCGAGTTCGATCCCCGGCCAGGGAGGGACCCGCAGGGCGCCGCAGACGGCTCCGGTCTGCCCGCTGCGGTGGACTTCGCCCATCTGCCTGGTCTGCTCCCCACTCTGTCTCTGGTGAAGCCTCTGACTCTTCACACCTCTGGCCCAATTTTTGTTTGCATAAATAAACAAATCTTAAAAAAAAAGAAAACAAAACAACTAGATTTAGCTCTTGAATTCACTGTCAGCTGAGCATGTCTCCGGTTCAAAGACCGCTGGTCAGGAAGGGGGAGGAGCTGCGGGCCAGCCGGGGATGGCCCAGGACAGGAAGGCAGGCAGAGTGGGAGGGAGAGAGCGGGAAGAAAGCACCTTCTCTGCTCTTTGGGGGACACCAACTCCCAGGGCCGCCAGAGCCCTCCCGTCTTCCTGCCTGTCTCGGCCACGAGCCCGCTCTGCTCCCCTCACTCCCCTCACTCTGCTCCAGACGGGGGGCTCCCTTCAGGGCCTTTTTTCCTCTTAAGATTTATGTATGCACACAAGAACTGGGGTGTAGGCCAGAGGCGGGGGGCTGAGAGGACTCCCCAGAGACAGAGCGGGGAGCAGAACTAGCGGATCCACTGAAAGCCACTGCTGAGGGGAGCAGCCGGGAGACAGGAGAGGTCTGCTGTGCGCCGGGGGTCCCTCCCTGGTGGGGGACCGAACTCTTGCCACAGTGGCTGGCCATAGCTTGGCAGCGCTGGGCGTCACCCCTGTGCGCCAGGGAGGCCCACAGGGCCTTCTCTCACCTGTTCCCTCTGCCTGTGTGATGTGCGCCCACCCAGCCTCTCTTTACATTGTTTCCCTAAAGAACCCTGGGGGCCACCCTGGCCTGTGGGATCCCTGTAACTGTTGTAACAATGTTCTCCTCCTCCTGGCCTCCTCGAAGTATCATTTTATAACAATTTCTGGTTTTCTGGATCAATGTTGCCTCCCTCCAGTAAACTGAGATGGTTTTGGTTTTTTTCGCCACGGACCTTCCATGCCTAGATCACACCCCCTGACTTAGGGTCCCATGAACATGACTGCAGGGGCGACAGGTAGGATCTGGCAGCCTGGAGTGGTGGGCGCAGCTCCAGAAGCCTGTCATGGGCCTCTGTCTACCTGTCA
>NW_004567134.1:16554206-16558481 GCF_000260355.1 Condylura cristata | reverse complement strand
TGTCTGTGTTTTCAGCTGGATTCTGATCTGCCCTTCCCCCAGGGCAGCGGCCAAGATCCCCGACGGGTCCCAGTACTACGTCCTCCTCATCATCACAGATGGGGTCATCTCGGACATGACACAGACCAAGGAGGCCATTGTCAGCGTGAGTCCAGGGAGGGCTTAGCAGGGAGGGGTGCTGACCGGGCTGGGAAGGGTGGTGGTCCCAGTCCACTTGCCAGTTAACAAATCAGCTCACAGGCTTCCTGGCTGCAAGGAGACACAGAGGCCTGGAGCAGAGACAGACGCCTTTGTTCTTCTCAGAGTCAGTAGTAGCTGGAGTAAGTCATGCCCTAGGTGTGTAAGCCCCAGACCCTGCAACATTATCTGAGGAGGACCAGAGACACCCGCAGCAGAGTGTTTTCAGTGTTTTCTAGAACTGTTGTACAATGTTCTTCTCCTAGCAAGTGTCATATATCTATTTCTGTCTGCATTACAGGAGAGAAACCCTGTGCTTAGGGGACCCAAATCTTTTTTTTGTTTTATGTTGTTTCCCCCCTCCCCCAAGCCTTTTAGAATAAGCAGTAAGCACACCTGTCCTCTGTTTATTATACACTTCACCCTGGTAAAAGAAAACGCTGCTATCCTGTACAGTAAACAAAACTACCCTTTGCTCTAGGGGAGGACAGTATATCTTTCAAGACCGATGGCTATAGTTGTTAATGTTACCCTTAAAAGATAGTCTTTGGCAAGGAAGTCAGCTGTCACACGCAACGGGGTGTCCCCCACCGGCTGTCGCCTGCTGTGGCTTTCGCCCTGACACCCCTCCCTCCACAGGCCTCCTCACTGCCTATGTCTATCATTATCGTCGGTGTGGGCCCAGCCATGTTTGAGGGTGAGTAGGCTGGTGGGTCTCCGTGAGCCGGGCCAAAAAGGGGGGAAATGGGAGGTAGTGGGTACCCCGGTTTGCCTCACAGGAAAGACTGGCCAGATGCCCGTGTGAAACCTCAGCCCAGCACCTTGCCTCCTAACAGGCTGCCGATACCATAACTCCCTCCCTGGCTCCTGGAAATGGAGCTGTAGGGGAGGCATGACAATGCCCACGCCATGGTGGGCATTCTCATGATGACCCCCGGGGGAGCTAAGAGGGAATGGGCCGCCTGGGTTGTGTGGGGGAGGTCCATCAGCTGAGGGCTGTCTTTTCTGCAGCGATGGAAGAGTTGGACGGGGATGACGTGCGCGTGTCCTCCAGGGGGCGCTATGCCGAGCGGGACATCGTTCAGGTAGCCCCGGCCTGGGGGAGGCACTGGGAGGGAGGCTGAGCCGGCCACCCGCCCGGCTGTCACCCCAGCCTCTGAGAATCATGGAACTAATCTTTGTAATGAATCATGGAACTAATCTTTGTAATGAGTCGAGGTGGATCTGTAGTGCAGGGGGTCGCCTAGGCCCCGCCCTCTCGGGAGGCAACCAGTAGTAATCCCACCTCTAGAGACCTCATTAGAGTGGCAGCGTCCCAGAGGGGTGGCAGGTGTGCATTGGGCACCTGGCAGGGGACCTGGCATAGTTGGGGAGCTGGGCAGGGAAAAGAGGAAGTGACAAGGGGCGGAGCGGAAGAACGCAGGGTGCAATCATTGAGCCCGGGGCCAGGAGCAGCTCTCGAAGGCGGAGGCTCACAACTGGACCAGGGGTGGCAGAGGCAGGAGGCCAGGGGTGCAGGGTGGCAGGGTGGCAGGGTGGTGAGGTAGCAGGGAGAGGAAAGGAAGGAGGGACAAAGACCTTGCTGGTTATTATGGAAATTCAGGGGTTTTTCTAAAAGAATTTGAAAGCCGGTTCAAAAGATTTTTTTACATATTTATGCATGCAAAAACTGGGGTACAGGCCAGAGATGCAAAGAGAGGATTCACCAGAGAGAGAGTGGGGAGCAGAGCAGGGAGATCTACTGAAACACACTGCTGAGGGGAGCAGCGGGCGGGTCAGGAGAGGTCTGCTGCACTACGTGGGTCACTCCCGGGCTGGGGATTGAACTCCTGCTGCAGTGGCTGCGGACAGCTTCGTATGGCTGTGCTTTAACCCCCTGCACCACCAGGGAGGACCCCAAAAGATTTTTAAGAAGAAATTCTTAGGAGTTGATGATTTGATTAAATGACAATGTGAACGTGCAGCTTCGAGCTTTTTAGCTAGAGCAAGTGAGTGAGTGAAGATCCATTTACTGGACTGGGCCCGCGGAATAGAGATGTTCCGCATGACAGGATCTGTGGCACCTGTATCGTACCAGAGCGGCCAGAGGTGAATAGAGGAATCTTCAGGGAGCGGTTTGTAAAACCATGAACGTACATGAAGGCGTGGGAGGAGAGGGAAGAAAGGCAGGAGAGGGCAGGGCCTGCGTTAGAGATCAGCTAGATCAGAGGAAGGTGGGTGGGAGCCAGTGGGTGTGTCCAGACTGGACGAAGGTAATGGAAAGTTAACGAGAAATCAAGCCGGATAAGGTCTGGCAGTTGCAGCCACTTGGGGCGCTGGCCACATTGTCAAGGGCAGGGTCAGTAGACCGTGAGGCCACACTGGAGTAGGTTGAGGATATATAGCAGGCGGGAGGGACTGGGAGGAAGGAGGTGGGGAGAAAGTAAATGAGAAAACTGCAGGGTGCGACATTTGGAGAGATATTAGGAGCCCCAGCGGAAACCTCCCCACTGCCCTCCTCCCCGCCCCTCTGCCGGCTCTGCCCACACCTGATTTTCTGTCCCTGTCTTAGTTTGTCCCGTTCCGAGACTATGTGGACCGGTCGGGGAACCAGGTGTTGAGCATGGCCCGACTGGCCAAGGATGTGCTGGCCGAGATCCCGGAGCAACTGCTGTCCTATATGCGTACCAGGGACATTCAGCCTCGGCCCCCACCCCCTGCCAACCCCAGCCCAGCCCCAGCTCCGGAGCAGCCCTGAGGAGCTCGGCCACCCCACGCCCGGCAGCCTGTCCACCTGTCTACCCGCTGCTGCTGCTGCTGAAGGCCAGAGGCCCCTGGCGCCTTGGGGTGCGCTGGGAGGCCAGGTTGGGGGATGGTGCTGGCTGGTCAAGCCCTCCACCCCTGGCCCAGAGAAGGGCTGCCACTGCCGCCACCTGCCTGACTTCATATGCAATAATAAAGCTGATCTTTACTCCACTGTCTTGTGGACTTGGGGAGGGAGACTGGGGGCCCTGCTCTGGGGTCCCACTAAGAGAAACTCATCCCCACCCCAACACACACTCATCTAATCACTTCTTGAGACATTCTCCAGGCACTATTTTTTTTTTAAAGATTTATTGATTTCTGGGGTACAGGCCAGAGGTGCAGGGGCAGTGAGAAGATTCACCAGAGACAGTGGGGAGCAGAAGACAGGAGAGGTCTGCTGCTCCATGTGGGTCACCTCCGGGGTGGGGGATCGAACTAGCAGTGAGGCAGCTGTGGCTGGCTCGCAGTGTAGCACTGTGCCATGAGGGGGCCCCACAAACACTATTTTTAGAAAAGAGTTATTTAAGCATAGGAGAACTGGGGTACAGGCCAGAGGTGTTGGGGAGGACAGGGAGGTGAGAGACAGAGTGGGGAGCAGAATGGGCGGATTGACTGAAATACACCTTTGAGAGGAGCAGCGGGGAGACACCCTGTGGGTCACTCCCTGGCCTGGGACAGCTTCACAGTGCTGTGCTTTGACCTGCTGCGCCACCCGGGAGGGTCCTCTTCAAACACTTTAAATGATAAAAGAAATGATAGGTGAAACCTTGTTTTTTGCTCCTAAGGACAAATGGCCGGAACTTTCACCAGATTTTCAAAGGTAACCTTGACTTCAAACGGTGTCAGCTCTAAGATGACTGTGTAACTGTTCTGATCCATTTTTTCTGCGTTTCTAAATGAGGATAATAAAGATATTCCCCGCCCCTTGGGTATTCGCCACATATCAGACACTGTGCGAGGCGATTTACACGCACCATCGGATTTAATCCTCACAACGATCCTGAGGTCACCACTCTATTTTATCTCCATTTGTACACACGAGGAAACTGAGGCAGGGGGCGCTGAAACCACTGATCCCAGCGAATGCATCTGCTGGAGTCCGGCGCCCGAGATCTGAATCAGCAAGTGTCCTCCGGGCGCGTGGAAGTCGCCTCGGCCCCATGCAAGCGCCGCAGGAGGGTGCGACCCGCGGTCTGGGTTAAGATAAACCAGAGACAGAAGCTCGCACAGCTTCGGGCGGCCCCGCAGCCCCGGGGGGCCGAGGCACTGGAGGCGCAGGAAGCAGCCCTGCGGGGCCGCTGCACAGTCCGTCCC
>NW_004567134.1:16539289-16552717 GCF_000260355.1 Condylura cristata | reverse complement strand
CCGCGGGCCGGCGGCGGGGCGGGGGGGCCTCGCTTGCCTTGTTACTCCCGGACCGAGGGGAGACGTCGCCGCCTCCGGCAGAGGGCTGTGGGCTTCGCCAGGGCTCAGCCCGGTGCCTCGGCCTCCGCCCCCTGCTTCCTGCTGTCTCCTCCGGTGGAAGGCAGCTGTGACCGCCGGCCCCTGGGGCCCGCGCGCGCCCCGCGGGCTGGCGGGTCTGAGCTCTCGTCCCGGTCCCGCGGGCCTGCGCCGCCTGCGCGGCGGGACATGTGCGGAGCCGCTGCAGTGCGGGAGCCCAGAAGGCAGGGCGAGGCGCTCACTGGGGACCCGGCCCTGAAAGAGGAGTTTGTTTATGCCTCCAGGTGGACGGTGTTAAAAGACACAGTAAGTTCAGTGGACTTGGAGATCTAGGAGTAGTTTCCCCCATGTGGAAGCGGGGGCTTTGACAGAGCCCGCCTGCTTGGGTAAGTCCCTGGAAGAGGGGGCACGAGGGACCATGTCAGAGACCCTCTAGTCGCCTCTGCCTGGAATGGGGCAAGCCCCACGAGTTCCTGAGAAGTTGGGGTAGTCTCAGACCAAGCTGGGCTGCCTGGGGGCTGGTGCCATCTGCTGTCTCCACTCACCCAGGAACAGGGGTGAGGCAGGGTGGGCCCTCAGAACCTGCGTGGAGCCTGGTGGCCTGGATTTTGTTGCTTCTTTTGTGCCCTTAGGGCGTGGTAGCCACTAGGTAGCCACTCAGTCAACTGCACGAATCGACGAACAGAAAGCTGGATGTAGAACACCTTACTGTCACTAAGTGACTTCGCTTGTCACTGGAGTCCATGGCACAGCTTACTCCTCGGCCAAGTGCCAGGGTGTAGCTTCCCCCAAAGACCTTGGAAATGAACTAAATTCATCCTAAACGCCTGTGATTTCTGCCGAGGTCCAGGACTGAGTCATTGGCCGCTACATGGGCTAATGCTAGCCTCGGTCACCTCTCAGCTCCCAGTCCCCAACTCCCTTAATCAGCCACATATTCAATAGGTCATTCATTCTTTTGCCCAAAGCTGTCCAGTGCACCCGAGATACTGGGCATCTAGAGGTGGGTAGGTGCTGGTGTCTGCACTCGACAGCTCCCAGCTCGTGGGAAAAGACAAAGAACTTCCAGAGTGATGAGTACTCTGGTGGAGGTGAGATGCTCTGGAACACATCTCCCCACGGGAGACACAAATGAGTCATAACGGGGAGAGGTAGTTGAACTGGGTTTTGAAGAATGAGTAAGAGCTGCCCGGCCAGAGAAGAGGGAAAGTATTCTGGGTAGAGACGACTGCAGGGTAAGAGCCCGGACGGCAGGGTGCCTGGCAGTCAGGAGCCGGCCGCCGTAGATGGCAGTAAGTGTGGGAGGGCAGGGGAGGGCCAGACGTGAAAAGAAGCACCTTGACCGCCGTCAGCGGGAACTCGTCGTCCTAAAGCGAATGGGGAGCGTGACGAGGCTGATTACTGCTGTGTGGTAGAAAGATCATCCTGGCCACCTTCTGTGAGCTTGGGAGAGTTGGGCGAGGGCAGGATGGCCAGGGCTGTGGTACGCGGGTGGGGAGCGGTGGCCGGAACTCTTCCCGGGCCTGTGCTAACTGACCTGTATGTTCTAGATGTGACAGCATGGGGGTGGACTTTGACGTGAAGACTTTCTGCCACAACTTGCGGGCCACTAAGCCACCGTATGAGTGCCCAGTGGAGACCTGCCGCAAGGTCTACAAGAGTTACAGTGGCATCGAGTACCACCTGTACCACTATGACCACGACAACCCGCCGCCCCCACAGCAGACGCCGCTCCGCAAGCACAAGAAGAAGGGGCGCCAGTCCCGCCCCGCCAACAAGCAGTCGCCCAGCCCCTCGGAGGTGTCCCAGTCGCCCGGCCGCGAGGTGATGAGCTACGCCCAGGCCCAGCGCATGGTGGAGGTGGACCTGCATGGCCGAGTGCACCGCATCAGCATCTTTGACAACTTGGATGTGGTGTCGGAGGACGAGGAGGTCCCTGAGGAGGCCCCCGAAAACGGCAGCAACAAGGAGAACACCGAGACGCCGGCTGCGACGCCCAAGTCCGGCAAGCACAAGAGCAAGGAGAAGCGGAAGGACTCCAACCACCACCACCACCACAGTGCCCCTGCAAGCACCACCCCCAAGCTGCCAGAGGTGGTGTACAGGGAGCTGGAGCAGGACACCCCTGATGCCCCGCCCCGGCCGACTTCCTATTACCGGTAAGCACACCCCCCCCTGCCACCCCCCGGCCTGGAAGGTGGGGTGTGGGCGGGCCGCAGCAGACAGCAGGCAGCCGAGGGGCAGGATGAAGGACAGTGGCAGCGCCGGGCGTTGTTCTCATGACTAGATGAGGGGCCCTGGAAAGGGACCAGCCTCCGTGGGCGACATGCCAGTAGGCAGAGGAGCTGGATCCAGACCCAGGCTTCGCTGTACTGGGAGCCCCACAGCTGACTCTTCACCGTGCGCCCTTGGGGAAGGCTGGGCCCAGGGACCCATCCCCAGAGCAAGGGCGTGGTCCTCTGTGGCCTGAACAGACCGTTAAGGGCCTGACTAAAGCCCCACGCATGCAGGGCAGAGGTCACCCCCCGCGCCAGCCTCACCCTGCGCTCCTGTAATGACTCACGCACTGTTTGTTTTTTGGTGTCCCACTTCCTCCCCAAAACTAGTCACAGGGGCTCCTCCTAAAGTCACAGGCAAGGGTTAAGGCTCATCTCGTTTGATGTGAGGTAAAAGCGTGAGGGTGTACAGGCAGTGTGGTGGGAGGCCGCATGCAGAAACCTTTGCTGCAGAACGGCCCAACCCCGGCCCTCCCTGGTGGCGCAGCGGGCCAGAGCGCAGCACTGCGCAGCTGTCCGCAGCCCCCACGCCGCCAGCCTACACCTCAGTTCTTCCATGCCAGAAAAACCCACTGTTTTTGGCCCACGCCCACCCCGGTAGTGCAGGGGTTAAAGTGCAGCTCTATGGGGCTGCCAGTCGCTGCAGCGGGAGCTCCATCCCCGGCCAGGGAGGGACCCCAGGGCGCACAGACCCCTCCTGTCTCCCCCTGCCCCCTCAGCCCGGGTGTCAGTGGATCCTCCTGTTCTGGTGAGTCCTCTCCCTCACCGCACCTCTGGCTGCACCCCAGTTCTGTATGCTTACTTAAATCTTTAAATTAAAAAGACGAATGGTGACAAGCCCAGTGGAGGGGTTCGGTGGTGGTAGGTGCTGAGACAGAAACCACGTGTTGGACTCTGGGCCTTGGCGTCGGGGCGCATTCGCGGGACGCGGCGAGCGCCTTGCTGGCAGCTCCTCAGCCCAGGCTCAGGGTAGGTCTGGTTATATAGGCTTTATGGGACAGGCGGCTTCACCCGGAGCGCACCGGGGTGCCACTGGCAGAGTCGCAGCGCTCCCACCAGGCGCAGGCCACAGGTGGCGCGGCCCTGGCTGCCGCACACGCCGGCTTGTGCGCCACCTCCGGCTTCGGCTTCCTCCGCTCGCTGGCAACCCGCCCTCGCGCCGCCCTGCCTGGCCGCCCGCCAGCTCACTCCTCTCCTTTTCCTCCGCTCCCCTCTCAGGTGCGCTCTGCTTCCGGGGCTCAGCCGGTCTGCAGACTCGGGCGCTGCGCTGTCACCAGCCGGACGCCCAGCGCGTCACTTGCCACTGCTGTGAGCAGAACTTCCCAAGATTTGGAAGTGATTTGCTCGTCATATAAATCAGAACATTTGCGGTCATGGCTCTAAAAAGACCACTTTCTCTTGCTCGCGTCGGCTGTGCGTCCCCGAGGGGGGTAGGGGCGGGCGGCAACTGCTGTGCGTGTGGGCACGTTCGCGTGCCACCACGTGGTCGTGGCAGAGAGAAAGCGAGAGCCGTGCCGAGGCCTGAAAGGGCCGGAGCGTCTCAGGGTGGAGGGCGCGGTGCCGCGGGCGGAGGGCAGGGCGCGCGGACGCCGCTTCCGGTGGCTGCCATTCCAGTCTCCCCCTCGGCCCCTAACTGCTTTGGAGCCAACGACGCTGAGTGCCTGTTTCTACGTGGGGGCTCAGCCCTAGTCCTGCTGCCCCAGACGCGGGCTCAGCACAAGGCGAGGGGGGCCGGGCCCACATTTCCCTCAGTGCCCAGGCAGGCCCCTGAAGTCGGTGCACTGAGCAGGACCGCCCGGGCCGTCTCCGTCACCGGGGCGTGGCCGCAGCGCTCTAGCCCTGTCCCCAGGGTGCCTGGCGGTTGAGCCCGTCCCCTGGCAGTGCTGCCTTGCGGAGTGGCAGGAGCATCTCCGTCCTGAGGCTCGTGAGAGAGTGGTGCCCTGGGGCCAGAGTGGCAGCGTGAGGTAGGGCAGGTGGCTAGAGGCGTCGGCCCGCTTCTTGCTGCCGGGCGCCTGTACGCTGCCACCGGCCAGACCCCGAGAGCGAGGCAAGGGCCGTGGGCCCGCCTGTGTCCCAGGCGCCTGGCACAGCACTCGTCCAGGCCCGCCGGCCGGCCGGGGTGGTGGGGCGTTTGCCCTTCGTGCTCGGACGTTGTGGGGTGCTGGCATTAACTCCTCAGCGCTTCCGTGTCGTCACCTCACAGTGAGGGCAAGTACAGCCACTGAGCCGGGCCTCGGGCTTGAGTGTCAGCGCTGTCTCTGCCGCGCCTGAGTTCCATCCCCGGCCACCCCGGCCAGGGAGCTGACCCACGGGGTGCAGCAGGGCTCTCGCGCCGTGGCCCCGCTCCCCTCAAGTGGGTTTCGTGGATCCGCCTGAAGAACACTGGGCCTGTGGCTACGGTAAGACGTAGTGACCTGGCACAAAGCCTGGCTGCTCTGTGATCTAGGGGCTACTGGGGGACACAGTGCCCAGGCTTCGAGGGGTCCTCGGCTGCTGCTAAAACAGGACCCAGTTGCCCTAACTGAAAGTGACACTGGGACCTTGCTTCCTTGATGCGCCATGGCTCAGGTGGGTGCTCGCCGCCTCCCTGGGGGCTGGCCGGGCCTCTCCCCCAGGGAGGCGGTGCAGCAGCCACGCAAGCTCCGAGCTGGACTCGAGGCCTGGTTCCCTCCCAGCCCGTCCACCTCCTCACGAACGAGGGGGGCAGGTCGTTGGCCCTGCCCAACCTCACATCTCGCCTTGGGAACGCCAGGAGTGACCGCAGTCGCTGGGGTTCCGGGCAGGACAGGCGGACGGCCACGGGAGTGCGGCCCGCAGTGGGCGGGGCAGGTGGAGCAGCGCCTCGGGGGGCCGCGGCCACGAGCGCTGAGCAGGCCGTGTGACCGCAGGTACATCGAGAAGTCGGCAGAGGAGCTGGACGAGGAGGTCGAGTACGACATGGACGAGGAGGACTACATCTGGCTGGACATCATGAACGAGCGGCGGAAGACGGAGGGCGTGAGCCCCATCCCGCAGGAGATCTTCGAGTACCTGATGGACCGGCTGGAGAAGGAGTCCTACTTCGAGAGCCACAACAAGGGCGACCCCAGCGCGCTGGTGGACGAGGACGCCGTGTGCTGCATCTGCAACGACGGCGAGTGCCAGAACAGCAACGTCATCCTCTTCTGCGACATGTGCAACCTGGCGGTGCACCAGGAGTGCTACGGGGTGCCCTACATCCCCGAGGGCCAGTGGCTGTGCCGCCGCTGCCTGCAGTCGCCCTCGCGCGCCGTCGACTGCGCGCTCTGCCCCAACAAGGGCGGCGCCTTCAAGCAGACGGACGACGGGCGCTGGGCCCACGTGGTGTGCGCGCTCTGGATCCCCGAGGTCTGCTTCGCCAACACCGTCTTCCTGGAGCCCATCGACAGCATCGAGCACATCCCGCCGGCGCGCTGGAAGCTGACCTGCTACATCTGCAAGCAGCGCGGCTCGGGCGCCTGCATCCAGTGCCACAAGGCCAACTGCTACACGGCCTTCCACGTGACGTGCGCGCAGCAGGCCGGCCTCTACATGAAGATGGAGCCCGTGCGCGAGACGGGCGCCAACGGCACCTCCTTCAGCGTGCGCAAGACGGCCTACTGCGACATCCACACGCCCCCCGGCTCGGCGCGGCGCCTGCCCGCCCTGTCCCACAGCGAGGGTGAGGAGGACGAGGACGAGGACGAGGACGAGGGGAAGAGCTGGAGCTCCGAGAAGGTCAAGAAGGCCAAGGCCAAGTCCCGGATCAAGATGAAGAAGGCGCGGAAGATTCTGGCGGAGAAGCGGGCCGCCGCGCCCGTGGTGTCGGTGCCCTGCATCCCACCGCACAGGTACGCGGGCGGGCGCGCCGGCGTGGGGACGCCTGGGCCCGAGCGGGGTGGAGGCCGGGCGCCCCTTGCCCAGCAGGCGCTCCAGGGGAGCTTAAGTCAGTGCAGAGTCCAGAATTCCGCGAGGGTTGGCGGTTGCCGCCGCCGGCCTCTTGCGCCAGCGGCCGGCACCGTCAGTCCCGGCTGACAGGAGGGGCGGGTGGGTGAAGAGGAAGGAGTCTGGCCGAGGCGCCAGCCGCACGGGGGTGTCCTGAAGGCAGAGACGGGGGAGGCTCGGGTGTGAGGCGGCGTCCCACGGGAGGGCTGCAGCCCGCGTGCGGCTCGCCGGTGCCGTGGGTGGCGCGCTGTGGCTCACGGCTCTGCGGTTGCACGTTCTCTTAGAACCTTCCGAGACTCGGTCTCTGCGGTGTGGCCGGGGAAGGCAGGCGCAGGGCTGGCCCCGGCCTCCTTGGGAGCAGCGCGGGCACCCGCCCCGCGAGGGGCCTGGCCTCGTCCTCCGAGCCGCCGCCGCCGCTGCCTCCGTTTGCTCCTGAGCCTTCAGCGCGGTGTCGGCCTCTGCGACAAGGGACCTAGTCCCCCTTCAGTGCCACTCGGGGACTGTCACGGGTCAGAGTCCTCTGTCCTTCAGAAAACCGCGAGCCAACAGCTTTTCCTCTCTGCCCGCGGCTCCCAGGCTCAGTAAGATCACCAACCGGCTGACCATCCAGCGGAAGAGCCAGTTCATGCAGCGGCTGCACAGCTACTGGACCCTGAAGCGGCAGTCTCGGAACGGGGTCCCGCTGCTGCGGCGCCTGCAGACGCACCTGCAGTCTCAGAGGAACTGTGACCAAGTCGGGGTACCGTGTCAGATTCCCTGTGGGCTCTGGGAATGCGGGGCCGGGATGAGGGCTGCAGCGCGTGGCTTTAGCTTCCTGTGTCCAAGGACCTAGGCTGCTTCCGCCCTGAAGGCGTCCGCAGCCGGGCGCAGGGCCGGGACGCTCGTGCGTTCGCTCAGCGTGAACTTGGGCAGAACAGAGTGCCGGGTGCGGGCCGAGGCAGCGGCGTGCCTGCCACGGCCACCGTGGGCTTGCTCCTCGGCGCCCTCGTCATCTCCTGGCCCCTTCTGCCTCTGTAGAGAGATTCTGAGGATAAGAACTGGGCGCTCAAAGAGCAACTCAAGTCCTGGCAGCGGCTCCGGCATGACCTCGAGCGCGCTCGGCTGCTGGTGGAGCTGATCCGCAAGCGGGAGAAACTCAAAAGGGAGACGGTGAGTGCGCAGGGCTGCTCCTGGCGCGCCGGAGCCGACCGACGGGGCGCGTCCTGCGGGAGGCCTCGGGCTGCTGCGGCGTCGGGGCTCCTGGCACTCAGACCCCACACGGAGAGGGTGGACAGAACCCCAGTGGCATGAGGCGGGAGCTGGTACTGGAGCCGGGGAGGGAATGTCTGCGCTGCCTCAGAGGTTCAGGGGTGGGGCGCGCGAGCCTGGCCAGCTGTGGGGTGTTCCCAGACCCCTCGGCTGAGACCCCTCCCGGGCCGGGCTCATTGGCCGTTGTGTGTGTCAGATCAAGGTCCAGCAGATCGCCATGGAGATGCAGCTGACCCCTTTCCTCATCCTCCTGCGCAAAACCTTGGAGCAGCTGCAAGAGAAGGACACAGGCAACATCTTCAGCGAGCCGGTCCCTCTGTCTGAGGTAACCGAATTGGACGAAGTAAGAATCCCTTCCCCTCGCTCCACCTTCTCTCTGCTCCTCTCCCAGTTGGACCCCTGCTGCAGGTCTGGGCCAGGGACTAGGAGGGGACCTTGAAGAGGGGCTGGTGGCTCTGGGACCCCAGGGAGAGCTGGAGTCCCGTGCATCACCTGGACTCTGTCTTGTCCCTGTCACACCCGAAGGGCCCACAATGGGAGGCAGTCTGCACCCTTCCCCAGAGGCAGGGACTGAGTCTGCCAAGTGAATAATCCCAGGGCAGGAAGACACTTTCGGGGTGCTAAACCCTAGAACGGAGACTTTAGAAGGCTCAGCACCCAAAAGAACCAGCTCTGAAGCCCTAGGTCCTGGCTGGCAGACTCTTCTCTCTAAAAGGTATAACATGAGAGGCCTGAAGCTGCAGCCTCCTTCTAAATCTTAACGATAAGTAAAAAGAACGTAGGGTGCAAGGTAGCGTTATTCCCGGAGGACCCCCCAGCCTACCCGTTTTCTTACTGAAGACTCCTCTGATGCCAGGAGGTCGAGCTGGCTGTAGCTTGAGCGCTGCTTCCCAGGAAAGCAGAGGCAGCCCCGAGAGGGTCAGAGACTTGCCCGAGTCGCGCCGCTCGCGGCTGGAGACGTCGAGACGAGACTCCGGCCTTCCTTCTCTGCGCCACATGCCTGTCTCTGACCGGCGGGAGGAGGCTGCCAGACGCCTTCCGGGGTTGTTAGGAACAGGGTTCAGGGTAAAGGGGCGCATACCCCGCTCAGCCACACCTGCTCCGCTCTCCCAGGTACCCGACTACCTGGACCACATCAGAAAGCCCATGGACTTCTTCACCATGAAGCAGAACTTGGAGGCTTACCGCTACCTGAACTTCGATGATTTTGAAGAGGACTTCAACCTCATCGTGAGCAACTGTCTCAAGTACAACGCCAAGGACACCATCTTCTACCGGGCGGCGGTGCGGCTTCGTGAGCAGGGTGGCGCTGTGCTCCGCCAGGCCCGGCGCCAGGCAGAAAAGATGGGCATTGACTTTGAGACGGGCATGCACATCCCCCACAGCCTGGCTGGAGACGAGGCCTCACACCACACTGAAGATGGTGGGTGATAAGTTGCGTGCGTCCCCTGTTCCCCGCACACACGGCTGAACGCCAGGGATGACAGCTTTCCAAAAGCCCCTCCGGGGAGCAGGCAGTGTACACAGATGTAGGGAGGCCGAGGCCAGCTACCCCAGGTGTGCCTTCCAGGAGGGCAGGCGGGGCACTGAGTAGAGTGCCCGACACCCCAGGTCTGGTCCCATGCGGCTCCCGTGCTGTCCGCTAAGGGGTAAGACGGGTTTCCTGCCAGCTGCCCAGGTCCGAGAGGCCCGCAGGGCAGGCCCAGGTCTGAACTTTTCACCTCCCCCCTACCCCTCACAGCAGAGGAAGAACGGTTGGTCCTGCTGGAAAACCAGAAGCACTTGCCGGTGGAAGAACAGCTCAAGCTGTTGCTGGAGAGGCTGGATGAGGTGAACGCCAGCAAGCAGAGTGTGGGCCGCTCGCGTCGTGCGAAGATGATCAAGAAAGAGATGACGGCGCTGCGGCGGAAGCTCGCCCACCAGCGGGAGACCGGACGGGACGGGCCCGAACGCCACGGCCCTTCCAGCCGGGGCAGCCTGACGCCCCACCCGGCAGCCTGCGACAAGGACGGGCAGACAGACAGTGCCGCCGAGGAGAGCAGCAGCCAGGAGACGAGCAAAGGTCTGAACCCCACAGCCGGGCTAACCCAAAGCGGCCAGCCGCGTCCTGCAGCACACTCGGCCCTGCCGCCCGGGCAGCGGTCTCCGCACAGCTAGCCGCACCTGCTCCCTCATCCCCTCCGACCACGGGCCTCTTAGCTACCTCTCTGGCTGTTGTATCAGAGACAGTGTTCCCACTTCCGTCCCTCCCAGATCATCTCCCCAACTCTAGAGGAGCAACGGGCCTGCATACGAGGCACGGCCCTGGGCGTCACCCATCTCACGTCAGGCCCCTCACCAACTCTCCTTCTCTCTTTCTCTGCTCCAGGCCTGGGTCCCAACATGTCCTCAACCCCCGCACATGAGGTGGGCAGGAGAACCTCAGTTCTGTTCTCCAAAAAGAACCCGAAGACAGCTGGACCGCCCAAGAGGCCGGGCCGGCCCCCCAAAAACCGGGAGAGCCAGATGACCCCCAGCCACGGAGGCAGCCCTGTGGGGCCCCCCCAGCTCCCCATCATGGGCTCCCTGCGTCAGCGCAAGCGGGGTAGGAGCCCCCGGCCCAGTTCGAGCTCAGACAGCGACAGTGATAAATCCACAGAAGACCCCCCAATGGGTGAGCCTCACCATCACCCAGCCCCCAAGAGAGTGAGCCAAGCTACCTTCCCAACATAACTCCCACCTTCCCCCTCATTCGCCCATAAAGTGCCAGAACCAGAAGGGCCCGCAGGCACCCTTGGCCCCAGAGACACTGACCCGCGCAGCTCCTGCCAGGCCTCCCAGTGTGTCGCTTCACCTTTTCTTTCCTGCCTCCTGGGGTCTCCTGCCCTTAAGCCATTTGTGTCCAAAGGCCAGTGACTGCCGAGGCGGGTGGGGGCCAGGGCGGCCGCCTGAGGCGCTCACTGCCCAGAGCCGGCTGCGCCGGCCGAGGTTGGGGTTTCCGGCAGGCGCCGAAGGGGCAGCCAGGCTCGGGTCCCCGTCACCCCGCGCCGTCCCTGCCCCGTGTCTTCCTGACCATCTCCTTCCCTCCTCCCCTCCCCCTACCAAGACTTACCAGCCAATGGCTTCAGCGGGGGAAACCAGCCAGTGAAGAAGAGCTTCTTGGTGTACCGCAACGACTGCAGCCTGCCGCGGAGCAGCTCCGACTCGGAGTCCAGCAGCAGCAGCAGCAGCAGCGCCGCCTCGGACCGCACCAGGTACGGCCCTCGGGGCCGCGTCCGGGCTGCCCTGGAGCCGCCCGTGGCCAGTAGGGTGGCGGCACCTGAGCCAGGACGGGCAGGCCGTACGGCCGAGGGTCTCTGCAAACACACAAACGTAAAGTAAGAAAGGAAGAGGTCACTGGGCCGGCCTGGAGTGGCGTCGCCGTCAGCCCAAGCCGCCGGCCGGCCTGCGGCGGAGGCGGGATCCGGCGCCTCTGCCGGCACGTGTGGCCGGTCTGACCAGCACAGTCACGGCCGTAAACAGTGAGTCCAGAAGTGCCCATGGAGCTCCCGGCTTCTGCATTCCCTGTGAGCGTCGGATCGGGCAGACCCGGCCGGGATCCGTGTTAGTCCCGGCCGCACCTAGCTACCACTGCCCCGTCCGGCCCGCTGGAGCTCGACGGGGGCCTCTGAGTGTGGCAGTTCTTAGACCCGGGGGACCGGAGGGCAGCCGCACGCCGCCCCGCTCTTCCCCAGCTGAGTGAGCTCCCATTGTCCACAGCACAACACCCTCGAAACAAGGCCGGGGCAAGCCCTCCTTCTCCCGGGGCACGTTCCCCGAAGACAGCAGCGAAGATACCTCAGGCACTGAGAACGAGGCCTACTCCGTGGGCACTGGCCGCGGCGTGGGCCACAGCAGTAAGTACCCCCGCCTGAGGCCCGGGCTGCCGGGGGCCCAGTGTCAGGGCCGTGCCAGCCCCCTGGCTGCTGATCCGCCTTCTCTGCCCCCTTCCTGCGAAGTGGTGAGGAAGAGCTTGGGCCGGGGAGCAGGCTGGCTCTCGGAGGATGAGGACTCCCCCCTGGACGCTCTGGACCTGGTGTGGGCCAAATGCCGCGGGTACCCCTCGTACCCCGCTCTGGTAGGTCTCTCCTCTCGTCTCCCCCTGCCTTCCGGCCCCAGAGCGCAGGCTGCTGCTGCTGGCACAGCGGCAGGCACGGGCTCTTCGGCAGAAGACGCTGAGGGGCACCTGGCACTTTCCCTTCCCTCTGCCCCTCGGCCTTTGAAATAGTTCCTGGGGGAAGAAGCCAAGGGCCAGCATCGGCAGCTTTGTTCTGTCCCCACTGCAGATGTGATCTCCAACCCCCCCTGGGGGGGCGGGGGGGGCGGGCTGTGGGGGGGTGGGCCGCACCGACGCTCTCCTTAATGCTCGCAGATCATTGATCCAAAGATGCCCCGGGAAGGTATGTTTCACCACGGGGTTCCCATCCCTGTGCCACCGTTGGAGGTGCTGAAGCTTGGGGAGCAGATGACCCAGGAAGCCCGAGAGCATCTCTACCTCGTCCTCTTCTTTGACAACAAGCGGACCTGGTAAGGGAGGAGGGCAGCACGCGGTGACTCGGCCACAAGCCCAGCCCCGGCCGGGTGGCCCCAGGAAGCCCCAGCGGCAGGCGGATAAGTCAGTGGGGCCAGGAGTAGACGCTGCAGGGAAGGGGTTGTGCTGACAGGTCTGAGACTGACAAACAGCTGTAGCCAGCCGCCAGAGGACCCTCAGCAACTGGCGGGCGGGGATGGCTACCGGCCCGCTCAGATGGCTACTAGGCTCTGGTTTCCCCTTGGTGGCGACATGGGGACAAAGTTCAGACGCTGAAGCCCTGCTGGCACTCTTCCGTAGATCATCCTTTTGCTAGGTGCCTGACAGACACCTGTTCGGGTTAGGCCAGGCCTCCTCTCACACTGCCAAGTTCTCTGAGGTGAACAGCCCGCCTTCCTGACCGGCGGCCAGGCTCCTCCAGGTCAAGCGTGACCGCGCCGAAGCGAGCTTGTCTGTCGGTCTCTGTCAGCCCAGTGCCCTGGGAGCCGCCAGGGTGTCCCGGGCGCCAGGGAGGCTCGCTGCTCCCCGGGGTGACCTGATCCTCACCTTGTCCCGCAGGCAGTGGCTGCCCAGGACCAAGCTCGTTCCTCTGGGGGTGAACCAAGACCTCGACAAAGAGAAGATGCTGGAGGGCCGCAAGTCTAACATCCGCAAGTCAGTGCAGATCGCCTACCACCGGGCGCTGCAGCACCGCAGCAAGGTGCAGGGCGAGCAGAGCAGCGAGACCAGCGACAGTGACTGACGCCGCCGCCTGACCTCGCCCTCTGCCCACTGGAGTGGCACCGGCCTCTGCACTGACTCATTCCTGGTCTCGGGGCCAGTCTCAGGGGAAGCTGGGTGGGGAGGCCCCTCCCGCCCTGAGTGCAGCTGGACTGTACAGAACACTCCAGGGGCGCTCTGCACCAGCAGGGGGTCCTGCGCAGCCCTGGCCCTGTGGGGTGGGGCTGGGGGCCTGGGGGCCGGGCAGACCAAGGGCAGGACACCCACCGCCGCTGCCCGGCCAGGAGCCAGCACCCAGCAGGGGTGACGGCTGCCTAGCCCTTCCGGAAGTGGGGCGCAGGGTGACCCCTTCCCTGCTGTTGTAAATACTGTAATTAGCGGAGAATTTAAATTATTCTCATTTGTAACTGCGTTTCCGGGTCGCGCCAGAGTCCTTTGGTACTAAAAAGACTGGGGCCTGCCCCACTTCTCCCATAGGTCCCCTGCCTTTCAGACTGGTTTGTATTTATTTCAAAGGAAAAAATATATTGATTCTTAGAAAACGGCCTCTCTGGGATGCTTGGCGCTCGCGCGGGGGCAGGGTGTGCCGCAGCACCTCCGACGTCCTCCCGCCCGGAC
>NW_004567134.1:16530228-16538009 GCF_000260355.1 Condylura cristata | reverse complement strand
GATAACCAAGCAGCTCGTGAATTAGTTTTGTTCGTGGGGCGGTGGGAGGCTGGGAGGGTCCAAGAGGTGCGGGAAGGGAAACTGAGCGCCGCGGCTGGCTGCGGGCTCGCAGGTGGAGGGAGCAGAGCCCGGCGCACTGGAGCGGCGTGCTGGCCGGCCAGGTGTGGACGCTGACCCAGACCGACGAGCGGCTGCACTGCACGGTGTACCGAGGGCAGCAGGCCCCGGGCGGCGCGCCCACGCCCGAAGAGCTGGACGCCGTGCGCCGCTACTTCCAGCTGGATGTCAGCCTGGCCCAGCTGTATCGCCACTGGGGTTCCGTGGACCCCCACTTTCAAGAGGTGGCTGAGAAATTTCCAGGTGAGTAGAGGCTGGGGTCCTTGGCACTTGGATGGTTGCCAGTTTTGCCATCTGTGACGTGCGGGTACCGGTGGGATTTTGTGAGGAGTAAAGATCTCACGCAGGTGAAGCGCTTGGGCTGGAGCCTGGCGGGAGCTGTGTTGTCTGCCCATCCAGCGGTGGGCTAGCAAGGGCGCTCCCTGCAGAGCCAGGCCCTGCTGTGAGCCTCGGCCGAGACGCCCAGGTTCTGTACGTGTTGGCAGACATCTGCCCTGTGACCGCACAGCGGGGAACAGAAACGGGCCCCACCCTCAGAGCGCTTGCAGTGGGCTCCCTATGTGACCCCCCAGGCCTCGCGCGGCATCACCAGGCGCCAGTTGCAGGCAGGCTCTTACTGGCTTCCTTCCTTTTTTTTTTTTTTTTGCATTTTTACTCAAGTGGATAAAAAATAGTATTTCAAATGTACCAGCGCCAGAAGTACACGTACCAAAAATGCACACACGGGCCTCCCAGGCGGCACAGCGGGGTGAAGCGGGGCACTAGGAAGCTGCCATAGCGGCTTGGGCAGGAGCTCCATCCCCAGCCAGGGAGCGACCTGCACACCGCAGGCCTCTCCTGACCCTCCGCTCCCCTCAGCAGTGGACTTCTCACTCTCCCTGTCCTGCTCCCCGCCTGCCTCTGGTGAAGCCTCCCACCCCCGCCACTCTGGCTGCGCCCAGCGCTGTGCATAAATTAAAAGCAAAGAACGCCACACTGCCCTGGTGTCTGCCCTGGTGTCGGCAGCGCCGCAGCCTTTGGGCCTGGCCCGGTCAGCCTCCCCGTTTCCTGCAGGCCTGTCCCCGTCAGCATCAGCTTTATCCTTTTCCCTTCGGGGCTGCCTCTCCCTGCTTGGCAGCGGCTGCTTTAGGCTCGGGCTCTGGCCCTGCAGCAGCAGGCTAGCAGCTGACCTTGCAGATCTGCCCTGAGGTCCGACCTTCACTTTGGCTTGTCCTCACGTAACCTGCCCTTCCGCCTTTATCTTGGCGCGGCAGTGACCGCGGAGGACGCAGGCCCTGGACACGGCGATGCATCGGCGAGTGGGTCTTGGTCAGTGCTCTTCTTCTTCACACTGCTCCTGTGTTATTTTTTCTGACACCCCTGCGCTTCGGTGCCCTGGCCCCCCGGGATCTGTGGCTGCTGGCCTGCCACGCCAGGTGTGCGCCTCCTGCGGCTGGACCCCCTCGAGTGCCTTTTCTCCTTCATCTGCTCCTCCAACAACAACATTGCCCGCATCACTGGCATGGTTGAGCGGCTCTGCCAGGCTTTCGGACCTCGGCTCCTCCAGCTCGATGGTGTCGCCTACCACGCCTTCCCCAGCCTGCAGGCCCTGGCGGGTGAGTCCTAACTCAGGGCCTCCCCTGAAACCACCCTTCCTGGCGTGGCCCACCCGGACGACCCTCCCTGCCCATTCATATGACGTAGGCATTTCACCAGGCTGTGGGCTTTGCCCTGTGGGTTCAGTGCCTTCCCGGAAAACCTCGGCATACAGTGTAGGGGGTTGAGGGCGCGCCTTCTGGAGAGGGCCTTGCCTGACCGCCGACTCTGCGCCTTGCAGCTGTAAGACCTTGAGCACATTACTTGGCCCCTCGGCCTCAGTTGACTCATCTGTAGAATGGCACAATAATGGCATCTAACTGTTGGAGTTCCGGCGGGCTGGTAAAGGTATGCATGTGTGGCACCCGCACAGGGTTTTTCTGAGGGGCTTATGTAGAAAGTTCCGTGGCGGTCCAGACAGGGCCCTCCCGCCAGAGACCCCCAACAGGGTTGCATTCAGGAACACGCACATTCTTCACGGCAGCACTGAGGCAGGCTTATCCGCTGGCAAGCGTGAGAACCAAGTCTGCAGAAGTGCTCAGACGGCCCTCTCGGAGAAAAGAGAAGGCCTTGGGGGTGTAGGAATGAGTCTTAGGTCTTAACTCCTAGCTTAGCGGCCAGAAGACCTTAAAAAGCCCATTCCCCTCCCCAGGCATCTCCTAGCTTGCAGAGTGCAGTGGCGCTTCCCACGTGGGAGGGTGGCGAGGTGAGCAGCAGTTGCGAGGCAGCGTCATGTGGGTGAAGGGCTGGAGCGCTGCGTCCTGGACCTGGGTGCCGGTCCCAGCACCCCGTGTCCCTTCCCGAGCCAGTGAGCTTCTTAGCCCTCGTGTTCCCACCTCTGAAGGGGGAGACAGCAGCGCTGGAGCCAGGGTCCTTGACAGCAGGTGGTAATGGCCTACAGCCCTTTGCCAGCGAGTGATGCCCGGCACTGGGTAGTCAGAGTCGTTGCTTTTTTTATTCATTTTCAAAAAGATTTATTTGTGCACACAGAACAGGGGTCCAGGCCAGAGGTGCAGGGGCAGTGAGGGGACTCTCCAGAGACGAGTAGGGAGCAGAACAGGCAGGTCGATGAAGTCCACTGCTGAGGGGAGCAGCGGGCGGGTCAGGAGAGGGCTGCCGCGCCCTGGGGTTGCCGCCTGGCCTGGGGTCGAGCCTGAGCCGCAGTGGCTGCAGCCTCATAGTGCTGCCCTGGAACCCCTGGCGCCACCAGGGAGGGCCGGAGTCCTTGCCTTTACTGTGATGAGTATTTTAGATCACGGTGTGAGTTACCCTTGGAAAGATTAAGGCACTCGACTGGGTGCCTCCAGGGGAGCACGTCCCTCAGAACCTGCCCCAGGACGCTGCCTTTCTTCGCACACAAGTGCTTGGGGCGGCAGGGGGCCCTGAGGGACCGCACACGTGTGGGGCAGAGAGCCCGCACATTGGCCTGCGGACAGGAGCTGAGGGATTGGGGCCGCCGCCCCCCGCCCAACCCCCACAGGGCCAGAGGCAGAGGCTCAGCTCAGGAAGATGGGCCTGGGCTACCGTGCCCGCTACGTGAGTGCCAGCGCCCGGACCATCCTGGAAGAACGGGGCGGGCTGGCCTGGCTGCAGCGGCTGAGCCAGGCTCCCTACGAGGAGGCCCACCGAGCCCTCTGCACCCTGCCCGGGGTGGGCGCCAAGGTGAGACCCCAGGCAGGTGGAAGCACCCATTTTGTGGTCTCAGTGGGCCTGAGAGCTGGGTGCAGGTTTGTCCTCAGGCAGAGCAGCAAGGAGCCGGAAGCAAGCGATGCTTCGTTGAAGTGCACAGCCCAGAGCGGTGCCAAGGCCACGTGGCCGGGCACCTGTACGCTCGGCACACGCAGGGCTGCAGGTGTGCAGAGGTTTCCGGGAGGGGTCTCAGGACGCCACAGCAGATAAACTGGGGCGACACACGGGCAGATGTGGGTGCCCTTGGCCTGCCTGACTCCCTCGCCCTCGCCCAGTGTTTCATGTAACATCCGCAGGGAGCGCTGACATCACAGTGACTGGGAACTTGGCGTCCGTCTGCGCCTCTGTAGCATCTCAAAGGGAGGTTTTGTTTCGCCCTGACGCCAGTCTGATGTTAGCTCCTGGTCGTCCTCCCTACCTGGCCCCTTGGCCAAGGTACCTGGCCTTCCACGGCCTAACTGCCCATCTGCAGAACAGGCCTGGTGACGGCTTCTTCCCGGGTCCTGATGAGCAGCTGCCGCGTCCACGCTCCCTCAGGGCACTCTGTCCCCGGCTTTTTGTGCTCGACTGACAGACGTGTGTTGCGGAGAGGCGGCAGAGGCGGCATGGCCGGGCCTCTAGGGGAGGGAGGCTGGCGCTGGGGCTCGAGGCGGGATGCCAGCTGGGTCCTGCCGTCGCCCCCAGCCGGCGCATTCTCTGTCAAAGGTGGCCGACTGCATCTGCCTGCTGGCCCTAGACAAGCCTGAGGCCGTGCCCGTGGATGTCCACGTGTGGCAGATCGCCCAGCGCGACTACAGCTGGCACCCCAGCGCCAGCCAGGCCAAGGGCCCGAGCCCCCCGGCCAACAAGGAGCTAGGTATGGGGACAGGATGCACGGGCTGGCGGGGCGAGGCGGGCGACGCTCGGCCTCCGCATCCCCCAGGGGGACTTTGCCCCCTTGGAAGGGGAGCAGCGGGCTAATCAGATTCACCTCGTCATCTTGGTTTAGGAAACTTTTTCCGGAGCCTGTGGGGCCCTTACGCTGGCTGGGCCCAAGCGGTGAGTGTCCCAGGTCCCCCTCCAGCCCTGCCTGACGAGGGCCTCCCCAGGCCTGAGCGGCTCTTCGCGCGGTGCGCCCACCCCAGCGCGGGCCACAGCCCAGACCCCTGCGTCCCCCTCTGACGGCCCCCACCCCGCTGCCAGGTGCTGTTCAGTGCGGACCTGCGCCAGCCCCGCCGGGCCGAGGAGCCGCCGGCCAAGCGCAGGAGGCGAGCCCAAGGGCCGGAGGGCTAGGGCGGGCCCTGGCAAGGCCTTCCTCAGAGCCGTGCCCCCACGGTGGGGGGCCTCCCGCGCTGCCTCGGGCGGGCTCGAAGTCTGGGGCGGGCTTATCCCAGAGACAGCTGCTTGTGGGTTTATCCTCTTCCCTTTATTACAAGAAGGAACAATAAAATAGAAACATTTGTATGGAAAATGCATGGAGTGGTCGGGAAAGGGTGGGGTCGGGGTGGGCAGGGGAACCCCCCAGCTCAAGAAGAGAAGGGCAACAGGCAGCCCCCAACTCTCCCGACGCGAGGGGCCTGGGCCCTGACTCAGGGCCCTAGTGCTGGGGGGGCGGGGCGGGGGGCAGCTCCGGTCCCGGCTCCACACAGCAGTCTCGGCAGCAGCAGCCGGCCCCTGGCCCTGGCGGGAGGACAGCCGAGTCAGCACAGGGGCCGGCCTGCGCCCCGCCTGGGCGCCCCCGGCCCCCGCCGCCCTCCGGAGCGCTGGTCCTCACCCCCGGCGGCCGGTGCCAGCAGCTCCCCGTGGCTGGCCGTCTGCCCCTGCCCCTCCTGGCTGGTGCCCAGCTGCAGCCTCCTCATGTGCCGCACCACCGCCGTGGCATTGAAGGCTTGCTGCGGGGAGAGCGGGCCGCGGGGGGGTTGGCAGTGGTTCTCTTGTGTTCACTAAGCTGCTTCTGAGTAGCCCTGAACGCCCAGACCTCGAGGCTCGGTGGCACACGCACGGAGCTGGCCGCCACGCGTCGGCTCTGTCCCAAGCCCTTTCTGTAGGAACTCGCTGACGTTCTAAATGTCTTGACTTCGGTTCATGAATTCGAAAAGAATTTGTTCCCCTGTGTTTTCATCGTTTCCCCAAACGCTCTGATGTGGATGCCGTGAGGGTCCTCCTTGCCGGAGGAGGAAACTCGGGCACAGAAGTGAGAAGCGGCCAGCGTGTGGTCGGCAACACCTGCACCCTCCGGCTGCCCATGTCCCTCGCGAACCACCCCCCAAGGCCAGTTTCCACCTGGGAGCTCCCTTCCAGGGAGACACTGCTCCCTGGGCCCGGCCCAGGCCCTGGCCGGCCCTGGCGGCTCGGCCCGCGCCCTCTGCGCCCGCGTCCTGCAGGGCCGCCGCTCTGCCGCGGCTGCTCTGTCCAGGGCCTCTGTCGCCGTCTCCTCTGCCTCGCTCTGTCCTGCGGCCTGCTAATCCCTACTCTGCTGTCCAGTCTGCCTGTGGTCTTCCAGTGCTGGCCTGCCTGGAGGGAGCGGTCAGGAGCCCTATCGGGAGTACAGTGGTCTCTCTGGGGCCTTGGGCAAATGACCAGATGAGGGCCTTTGGCCAGCACCCCCATGCAAACTGTGCTGACTGGGAGCTGTCTGCCATGTAAACTGAGGCCTGGATTTCGGGGGCGGGGGGGTGTCCTGGGAGTCTGGGAGCCGGGACTGGGGACAAGGGCTCACCTTCCACTTGCTCTTGGCAAAGTTCTTCTTGATCTGCTCGCTCACCGACTGGTGGATATTCTTGTCCAGGGCAGTGTCCCCTGCGATCCTGGGGTGAGGGTGTGCAGAGGGCTGTGAAGGCAGAGGTGGGTCGGAGGACCCCAGACCCCCCCCCAGCCTGCAGCTCGCGGGGCTCTCACCATGGGTGCTGCAGGGCCTGCTCACAGGTGAACCTCTTCTCCGGGTCCTTCTCCATTAAGTGCCGGATGAAGTCTTTGGCTTAACAAGACAGGAGCGAGGTCAGAAACAGCATGGCCGTCCTGGGGACCCCCCAAGATGGAACCCACCCCTGCAGGTCTGGCCTGCCCACCCTTGCTGTCTCAGCCCCCATCACCCCAGCCTACAGCTGTCTCCGCTCTCCCTCGAGAACTTGCTCGTGGGGAAGATTCTGCTCTGGCCTGTAACTGACTGGTCGTGGCACCACTGGTTTGCCCCCAGTCGGCACAGAAAGAGGCATGAAACGTGGTTTAGGCTCCAGGAAGTCAGCAAGGAGGAGGCATGTTCACATGGGACACTGGGTGGGTGAATGCCGCCAGACTGCTTGCGGCGCCCCTGGGGGGCGGTGGCTGGGCTCCCTCGTCTGTGGCACCGCGAGGCAGGGAGACGCCACAGCAGCTGCTGCGGCCCGGAGAGGAGGTAGAGCCCAGTACCGGAGTCGGAGATGTCGTCCCAGTAGGGAGAGTCAAACTCGTACTCGGCCTTCAGGATCTGCTCAAACAGCCTGGCGTCATTCTCGTCATAGAAGGGGGGGTAACCGCAGAGCCTGCAGGGGAGACACCCTCAGGCCGCTGTCTGCACACCCGCCGCTCATGCCAGTCAGGACCACGGCAAGGAGCCCCCTTGCGAGGGGCTGCCCGCCCGCCCTGCCCAGCTCGCGGGCGCCGGTCCTCTCCCCGTGCCTCCTCCCGCTCGGGGCCTGTGCGGTCCACTCCCTCTGCTGACCACGGCCCCCCCCACCCAAGCGCCCGGCTTCCTCGCCTTACTCAGGATGCCACTACGTGTGCCCTCAGCGAGGTGAGCACGCCTCAAATGGCAGCGTCCCGACCTCCCGGCAGCCTGGCTTTTCTCTGGCACCTCTGTGCCACCTGACATTGCTCTGCGGGTGCGCTTCCCCGTGCCCTGCCCCGTCGCCTCCCCGAGGGCAGGCCCCGCCTGGTTCTCTGTGCAACCCCGTGCTGGGCACAGTGCCAGAAACACAGTCTGCTGAAGGCAGTAGTATTGCACGGGAGCTACAAGGAGCTGCAAGCGTGGGAAGGAAGCAGAGGGGAGGCGGGAGGGAGAGGAGGCTCGAGGGGGGGTTAGGGCGGCAGGGAGCAGAGCCAGGGCTGCACTCACAGGATGTAGGCGATGACCCCGATGGACCAGCAGTCCACGGCCTTGCTGTAGGGCTTCTGTGCCAGGACCTCGGGGGCTACGGAGGAGAAGGGACGTGATGGTGACACACTCGGCAGCCCCTGGCCGCCCCCGCCCAGGCCCTCCGCACCCACGTATCCCGGGGTCCCCCGCCCGCCTGCTGGCCGCCCCCGCCCAGCTGGGCCTCGCTGCTCGGGCGGGGCCGGGGCCGGGGCGAGGACGGCGTTGCTGAGTCCACTTGGCTCTGAGCTCAGGGCTCCTGGGAGTTGCCCTGTGGTTACTCCAGGCTCTCATTCATGCGCCAGAGGTC
>NW_004567134.1:16524525-16530128 GCF_000260355.1 Condylura cristata | reverse complement strand
GCCCGCCCGCTGGCCGCCCCCGCCCAGGGCCCTCCGCACCCACGTATCCCGGGGTCCCGCAGGCTGTGGACAGCACGCTGCTGGGGTCCTCCATCTTGGAGAGGCCGAAGTCGGAGATCATGATCTTGGAGTCTTCATCCAGGCTGTAGTACAGCAGATTCTCTGGCTTGGGGCGGGAGGGAAGGCGCGTGCCGTCAGCTGCGGCTGGCGGGAGCTTCTGCCTCCCCAGACGCCCTGAGAACCAGCGCCCCAGCGGCTACAGCGCCCGCACGCCCGCCATCTTGGCGGGAAGCTTGGACAGCTCCGGCTAAAACTTCCCAGAAGGACAACCGGGCCTCGGGGTAAAGCGCAGCACTAGGGAGCCAGCTGCAGCTGCCTCCGCGCGAGTTCGATCCCCACGAGTGCTGACCACAGGGCACGCAGACCTCTCCTGTCTCCCCGCTGCAGTGGACTTCATCACTCTGCCTGTTCTGCTCCCCGCTCTGCCTCTGAAGGGACCTCTCCCTCCCTGCACCTCTGAGCTGTACCCCAGTTCTATATGCATAAACCCCTGGAGTAGCCATTTGAGCCCCCACCGCCGTGCGGCCGACAAACATACCCGAAAGCCCATGAGCCAAGGCCCACGCACCCCAGAGCCCTCCTGGCTGCCGCAGGATAAACTACAGGAGCGGACCCCCGTCATCTGAGGGGAGGATTTCAGGGCTCCGGCTTGCTCCTTTATGTTTTGCTGTCTCACTCAAGTTTCCTTTTTTTCAAGATTTATTTATTATGCATATAGAACTGGGGTGCAGGCCAGAGGTGGGGGGGTGGGAGGACTCCCCAGAGACAGAGTAGCGAGCAGAACAGGTGGATCTCCTGAAAGACACTACTGAGGGGAGCCAGGAGAGGCCTGCCGCACCCCGAGGGTCCCTCCCTGGCCGGGGATCGAACTCGGGCTGCGGGGCTGCCGGTGGCCTCACAGCTCTAACCCCTGTGCCCCCAGGGGGGCCTCATTCAGGTTTTCTACAAAGAGCAAAGGGACTTCTGTGACCAGAGAACAACGCAGCGGCATGGGAATTAAAGTGACCGCACAGTTCCTCCCGGCGTCCCTTGCAGTGCCCACAGCACCGCGGGCAGGGACAGGCCAGGCCGCAGGTGGGCGACGGGGCTTGGCCAGGTGTGAGGCCCCGCGAGGCCGCCCGGTGAGGAGCCGCACGGCTCCCGGCCGCGGCTCGTCGCACACGCCCGTGCGCACCTTGAGGTCCCGGTGCACGATGCCCAGGTCGTGCAGGTACTTGACGGCATCCAGCACCTGGAAGATGAGGCGACTGGCATCCCGCTCCGTGTAGAAGCCTTTCTCCACGATGCGGTCGAACAGCTCCCCGCCCGACACCCTGCAGCGGGGACACAGCAGGCTGGCCAGGGCCCGGCGCGGCCGGGAGGCCCGGGAGACCCGTGTGCAGGAGGCAGAGGCACTCACAGCTGCATGATGAGGTACAGGTGGCCCCCACTCTCATAGATGTCATCCAGCGCTACAATGTTGGGGTGCTTGATCCTGAAAGGAGAAGCGCGGTGGCTTGGGAGGAGGCCAGCCGAGCCCTTCCTTCCCTCACCCTAAGGACTGGCCGCCTGGGCCCGGGCCGCACAGACGGCGCCATTGCGGGAGCCGGGGCACGGGGTGCTGCTCCCTGCTCCCCGGCGTCGCCCGCACACCGGGCCCTCACTGCCTCCCCGCCCGGCTTGGGGCCCAGGCCCTTCCGCCTGTTTGCCCTGGTCCGCCTGGGGTTTGAATCTGCCCGTCTCCCTAGCAGGCTGCAGCGCCCCGAGACCAGGCTCATGTCCCAACACTGTACAAGCAGGCGCTCAGCTGAGTGTGACCGCTGAGCCTGCTTCTTCAGCTCTGGTATGACGCCAACGATGCCGCTTCCCTCGAAGAGAAAACCCCATGAGATAAGGCCTGGCGCAGCGCCTGGCACACAGAATGCCCTCGATGCACGGACCAGCGATGGTGACCGCGCTCGCTGGGACACCAGCCTCCCCCGCTGTGTGCCCTCGGGCACGTCCCTTGACCTCTCTGCGCCTCGGCCCCCGGCCCCCCCCATTTGGTCTCATCCAGGGCAGGGAAAGCCCCGGGAGAGACGGGAAGGGAAGCGGAGGGCTCCGAGCTCTCCGGTGAGGGAAGCAGGCGGCTGCTGAGTGGGCTAGAGCAGGCAGGCTGAACGCGCCGCGCGGGGGAACGTGAGGAGGGGGAAGCACAGAGGAGATACCTGGGCTCAGGCCGAGCCCAGGGCCTGGCCTGTACGGCTGAGGGTGGCCGATTAAGCCACTGGCCATACCGGCGGGTCTCAGTCGCCTGTGCCATGGCACCCCTGTGCCAGGCGCTCAACACAGAGCCTGTCCTGCTCCCCACAACCTTGCCACAGGGAGGTCGCTGCTCTTTCTACAGCGAGCAAGGTCAGGCTCCCAGAGGCCAGTGCTCTGCCCAAAGCGGCGGGCGGCGCCCACACACCTGTGCAGCACTGCGATCTCCATCTGCATGCTGCTCTCCTTGCCCTCCAGGGCCTTCTTGGAGATGCATTTGATGGCCACCAGCTTCTGCGTCCTCTTGTCTTCTGCCAGGATGACCTCTGAGAAGGCCCCCCTGCAGAGAGAGGGGACTTGTGAGGTGGGGAACGGAACCCCAGCTGCTCGCTAGCCTCATTCCTCCCCCTCTGGGTGGCGGGCCCGGCCCTGCGCCCCCGCCGGGGCGCCCCGTCATTGCTCCAGCCCCCGCCTCCGGCTGCTCAGTAGCTGTGATCTGGTCCCAGTAACTGGGTCATGCTCTGCAAGCCAGTCACCGGCATTTTGAGCATGAGGTGCTCTTTCCTGCTAAGCTGGCGGGACCTGTGCCTGGGGCTAGTGGTGGCCCTCTGGGCCTACTTGAGACCGAAGCCCACAGCAAAGGAAATCGGAGACAATGTCCCGGTGGCGCGAAGGGTCGAGGCGCGTTACTACGAAGCCGTCCGCGGCCACTGCAGCACGAGTTCGATCCCCGGCCAGCGAGGGACCCACATGGCACTTTCTCTGGTGAATCCTCTCACCCCCTGCACCTCTGGCCTGTACCCCAGTTCCTGTATGCATAATAAATAAATCTTTTTTAAAAAGACAATTTCCTGATAATAGCATGTGAGTCCCTGGATCTGGCCACGCCTGAAGTTTATCCCCCGCTCTCCAGTTATGCGCGTGACCCCTTTTTCTGCTAAAGCCATTTGAGTCATGGCTAACTTAGCACCTTCGAGTCTTGAAGAACCATCAGCTCCTGTGACGTTTAGAAATGGTTTCAGGCCTCACCACAGACCTGCTAAATTCGAGGATTTTAAGAAGACCCTGCACAATCTGTATAGTCACCAAAGCTTGAGAAGCAGTGAAGTCTAGCAAATCTCACCGCCCCTGTTTGCTTTCTCAGGGATAAGAGACATAAGCCAAAGAACAGCGTTTGCCAAAGAGAAACCTCAGTCAAGCTACAGGGCTAGCCTCAGGGCCAGCGTCCAGTCTCGGCCTGCCCCAACTTAGCCTCCGCGCTGCGGCCAGCGTGACTTGATTTGCGAACCTGCCAAAAAGCCTTCAGTGTCGTCAGAGCCGTGGGGGGAAGGCCACTCCCGCCCGCGGCTGTCGAGGCCTGGCGTGGCCGCCCTCCCGTCTTCCACTCTCCCCCTGCCTCTGACGACGCCCGGCCCTTCCTTTCCCCACACACAGCGGGTGCGTTATTCCCCCTGCCCGGGACGGGACCCTCTCCCTCTGACAGGTGCAGACCAAGCCTCCCTCTACCCGGGAAGGCCCAGCGCCCGAAGCTCTCCCAGGCGGAAGCCTCCGGCTCCCTCGGCCCCGCGGGGGGCTCCGTCCCAGCCGGATCCGGAGCTCTGCACAGGCCTGGCTGCTCGCACGGGCCTGCCTCCCTCTGGCGTCTGGTGGGCAGACTAGGCCCGAGTTATTTCTGGATTCCCAGCGCCTGCTCAGCTCCAGACCAGCCGGCACGCCGGGCTCTTGGCCGGACTCTTGGCAGCGACTGGCTTCGTTCTCCCCACTTCCTGCCTTCACAGAAACCCGGCGCTGTGGCCAGAGCAGCCCCTGCTGCTCCCACTGTCACTCTGGAAAGCCAGCGCCAGGCCGGGCCATGGCACAGCGGCACGGCCTGGGCGCAGAAGTGGAGTTCGGACCGGCGGGGGAAGCAGTGCCCACAGCCGCCGCCAGGAGTGAGTACCTGCCGCCGGCAGCCAGCGCGCCCCTCCCTCCCAGACTCACGTTCCCAGAACATCACGGAAGTCGTAAATGTCCCGAATGTCCTCCGCCTGCTTCCAGCTGGGGCCTTCCACCGCCCCCGGCATGACCCACTGCGGCTTGGCCACGGCCAGGGCTCCTGGGAGGGGAGAGGAGGAAGGAGACTGGGGGGCAGGCCGCTTTGGGGCTCGCTGGGCCGTCAGCCTGCATTTTCCTCATTCCTGGATTCATTCACTTCACAAAATCATTCAGCAGACATCCATTCATTCACGAGTCATTTGTCCATTCAACAGTATCCGTTCAACAAATCCTGATGCCTCTAAGTCACCTTCATGGTGGCCACAACTCTTCATTCAACAGCGCCATTCATTCCTGCATTCATTCATTCATGCACATATTCAGCTCATCTCCCAGTCCTCCCCTCTCCCGCCTAGGGGAGCCCTGTCTTAGAGAGAGGACATCCCAGAAGACCCCAGAGGCTCGTGGAAGTGTGTGGCCCTCAAGGACCCCCTCCGTAGATGCCCCAGCCCCACCGTGGCAGTTTCTGGGGTGTCGCCTCGCCCTCCTCCCCCCCCCCAACCTCTCGGAAATCAGGTTTCCGGCAGCCTGGGCTTCCAGCAATATCTCAGCCACGTTTTTAAATAGCTCCTGCTTCACTGTTGCCACGGCAACAGCAGCCACAGCTGGAGCGCCCCAGGTCTCCTGTTACCCCCTCTCCCTCCTGACTCCCCATCTGGGTCCCAGCAGCCTGAGAAAAGGTCCCGGGTCTGTCCCCTCCTGGCTTCCTGGGACCCTGATTCAGCCTCTGCCTTGCTACGCTGAGACACGGTTGTTGTCTCCACGGGAGGTGTGAGTTCGCTCCCACTGTCAGCTGGAGAATGAGGAGACTGAGGTTGCTGATGCTTAGGGGACCCCATTAAGGGCCTGAGGCTGGCAAAGGGCAGAAGCGCTTGGGGGGGGCCACATGCGGCGTGTGGGCCATGCAGAGAACAGGCCTCGGCCCAGCCCAGGTCCCAGGGCAGCGCCTTGGGAGCAGCAGGTGAGCGCTGTGACCCCAGGGAGAGCCCTTTTGTTTCCTCTGCAGGGGAAGAAAGGAAGACCCCTGACTAGCCCCCTGGTGTGAGAGCCCAGCCCAGGGGCAAACCTTTCTAGGAAAGGAGACTTCTACCTGGGCCCACACATGTGCCCCTCACAGCTCCACGTATACCCCACCCACCCCGGAACACAGACACCTGCCCCACCAGCACCCCTAAACCCACACTCCCATACCCGCACCACCGGCGAGTTCACCCAAGAGCGGCCCACAGGTCCACACAGCCTCGCCTCAGACATTCCTCCCACAGAGCCCCCTCACACCTCAAAACACA
>NW_004567134.1:16508290-16523420 GCF_000260355.1 Condylura cristata | reverse complement strand
GGGCAGGGGGGAGGAGGCGCCGGCCTCGCTGGCTGGCGCTCAGCCTCCAGGTCTGACACCTGCGGGGAGAGCGGGTGTGGCCGCGAGGGAAGTGGGCGGAGGGGGAGGTAAATCGGGACCCTGCTGGAAGCCGGCCAAAGAGGACCCGAGGCCCACGTGACTGGGCAGGCGCCGGAGCCGTGGCTGGGGGCCAGCCCCGAGGGTGGGGGCTCAACGCTCCGAGGCGGCAGGCAGGGGGCCAAGAGCCCTGGCCGGGTCCTCTTGCGCAAGTCCTTCCTTGGGAAGAATTCGGCTCTGGGTGAAGGGGGAGGCAGCTGGCCAAAGGGGGGGAGGGGTCAGCCAGAGGCCACACCAGCCCTGACCATCTCCATCACCTGCTAGTGCCCCCGCCCCCAATTCCTGCTGGAGAAGGGGAACACCGGTGCTTTGTCCCCAACTGCCTTTGTCCAGGAGGGTGGCCAGGTTATTGTCCCATTGTGCAGGTGAGGCGGAGGACGGCTGAGACCAGGGTGTGGCGGGGCAGCTCCTCACCCTGAGTGTCAGTTTCTGCATCTGCGAAGTGGGAAGAAGGGTCACGCCCCAGCAGGCCTGGAATTCTATGAGCCTGCGGCTCATGAGCCTGCCCTGTGAAGTGCCTGCCCGCAGGAGAGCTAGATGTCTTTCAGGGGAGGCTCAGGGAGGCCCTGCTTTGTCCAGGGGTGGGCAAGAGGCAGTTTCCCTCCCCCACTCCCAGTGTCTCAGATCTGGCTCCGGGGAAAACACCCTTTCCACCCCCGGGTGAGGCCCGCTCTCCCCTGCACCCACCAGCACCCCCCACCCCCGCTGGGGGATGTCGTTGACAGCATTTCCAGGGTGCTGAGGTGCTCTCTGGCCTCGGGAGCCGGCAGCTGTGCTCGCTGCTTCATGTTTTGCCTGCTTTGGCGTCCGAAGCATTTACGCATGTCTACATGTACCTATTTCTGCAGAACGAAAGATATACGCGGTGGGCCCTCCCTGGTGGCGCAGCCGGGTGAAGCCGGCTGCTGCTCCTGCAGTGAGTTCCTCCCCGCCAGGGAGTGACCCACGTGGCGCGGCAGGCCTCTTCCAGCAGGGTGCTTCGGTTGAGCAGTATGAACCCTATCATCAAAAAGTCCCGTAAAAAAAGGGTCATCAAGGGGCGGTGGGAATGTGCCTGTCGCACTCACGTGCTGAGATTTTATGGGAAGCAGCGGCCAAGCGACAGACGGGGCCTGAGGTCACAGCCGCGCAGGCCGCGGGAACAGAGGCGGCGTTACGGGAAGTTTCGGAGTCAGGCAGGGCCGGCTCAAACTCTGGCTCCTCTTCCGCAGGGGCAGTGCGGGCCATCCGCTGGCTGCCCTGAGCCTCAGTCTCCCCACCTGGGCGTGGCCCAGCCACCTCTCGGCTAGCTTGGGGACGGGCAGCTTGGACGTGCCCTCCCCAGCGACGTCTCCTGTTGGCCTGCACCGCCGGCGCGGAGAGGAGACCAGAGCGGAGTTTCCTTCTTTCCTAGACATCAGCCGAAGGGCAGCGGCGCCTCGCAGTCTTCCCCTTCCATCCCTGGCAGTCACACACTTCCTTAAAATGGGGGTTTCCCTTCTGCCCGCTTGGTACGGGCCGCCCCCTCCCCCCTTCAGGAACTGCCTGTCTGAGGAGGTGCAGGCCCCTCTGGTATTGGCCAGATCTGGGCGATCTCCCCTGTGGACTCAGACTGTCCTGGGCAAGGCCCCTGAGGCTGTTCTCAGATGCAAGGGCAGGACAGGGCCTCCTGACAGGGCCTCCTGAGCGGAAGACCTGGCTTGCAATACGGCTCACCTCGGCTAGCAGATCTGGCCCTTCCCCTTTTCGGCTTCTTGGTTCCTCACCAGCAGAAGAAGTGGCATCATCTTATCTACACTGACACAGGGTTGGTTGTTGAGAGAATTCAGCAAGCGCGTGGGGGCCCCCAGCTTGCTCGTTTGCAGAATCACCCTGCGGAACTGTCTTGACACTGTGACCGGCGCGTTCATCAAAGGTTGTAGCAAGAAATCACTACATAAAATTCAGTCTCCGTTGGCTGTCAGATGTATGGAGAATATGACCAGTGCATGTCTCCAATTGAGAGATTTCTCCGGCATGAGAAATGAATAGAATTTGTGTCAGGAAAACTGGGCAATGCCCTTTCCTCTGACGGCAGGTGCTCTGAGACCGACTTGTCTTATTTCCATTTTCGCCTTGGCTTCCAGGAAGCTTAGAGCTAAATGTTGTGCTTCCTGACAGCAGCTCCATCACATGCCATGGGCTTATCTTTATAGCTGAACTTTCCGGAAACCACTGGGCAGATGGTCAGGTATAAGCTTTCCCAAATTCTTTTGAGGAAGAAAGAAGGAAAAGAGGGAGTGAGGGAGGAGAGCAGCTAGAGTATCAAGAGACTAAAACGTAGGCTTGGTTTCTGTGACGCACAGAATAAGCTAATTTAAATGGAACAGAAGTGCACCGCAGTCTGGCCGTAAGCACTCGCGGATGGAACGAGCCTCCTGGGTCGGCGGGACCCTGGCCGCAGACCCTCATCCTCCCTAGGGCGTTGCCTGTGACGCATGTCGGCGCGGCGGCCACCCAGTCTTCCCAAGCAGGGAGACAGGAGCGCGGAAGGCTCAGCCCTGGGAACCCTTGGCCTCACACTGGCGCATGGCTATCCCACATGCACCCCATTGTGACCAAAACTGAGTCGCATCATCACACCTAGCTGCAAGAGAAGCTGGGATGTTCAGTTTTTCAAAGCTTATGTCAAAAAGAAAAAAAAAAAGCACATGTCCAACTCAGACTGAGAAGGAAAACACGTCTGGGAGGACGTGGATGGTTCCGCCCGGCTCCACCTTCTCAGACAGGTGTCTGCACATGGGGGTGCCCTGTCTGCCCCCCGCAGCACCCCGCTGTGCTGCCCGGGTGCTCTTGGGGGTCATTGGCAAAGCAGGTTGAAACAGGTGACAGGGACCCACCTCTGGAGTCTGGTTCTCTCGGCCTGTAGCCTGAGCGTGTGTCTGTTACGGGTGCTCCCAGGGCAGGCCCCACACCTGAAAACCACTGCCCTGGAGGGTGAAGCCACTCTGCAACTTGCCTCTCAGAGCCTGGCCTCAGCCTACTTTCCAGCTTGATCTCGTCCTCCCCTCCCAGCCACACCCCCAGGGCCCAGTCACACTGCAGTTCTCGCCTCTGTCTAAGAGGCAGCTGTTCACACCTCCCTCTGCTTTGGGGCTCCTTTTGTCCAGACCGGCTCCTCCCAGCAGCTTCCTCCCGTCCTCCCTGAAGCCCGTCCTGTCCTGCCGGCTGCTGTGGCTTGAGTCCTCCCGCCTGCGACCCTCAGGCCCTGTTCCTCCCGACTCTTGCTCTCACGGTCTTGGCCTTTCTTGCTGTCAAGGCCTTGCCTTTAGATTGCCTGCCCAACCACATCTAAAGCCTTCCTCCCCCACCTCTGGGTCACAGCCACAGGGCGCTGGGGGCGGGGTAGAAGAAGGACCCAGGGGGTGGAGAGGAGTAAGTGGAGTGAATGAATGAATGCAGACGCGGAGGAGGTAATCCTGACTGGCTCCTCCCTGAGTCCTGAGCCCCAGGCCAGAGAGGAATCGGCTCCGGGGCCCAGTGTCTCAAATTCCCAGGAGGTCAGCTGGGACCCAGCACCCAGCACACCCGGTGCTCAGGAGCTGGCAGGGGCTTCAGCCCCAGGGCTTGGCCTCCACCCACCCACCTGCCAGCCCCGGTTTACTCCCCCTGGCGCCCAGGTCTGTCCTCTAGAAGTAAGATCCCCGTGATAGCCAGAGCGTTATTGGATCACCACAGGCAGCGTTCGAGTCCAGGAGCTGTATAAAAGGGTCTGCTTGGTGAGGACTGTCCCGACAAACCGCGATTTGAGTTCCGCTATCTAGGTAGGAGCAGTGGTCACCGACATTGAGTGTCATTTTCTTGAGGCGGGGAGGGGGAGAGCGTGGCTCCTGGTTCTGAGTCGCCCCGACGTGACGATGCTGTCCATGTCCGAGGAAAGCAGAGCAGCGTTTGAGTTCTTCCTCCTACGGAATGCGCGGGAGGCGCAAAGGCCCAGTGTCCACTGTCAGTCTCCTTCGTCCAGCTCCTTGGTCCTCGGTGGGGACGGAAAGACGGACGACCCGCGGGCGTCAGATTTTGGAGCTGTTTTGGACTCCCGGGCCGCGCAGACGGCCTTGCTCGCCCGTCTGCCTGCCGGGACAGGGAGGGGGCGTTTTCCAGAACGTTACAGCATGTTCACAGCTAAGGCATTCGAGGCTGGAGAACTCTTCGGCAGGTTGGATGCCTTCTAGGGCCAAGACCGGAAAGACTTTGTCCACCAAAGCAGTGATAAGGTATAGGAGTGTTTTAAACTGGAATCTTGGCGGGGCGGGGCGGGGTCTGGAACGTCTCCCTTCCCCCGCGGGGATCCCATTCCCTCCCAACCTCACAGATGAGGCCTCTTTTGGCTCCCGCATCAGGGCTGTGGCTGTGAGAAGGCCTCTGCCCGCTGTGGCTGCCTGTCGGGGTGGTGCTCTCTGGTGCTGTCCCTGTTCCAAGGCGTCCCCTCAGGCGGCAGGGCAGCCCAAGGCAGCCCTCGGAGCCTCGGCACCCTGCTCTGCGGATGGCAGCGGCACTGCTCACCACGCAGGTGTGGGCAGCCCGGCGGGGGCAGGGGTGCGGGCCGTGGGCCCCAGGCAGACAGCGGGTGTGCTCACAGCTGGTCCCTGAAAGCTAGGTCTGCTCCCGAATGAGGCAGGCCGAGCCGTTTCTTCCTGGTATTTACAGGATCTACCTTACCCTTCTACAATTGTTTTTTAGATTTGTGCATACAGAACTGGGGTACAGGCCAGAGGTGTGGGGGGTGAGAGGCTTCACCAGAGATGGAGTGGGGAGCAGGACAGGCCGATGGACTGAAGTACGCCGCTGAGGGGAGCAGCGGGCAAAACAGAAGGGAATAGAGGGGTGAGGTCTGCCGCGCCATCTGAGTCACTCCCTGGCCGGGGATCGAACTCGTGCTGCGGTGACTGCGACAGCTTCATAGTGCTTCAATCCACTGTGCCACTGGGGAGGGCCCACTCACAATTTTTAAATTTATTTCTGCATGCAGTAACTAGGGTACAGGTCAGAGTATGTGTGAGCTGATTCCCTTCCCACAATTGTAACTAGTCTCAGACCACTCTCCCATCCTACCTTTTCCACAAAGCGGTCTCTGTTTCTAGAACTGTCTACTGCTGTTGTCTGCCACACGTATGGTCTGTCCTAATGGACGTGGTGGTAATTAAGAGTTGGGGCTGCAGGCAGAGATGCCATGGATGGCGGCATAGGTGCGCGTGACCCATACCTACTAAGTTTTGTTTTTTATTTGAACATACAAGAGCAGGGGTGTTGGCCAGAGGTGCGGGTGGGAGGAGGCACCGGGAGGAACCTGAAGTCCACCGCTGAGAGGTGCAGCGGGGAGGCAGGAGGGGCGCACGGGGGTCCCTCCCTGCCGGGGCTGGGACTCGTGTGCGGGGTGCCCACGGCCTCCCAGTGCTGAGCCTCAGCCCCTCGTGCCCCAGGGCGGTCCTGTCCGAGGCTGGATTTGCCTGCAAACAGGTGGCAGGGCTGGGCCATGGGTGGTGAAGGGCTTTTGGTCTGCGATTCATAGACTTTTGAGTTTGGAACCGTGGCTAACCCCTCGTCATTCATTTGCCCCAGCAAGGTAGAGCACCTCCTGAGACCGTTTCCCCGTCTGTGAGTGGGATGTAATCAGAAGCTCCCACAGGGTAGCTGGGAAGATCAGCCGCTGAACAGCCCGGTGTCCGGTGCATGCCTAAGGATTGCCGAACATTAATTCCACAACCCCTAGAAGCGTGGGGGTCCTTTCTTAGTGCTGCGCTTCAACCCGCTGCGCCACCAGGGAGGCCCTCGGGGGTCTCTTCTAGGAAGGTTGTGACGACCCTGGGACGGTGACCCGCCGCACACAGTCCTCTCCGCACACCCTATTTCATCCTTTTTTGGCCCAAACTCTCTTTATTAGCCAGACCGTTTTTAGTTAGCAAATGGTGAACAACAGGACGCAACTCCCAACTAGCTTGAGCCCGAAGCTGCCGGGACTGCCAAGCCGGGACGCGGCGGGCTCCTGCTGCGCTTCGGGCGTCTGCTCTGCTTCCCAGCGGTTTCCTCAGGCAGCGCTCTCCACGGCAGGAAAGGGCTCCAAACTCGCGCCCTGTGACTTTGGAACCAAAGGGGAGAGAAACCCTTCTCTGAGCATCCACACAGCAGCCTCGCGGAAGGCCCCAGCCGGGCCCCACTCGGTCACGTGCTCGCTCGTCGGGGCAGGCTCTGTGGCCACGCCGGGGTGAGGTGTCCACCCATTCTCAGCCCCATAAGAGGCACCTAGAACGGGGGAGGGCTCGCGTCCAGGAGATGTCCCGGTCTTCCTTCTTTATGGCTTAGTTCACTTCCTCAGGGACCCCCCCGCCTCTCCTCTGCGAGGGCCTCAGCCTTCCCACAGTCAGTTATAAATTCCCTCCAAGTCTGACTACTCTGGGAACAACTGGAAGCAGGCAAGGGGGTGTGCCCCGCCCTCTGCACCCCCAGCCTCACTTCCGGCCAGGCCGAGGGCCTTGCTGGTGGCCGCCCAGCACCACTTCCTTCTCACTCAGACTTTTGATGGGCTCACCCTGTCTCCCCTCGGCCTGGGCTCAGTGGCAGCCATCACTCACTCTATTTTAGGCCCTCAGAATCCCCCAGCCACAGTGGTTTCGCTGCAGATCTGTTTGGGCCGGTCAGACACAGGCAGCCTGGGAAAGGCTCTTGCTGTTCCGGAAGCCAGCTGGCTCCTGCCTGTGCTGGACATGAGAAGCAAGGAAGTGAGATGGCGGTTAGCGGGTTCACTGACTGCTACTGGCTGACCCTGCCCAGCCGGAGGGGAGCCCTTCCACTTTAGTGGAAGCTGGGGGGCGGGGACACCCGCACTCTGGACGGCCTGTTGAGTTGCTGGCCCTCGGCAGGCCCCAGCCAAGTCCTGGTGATTAATGCACGTTGGGAGGGGGATACCTGTAGCCCAGGTATCCTCAGAAAGTTCTCCCTGAATGAATGGCACGGGCGAGGGGTGCCAGGCTGAGTCACGAGGTGTGCCACCTGGGCACGCTACCCACACCCACTTTTCCCCACAATAACAGACATCGAAAGACTCTGCGTGCTTTTTAAAAAACCACAACAGTTACTTTACTTTTAAGTTTGCACTTTACAAAACCACAAGGGAGAAGTCCTTGGAGGAGAGAAAGTGGGGGTGGGGAAAGGTGACGGGGGAAGAGGAAGGCTCAACAGAAAGCCCCCACTCATCTGGGGGACCAAGTGGAGACCGGGCCCCGGCAAGCCCAGCAGGGTCCCCTATCCTGGCTGCCCAGGCGAGGCCAAAGGGCCTCCGGGGAGGCTGCCAGCCTCTAGGGACTGTCACCATCTGACACGGAGGGGCAGCCACGGGCCAGGGCTCTGGCCGCCAGTGGAAGAAGCGGCCTCCGCCCCTTCCTGCCCGTGCAGGGAAGGCAGCCGAGGCAAGGCCAGGCGAGAGCTACCCGTCCAGCAGCTTCAGGATGCTCTCCCGCTCCTTGAGAGTCTTCCAGGCCTGGTCCTTCTCTTTCTTGGTGGGAGTCCGCTTCTTCTGCCGGGCAGCCATGATCTTGCGGAAGGCGTCCATGACCTCATTGTCTGCCATGCGGACCCGCTGCCTCAGCTCCTGCCGGCTCACCTCCTCCTTTGCTAGTCTGGGGGGACAAGAGGCCAGCTGTGTGGGCAGCCCACTGCCAGGGTGAGCCCACCGACCACCAGGTGCGGCCTTATGCAAGCCTTTCGTCCAAAAGCCATCACAGAGCTATGCTCGTGGTGTCATGTGCTTAAGCTCTGCAGCGCTGGCTGCCAGCCCTCCAGGAAGGCAGGCGCTGTCACTCCAGCTGCCATGAGCAGCCGGCCTCCAGGAGGGCAAGGATGGCCCACGACCCCAGAGCTGGGATGTAGGGAGTCTGAATCAAGGCCGCCTGCCTCAAACTTTCTTTAAAAGGTGCTTCAGAGCCAGAAGACCTGCTACCTTGGCATCCAGCTCCAGAACCACCTACGTGTCGGGGCAGCGGGAGCCCACTCGGGGCACTCGGCCCCTCCAGCACAGCCGATGGCGCTGAGGGCAGGACGCGCCTTGCTCGAGGCCCCGCGGGCTGGCCACGGCGGTGCTAAGGGCCATGCCGCGGGCCCCACTGCCCCGTTGTCGGTGCCGCCTCTCCCGCGCGAGGGGACAGGGGCTCGAGCCAGAGGCGGCTTCAGCTTGCGCTCCGCTGCCTGGGCAGCCTTCGGCTGCGCGCTCGCCTGAGCCTGCTCCAGGGCACGCGCCCCCGGCCCGCTGCCGCCGCTGCTGTTACGCGGCGCGGGCACTGCGCTTCGTCCTTACGGGCCGAGCAGCCGCCAGCCGGTACCTTTAGGTGACCTGTCTGGTTACCGCCCACCCCCTGGCTGCGAGCCCGGCCCAGCCCGGCGGAGAGGGCGAGCGGCCACACGAACGCGCCCGCCTGTGGGCTCTCTGGGACTCAGACCCCGCCGGCCCGTGAGGAGCAAGGAGCTGGGTGAAAGGGCGAGCTCTCCACCGTGACATCCCTCCGGATGTCACCCCCGCGCTGTGAGCAACGCGGGGCAGGGCGGACCAGAGCCAGTATACAGTAAGCGGCCCCGCCCACGCCCCACGGGGGAGCCCGAGGGCACCGTCGACTTGCGCAGCTAGTCACGCGTCCCACCCTTCTGGTGACCAGACTGGCAAGTCTAGGTGGAGAACGCCCTGGCGGGTGCTGTCCTCTCCTCCCTTCCTGCGTGTGGGGAGTTTCTCTTAGGGCAGCTCGGAGGGGGAGGGCTTGCGGGGGAGAAGATAGCATGAGGAGATTTCTCCGCAGTCACACGGCAGGGCACTCAGCAGACTGCGCTGCACGCCTGGAAATGGCCGCCGGGACGTCGTCTTCCACGGGCCTCCCCCAAGTGACGCCGCCGGCCGGCCGCCAGGCACAGACGCTGGCAGGTGGCGTCCAGGACGTCCCCGGGCAGAGGTCCCCCGCATGCGGGGCGTCTTCAGGCGCCCAGGGCTCCCCAGGCCTGCCAGCCCCCGCCCGCTCGCGGCCCTCACCTCAGCAGGTCGTGCTTCTTGGTGCGGTTGTGGGCGCTGAGCGCCTTCAGCTCAGCCTGCCGCTTGCGCAGCTCCGCCAGCACCTCGTCCTCCGAGTCCTCGGCGGGCCGGTCCTCGGACTCCAGCAGGCCCTGCGCGATCAGCTCCTCCTTGATGCGGCTCTCCAGGGACTTGGTGTGAGGCACGCTGCGGGGAGGGCGGCCTCAGCTCAGGCCCGCGCGGCCCCAGGGCCAGGGAGCCCCTTCCCTTCTCTCTGGGACCCCTGCCTCTGCTGGCTCAGGGACAGGTGCACCTGGGCGTCTCAAACACAGGCAGCACTGCCCCACCTCTGTCCGACACGCCGCGAGAACCACTGTCATCCTGCCGCGGCGCTGAGTGTTAACACTGCACCAGACACGATAAAGAATACACAGCGTTGCACACGCACCGTCACAGGTCTGAAACACGCTCCCCACCAGGTACAGACGTGTACAAGTACCTGAAGCAAGCAGGCCCCCACGGAGCGCTGCAGCCAGCACCTGCCTGACAGCCACGGCGGTGACACCTTTGCAGGTAGCTGGCTTGTACCTGCCAACAGGACTGACGGCTGCCGGTCACTGCACCACAGAGGGCCTCGGCCCCCTCTGGGAAGGTGGGGGTGGGCCACCCCGGCCAGCACGCCGGGCTGCAGCCTCTCGGGCTCTGGCTCCCGGCCTCGGCCTCTTTGCTGAGGAAGAGCCCCCCACGCAGAAGTGGACAGCAGGGCCCGGCTGTGGGGTGCACAGCAGGTGCTCACCTGAAGGGCTTGTTCTGGTTGCGGGGAGAGGTGCTGGCCCCGTCAGCCCCCGACTCTTTCCCCGACATGTCAGGAATGGGCGAGTCCTCCATCGGGGAGATGATATTTTCCTAGAAGATGGAGGAGAGTCGCCACTTACTGTTTCTTGCTCTGCTCTGACCGGCGTGGACAATCTCCGCAGACCAGAAACAGCCCTTTAGCTCCTCCAGCCCGCCTCTGTGCCTCCCCCAACCTACTCCCAAAAGCGGTCATTTCAGAACCCCGTTTCTGGGTGCCGACCCTGAAAGGGAGCAGGAACCAGTGAGCGTGACGGTAACACCGGCAGTGGCAACGGGCACCGTGCTGACCGTGTGGGGGGCCGCCTGCCCTTCCCGCCTGGGTCCGCAGCAGCTGGGCTTCTGGCGACCCAGCGGCGCTGCCTCCCAGCCTGCCCTGCGGGAGGTGATCCTGGGGACAGAGTCCTCCAGCGGGAAGCGCTCAGAGGAGGGAAGGTCACACTGTCTGTGGGCTGGGAGCGGCCTGGGGCGACTGCGCGCGAGGTGGCGAGGCCCCCAAGCCTACCCTCCACTAAGCTGGAAGGTCTCCAGCCTAGGAGAAAGGGCTGTGGGCTCGAGTCTGAGGAGCCAACGGAGGCTCGGGGGGAGCCCGTGGCGGACAGGAGCCCGCCGGGCTGCGGCCTGCTTCTGCTTGCGAGTGGTGTGGCCCGCCCAGCAGCTCCCTTCCTCAGCCTCTACCCTGCTGCAGCAGGGGGCTGACTGCTATCAGGCTCCCAGGGAGAGGGTGTGTGGAAAAGCCCTAGCGCTGGGCTCAGTCTCGCCAGCACTCGACAAGAAACCGGGGTGCTGGCGACCCAGGGGGCAGGGCTGCGGCTGGAGACGAGGGGAGCTGACTAGCTAGGCGAGCTCGTCTGCGAGAAGGATCACGCCACGTGCTCACCACCTGGACCTTTCTAACTACACTTCAGCCCACACCACCACGGGAGTAAGACGCGGGTTCTGCGGGGGCGCGGGCTGCGGTGCTGACCTCCACCAGGGCCTGCAGGAGGCGCTGCGTCAGCGCGCCAAAAGGGCACCCGTCTTCTGGCTGCTCGTGCTGGGCCTCGGACTTCTTCAGCAGGGCATCCACATCTGGAGCAGACAGAGGCGGCGGCCAGGTGGGCTCAAGCCCCAGGAACGTAACTGGCCTGGGGCAGGCAGGGCGGCGAGGGGCCTACCTTTAGTGTCCAGTTCAGTCAGAGGCCCCAGGAGGCCTTTCTTCTTGTCAGCCACGGCCGCTGCCCGGGCCCCGTCCTTCTGTTCCTCCAGCAGGTCCTCCTGTGCCCAGCGCTGGGAGTAGTGCTTCCCCAGAGGCGGGATCTGTGGGTGAGATCCCTGGTCCCAAAGGTGGACACTGGCCAGCCAGCCCCAGGACTGGCAGTCACAGGCTCTCCACTCACCGGCTGCTCTGCGTCCGAGGCCCAGCCCCACGCAAGGCCTAGGCCTGCTGTAGGCGAGAGGAGGCAGAGGACCCGAGCGCTAGCCCCCCGGCCCAGTGGCGGCCGGCACGGAAAGCTGAAACGCCCACAGGCGGCGTGGGGTGGCTCCAGAGGATTGGCACAGCGGGGTGTGTCTGTATGGCCCATCTCGGGTCCTGGCGGCTGCCCCGGGAGAGAGCTAGGGCCGAGTTAGGAGTGAGAGGGAGCCACCCTCTGCATGCCTGCGTTCCCTACCGCTGTGTAAACCTTTCCTCAGACTGCTTGAACGTTCAGGCAAGACGAGGCGTCTAGTGAAGCCTCGGTGCGGCAGCACAAGAGACCCGCATTCTGGGGACTCCGCAGGGGTGCTCTGGCGGAGGTGACACGAGATCGGGGCCCTGAAGGTGGAGTCAGCTTGCCCGGGGGGAGCTGGCGTGGAGGCCCAGCAGAGGCAGGAGCCCAGAGCGGGGCTGATGGCGGGGAAACGCTGGGTGGGCCGGTACCGCCGCGGGGAGGGCCGGGCCGAGGAAACCCGAGGGGGCGCTGGGCTGTGCCACCGAGACCGAGGTGCCCGGACCCGGTCCTGCGGTCTCGGGAGCCAGAGGAGCCCAGGCAGAGGCGGCGGCGCCGTGGCACCTGGCCGAGACAGCTGGCCCGGGCGGCGCCCCTGCAGCCTCTTTACCAGCACACTTTCAATTCCATCGCCGACTCCCACAGACTGACGTGAGAAGGGAGAGTGTGAGACTGGTCAACGGCTGACCCAAAGTGGGGGTGACTGAGGCGAGGGGTACAGAACGCAGCGAAACAAGACGCCTCGGATGCGGTCCCCACGGGATGGTTCAGGGGGCGCAACGCGAGGAGAAAGCGGGGGAGGGCCTGGGGTCGGGGTGGCTGCGGGGCAGACAGGAGGCTGCGCAGGAAGAAGGGAGAGGACGCAAGGCTCCGGGTCCCCACGGAGCCCCCCGAGCCCTGCTGTCGGGCGCCAGGCCTCGAGCCCCAGGCTTCCGACCTTGTAATGTTCAGCCTCATCTTCCGGGGGCTTCAGCAGCTCCTCCAGCGTGCGCACCTCCTCGCTGGTGATGTCAGCACAGTAGGGCTCCACCGAGGCCCAAAACCTGCAGGGGCAGCAGACCCTGAGGAGGCCGCTCTGCTGCCCCGGCCTCCGCCGGGCCCTCCGTGGCCAGCACTGCCCCTGCCCCGACCCCCTCTGCGCGCGCCCCCAGCACCTGTTCGGGGCGTCGTTCTTGGGGATCCGCGGCACATCGATTGGGTCATCAGTGAATTCATACTCCTGGATTTTAGGCTGCAGGTTCTTGGACTTGGGGCGGCCGGGGCCGGGGCCGGGGCCGTGCCCCGCCTTCCCTTCCAGCTTCTGCTTCTTGGGCTTCCCATGTTTGGGGGGCGTTCCTAGCTCATGGTCTCGACCCAGCTTCAGGAACCGTCGGTCGCCCTTCTTATCCTGCCAGTCGGTGAGGATCTGGAACCCAGAGACAGTCACTGCCAGGGAGCAGGAAGACTTGGGACTGCTCTTCCCCCCGGTAAAGAGTCAGAGTCCGCGCTCGAGGGGAATCCAAGGCCCCCATCATCCCTTTCATTTAGCAAACTCCTACTCATCCTTCAAAACCCAGCTCCTTTTCCACGCCTGACCACAGGATTCACTGTATACTTCTCGTTGCTCTGCTCGTGTGCTTGTCTGCACTGTGTCTGACCCCATCTGCATCCCTAAGCCAGCCACGGGCCTTCAGTGGAAAGGCCAATTGGTGACCATACCCCACTCCCCAGCATGTGCCAGCCATGGGAAAATAAGCTGGTGGTAGCTTTTGGGTGAAGATACCAGCTTCTCAGCAAGCCTTCACAGTTCCACACAGGAAGCTTCTCTCCCCTCGGCTGCTAAAATCACCTGCTCTGAAGGCGCCTGTGGATTCCCAGGGTCTGCAAGGTAATTCTGTTCCCCTGAGGCGCAGCTGGGTTGGCAGTGGCGGCACTGACCCGCCACCACCAGCCCGACCTGCTGTTCGGTGACGGGAAGAAGAGCACTCCTTTCCCCTTCACCTGGAAGCTCGCTACAGGAGACTGCGAGACTCCTTAACCGCCTCTGTTCCCTCGACCTGGCACAGCACTGGGTATTCAGGGCTCAGCGTAGTGAACATGTTCATGTAACGCACAGAAAAAAACCCTCTCAATCCTCGCAGAAGCGCGGAGGTAGCTACTGTTACTGAGCCCACTTCACAGACAGAACTGATGTCCGGGGCACTGGTGTTCAAGGTCACAGAGCTGGGGCACACTAGCAAGGCCGAGGCCAGAATTCAAATCCACAGCTCGTGACGTAGTGCATCGCCTGTACTGGTCCAACCCAGCGCCCCTCCCGGCGGTGACCTTCCTCCCTAATCACCAGGACCCAGTGACCACCACAGAACCCAGAACTAACGGGGAGCAGGGTGGAGGTCTGATCTGGTCCGTGGTCAGAAGTCTGAGTTGACGAGGCTCGCGCACGTTCCTGCCTACTTCACGTGTCCCGTGAGCCCTCGCGGGTCCCTCTTCTCCACCCCCCACCCCAAGTTCCTGTGCCCCCGGCTTCAGCAGATGGGGTCACTCCGTGACACACCCCCGAAGGGTCGTGGCCCATCTCTGGTGACAGCCCCTGCGTGGGGAATCACCTGGGTTTCGGCCTCAAGCACCCGCAGGCGCCGGCTGGCGGAGGAAAGCAGGGTCTCAAGCTCCAGCTGCAGAGTGTCCAGCTCCTCGATGCCGATGCCGTCATCCTCGGAGCGGGCCAGCACCGCCGTGTAGCGGGGACAGACCTTCAGGTGGTCCACAGACTTGAAGTCGTGGAACTGCAGGGGGCAGTCCTTCAGCTCACTCATGGCCCAGGAGGCGGGACCGGAGCTGGAGAGCAGAGGGCCGATGATGGGACACAAGTGGCAGCGGCAAACCCGCGCTCCTCCAGCCTGGCACAGCTTCCAGAAGGCCAGGCTTCGGCCCCCTGCGGGCGGCTGGCACGGGCGGGGACTGCTCGCAGAGCGCCTACCTGTGCTGGCAGGCGCAGGCAACTTACCAGCTTCCCACTGAATTCCTCACCCGACCCCAACGCAGCCACGCTGGGGCCCACTCTACAGAGAGGGAAGCAGGCTCGCTCAGGACGGGCCAGGCGCGATCCATCCAGTGGCCTCGAGTGTGCATCCGCACGCTGGCCTGCCCACGCTGGCCCTTCTTCCCCGCACTTCCATTCCTCTCCCAGGGAAGCCCTGACTCTCAGCACGCGGCCTCACCGGTTAATGTGGTCTAGTACTCTGTCCTCACCCTTGTCCACCTGTGCCCAGGTAAACCAAGCGTATCTGGGTCCAAGCCCAGGCTTTGCCCTTCCCTGGCATGAGCTTCTGAATAGGTTTCCCCTACCTGGGCCTCAGTCCTCCCGTCTGCAGAATGGGGACAGAGCCCGCGCTGTTTCTGCACGGGAAGTCTGAGACTGTAAAACGGGGTTCCAACAGCACCTACCTCCCTGGGATGCTCTGAGGATTAAGAGGTGATGCCCGTCAAGAGCCCAGTTCAGTGCCTGGCACAGAAGACGTGGGTCTGCTTAGTGGCTGGCCCCACTCGTGGGTCGCCCCAACGTCCCGCTTTCCGGGTCCCGGTCCTCGAGGGACCCCCCACGGGGCCCCCCCTACCTCCTCACAGCCGCCTCCAACGGCCCCCGGGAGGGGGCGGGGAGTTCCGGTCTGACGGCGCCACCGCCCCGGAACAGGCTGAGGGCGGGCCGGGC
>NW_004567134.1:16496800-16507345 GCF_000260355.1 Condylura cristata | reverse complement strand
GCCTGCCGCCTCCCCGAGGGAGCGCCGGCCCCCTGACCCCGGCCGTGGGCCCCGTCTTGCTTCTGCCCCCTGAAGGTCTCTCGTGCTGCCGACCCCCGCCCCCTTCCTGGGCCGGGCTCGGCCCCCTCGGCTCCGCCCTGGCTTGTGAGCCCGCATACGGCCGAGCCTCCCTGGGCAGCAGCCCCCCTTTCCCGTGGCGGCCCCCGAGTGGAGGCCTTCCCCTGCCCTGGCTATAGCCGGCCCGCCCCGTCCCCCGTCGCGCTGTCCGGCCCGGCCCTTCCAGTTCCGGGCTCACCTGCTGCCCGGAGACGCCGCCCGCAGAGCCGCATCCTGCGCTGGCCTCCCCCTGCGCTGGCCTCCCCCTGGGCTGGCCTCCGCCTCTGCCCTCCCCGGAGTCCCGTGCCGTCTCTGCTCTGCTTCAAGGTCTCTGTTTAGCTGGGGGCTTGGCAGGGGCTTGGCAGGCCCCGGCGCACCGCACCTGAGAGGCGCTTTCGCAGCGCCTGACTTTTGACGAGCCGGTGTGCGGCCTTAAACCTTCCAAAGGCCCCTGGGTGCCTGTGTGGCGGCCGCTATGCCCCCGCCAAGCCCAGGCCCTGGCGGACAGCTGCCCCCCCCCAGCTTTGCCTGTCCAGCCAGAGTGCCCGCCGAGTAGGGCCCTCGGGCGTCGGGGCTGTCTTTGAGGCTGTCCCCTGGGGTGTGTTTTGGGGGTGTGTTTCGGCGGCGGGTTCCATGCCCACTGGTGTTTTACGGATGGGCACGGTTGCTGGCAGTTTTGGGTCGTCACCGCGTGTCCAGTGGGACGCCAGTGCGGTGACAGGGCCCTTGTCTCCGCCGCCCAGCCCAGCCCCCCCATTGCGCTCCCGCCTGTCTCACTTCCCTCCAGGCCATCTCCAGTCACCAGGCAGCTGCTGTGAACTTCCTCCTCAGAAAGCCCCGCAGTTCCTTACCCCTGGAAGGCCCCCCTCGGCCACCGGCCTGTAGGCTCCCCTCGCCTGCCCTCGCCTGCCGTTGCGCCTTGTCTGTGGGCTCAGAAAGGCGTCCCTCGCCTGGTTATTACTGCTGTAGAACTCATCAGTGGCCTGCTGTGTTCGGGTTTTTTTTTTTGTTTGCTTGTTTTTAAGGATTTATTTTTGCACAGGCCAGAGGTGCAGGGGGTGAGAGGAGTCACCAGAGACAGAGTGGGGAGCAGAACAGGCAGATCGATGAAGACCACTGCTAGAGGAGCAGCGGGTGGGCCAGGAGAGGTCTGCTGCGCCCTGTGGGTCACCTCTGGGGCGGGGATCGAACTCATGCTGCACTGGCTTCGTATGGCGTCAGATAGCGTCACTGACGTGCTGTCACTGCTGTGCCACCAGGGAGGGCCCTCTTTGTGTTCATTTTAATCTTGCTTACATTCTTCACTCTTCAGAGCATTATCAGTCAGCTCGCGTCAGGGTTTGCAGAGTGCAGGCTCAGCTGTTCTGTCGACCTTGAGAGCTGTTACCCTGGGCAAGGGAGAAAGGACTTGACCAGGGTGTCTGGAGGATGTGTCATGCTGTGAGCAGGGAAGTCGAGAGAGGCTTCAGGAAGGAAGAGGCCTCGCCTGACCCGGCCAGCACCCGGGGTTTGGCTAGACGTTTAGGGGGGAAGAGCCTACAGAGGTGGGTCGGTTCTTGTGAAGGGACTCGAATGAGGGCGGGACGCGAGAAGGCCAGCGTGAGGAGAAGCTGATCTCGAGAACGGCTGGGCCGCTTTCCTCATAAAGCCACCCTCGCGCTGTTTCCATCTTCACACCCAAGCCGCCGTCACTTGTAAACACGACTTTGTGTTTCATCCTGTTTGCGTCACTGCTGTCCTGTCGCCCCCACCCAGCTGAGCCATGAGGGGCAGAGGTGGCCTTAGTCCGAGCCCCAGCCGCAGCCCGGTGCTGGCGCCCAGTAGCCTTGCTGGCCGTTGGCGCAAAGCCCCTCGCCAGCGGTCACGTGCCCTGCGCTGCCGGCACTGTTGGGCCAAGTAACTCTGGGCTGTCGTCGGGTGCGGGGGTGCGATGGCCCGTCTCAGTGGCAGTGGCCCCCTCCAGGACTGTGAGAGGCCGCAGTGGCCCCTGGCAGCCCTCGGAGCCACCCTGTTGAGGCCCCTGCTCTGCGCTGAGGTCGCAGGTCAGGGAAGCCGTCGGTTGTTGCGGCACACGGGGCTCCTGGGCCGCCGTGGTCATGGCGAGACACTGACCCTCGTGGGTTTCTGTGCAGACTGCCACTCTCCGCCCCTACCTGAGTGCCGTGCGGGCCACGCTGCAGGCTGCCCTCTGCCTGGAGAACTTCTCCTCTCAGGTCGTGGAGCGACACAACAAGCCGGAGGTGGAAGTCAGGTAGGGAAGGAGGGCGGGCGGGGCAGGCTCCGCCCCCAGGGGCGCTCTCGGGTTGGTCTGCTGGCCAGTGAACAGTGACCCCCCAGAGAACAGGGTCACTGGGTTGGCAGGACAAAGCCCCGAGGCCTTGAATTGGCTGAGGGGCCTCTGGCGGCGGGAGCGGGCAGCGGAGGAAGGGCAGGAGGGGTCCCTGAGAGGCCGTCTTCAGCCCTTTGTGACGTAAAAGCCAAGCGTTTCCGGAACAGCCTGCGTCTCCCCCCTTCTCCAGATAGGCCACCCTTGGGCTATCCGCCTACTAGTGTAGGCTTTGGAAGTAAATTGTTTTGCCCCTTTGAAGATTTGACCTGGCTATGGTGATGGCACACGGGTGACTTGGTGATGGGGAGCCCACGGGGATTTCAACTGAGATGGAAAAAGGCGCAAAATGTTGTAGAGAAAACAACTTTATTAAAAAAAAAAAAGACTCGACCTGGAACACGGTAGCCGAGATGAGCAGTGTTGCCACCCGAATGGCTTGTTTAAATTGGGGCGAGCTGGCGAGGACCGGAGTGTGCCGTGTTAGCCTGCCGGGTATGTGGCTTCCGCCAGGCGTTTAACGGGGTGGGGGCGCCCCTGTGCCGCCCCTCGCCCATGAACCACCCCATAGACAGCTTCAGAAAGAGGCATCGAAACGAGCCTGGGAACGAGAGGGGAATTAGTGGCTTTCGTAATCAGTCATCCCGGATTGATAATGAGAGGGGCAGGCTGTGGGCGCTAGCTCGGCCTTCCCTCCAAGGCCGGCTTCCTGCCGCCCTCTGCTGTGCGCTGCCTGGTGGCACTGAAGGGCGCTGCCGCCCGTCGGGCTCCCACTGCGTGCTAGGCGCCCTGTTGGTCTCCTGACCCTTTCTGACCGCTCAGTCCTCGTCCGTGAAGTAGGAATCGGTCGATCCACAGGTGGGACGTTGAGATCCCACTGGGAACACTGGGCAAGAACCAGGAGGGTTCTCGGGTCCTTCGGCCCTGAGCCCAGAGCCTGTGCCCTTTCTGCCGGAGGACCTGCGTGCCGAGTCCCGGGCTTCACGCGCCCTGCTGTGCGCCTCCTGTTCCTTGTCTGTCTCAGACGAGGATGCAGAACTTGCTCGGGGCCTCCCCGACAGTTCCGTCCCCGGTACTACAGACGTGTCTGTGACATTGTGTTTCCAGGAGTAGCAAAGAGCTGCTGTTACAGCCTGTGACCATCAGCAGGAATGAGAAGGAGAAGGTTCTGATTGAGGGCTCCATCAACTCGGTCCGGGTCAGCATTGCCGTGAAGCAGGTGAGCTTCCTTCCACACAGCCCCGACTTCCCAGCGGCCGGGACCCCTGTCCGACAGAAGAGCCTGCTTGCTTCTGCTTCCTTGAGCGTATCCCGGAAATGCCAGGCTCAGCAGAGCAGCAGAATAAAAAGAGAACAGCCCGGCTTGTGGGCCCTGTCCTAGGTGACAAGGCAGAAATGTAGCAGCCACACCGTGGGCCAGTTTGGTGTCAAGTCATAGAAGCGGTCCAGTGAGTGAAGCGTGAGCCCGGCTCAGAAAAAGCAGACTGGGGTAGCCGTGAACGCTGAAGGCGTTAAAGACAGTGCGACTCAGCCCACAAATGCCTGCTCTCCACCGTCCCCAGTAATTTCCATCATGTCTATGTCCCGTCTGGGACATAAATAGTGGATTCCTTAGTGGATTCCTTCAAACTGGTTCCTTTGACTTAAATTGGTTTGAAATAAGAACTTCCGGCCGTAAGCGGAAAGCCGGCACTGCTTTCCAACCAGGGAGCAGCTCTGAAAAGTAAACACACTGAAAACAAAACATTGTGAGTGAGTAAGAGAAGGGGGGGCAAAGAAAGCGCGCCTGGGGCGCCGTCCTGGTCAGGAGGGAGCGCACAGGCGCCGCTCGAGGGCCGGTGGGCCGAGCGCCTCGGCCGCGCTGCCCCAGTCACGCTGGGGCGCGACACGGCGCATCGCACGCTCAGCGTGCTAACGTGGAGCCCGCCGGGCTCCTCCGCGGCCACGTGGCGTGGGTGGCCTCTGGCGAGTGCGCGCTGATGGGGTGACAGGAAGCAGCTGTAACGGGTGGCCTCGGGGAGGGCGTCACACACGACTTCGCCAGACGACCGCTTGCGTAGGCAGAGACGCACAGCAGCGGCCCCTAAGTAGGAGCCATTCAGAGTTGCTCCTTTCCTGTGGCGGCCAAGCCCCGCTGCCCCCCGCAAGCCTGTGGGGGGTGGGGCCAGGTGGCTTGGCTGCTTGCTTGATGGAAACCTGCTTCTTGGCTCTCACCAGGCAGATGAGATTGAGAAGATTTTATGCCACAAGTTCATGCGCTTCATGATGATGCGAGCAGAGAACTTCTTTATCCTTCGAAGGAAGCCTGTGGAGGTAAGGCGTGTGGCCCACATGTTCAGGCTCCCCGGGAGCCTGCCTGAGGCCGCGGTCACTGGCCTCTTCCGCCCTCCCGCCTTAGGGCGCCCTGCCTGAGCTGAGCCGCCTCCTCACGCCGACGGGGAGAGGGCAGCCTCGGCATCTGCGTAGCCACGGAGAGAGTAAGGGGTGCTGCTCACACTCCAGAGCCTGCGGTCTCGCGGCCGCAGGGCCCAGCGAGTCAGGCCCTTCTGACCTGCCACCACTGAGGTGTGGTCTCGCAAGGCCACAGTTGACGCTGGGTCAAATAGCCTTTGCATTTGAATCCTCCCCACACCTCCCTCCCGCTGGACCTGAAATAGTCCTAGTGACAGCCGCCCCCACTCAGCAGCCCGCACTGTCATGAGACATGTCGGATGCTGGCCAAGCTGGTCCTTGCCGAAACCCCTCTCCTGGCTCTAGATCTGACCTCGGGTCACCTGGGCGGAAAAGTCCCTCCACAGTCAGCCCAGCCGAGCAAGACCTCAGCCTCCTCTCTTCCACGGCACCTGTCAGCTTAGGTTCTGTAGCAGAGCTCACGCCCCTCATCCCTCATCCCGAGGCAGCTGTCTGCACAGTCCTCCAGAGACAGCGGGCCCACAGGTTTCTCAGCTGGGCTCAGCTCCTCGGACCCAGCGTAGACACCACCCCACCCCTCAGCAGGTGGGCTGCGGGCCGCGGGGTGCGGCTCGGGGGCCCCGCCAATGGCCCACGTGGCAGAGTGGACAGCACGCGCTCGGCAGTCTTCCTGGGATGCTAACTGTGGTCTCCCTTCTCCTTGCTGTCCCCTCCTTTAGGGCTATGACATCAGTTTCCTGATCACCAACTTCCACACAGAGCAGATGTACAAACACAAGTTGGTGGACTTTGTCATCCACTTCATGGAGGAGATCGACAAGGAGATCAGCGAGATGAAGCTGTCGGTCAACGCCCGCGCGCGCATCGTGGCCGAGGAGTTCCTCAAGAACGTGAGTTCTGCATTCCTTCCAGAAGTGTGGGAGCCCTGGGCCAGGCTGAGAGCGTAGCGTCAGTGGGAGAGCAGTTTCCCTTGGGGGGTGCGGACCAGCCGTGCGGCCCGGAGCTGGAGCACCTGTGGGCGTCTTAGGGGGCACCTGGGTGTTTGGCGCGTCCTCCCCTCCCCCGTGCGGGGTCTTAGAGGCGCTTTTCTACGTCTCAGAAAGCACATGGGCTCGTCCGTGTGTCTGCATAGTGCAGGCGAGATAGACACCCCCCCCCCCCCCGGTGAGGTTTCTGGGGCGGCGGGGCGTCACCGAGATGCGGCCCACACCTCAGCAAGCCTTTGGCCTTTCCCTCGGGCCCTGCCGCCTCCACGGCCTCCTCCTCCAGGGCCCTCTGGCTGCCCCCTGAGAGGAGGCCTTATTTACACTGACGCAGTGATGACTTGCGTTTTGTTTAGATGGTCAGGACACAGCGCTGTGTTTTTATCCTCGTCCAAACAGCCTGGGTTTGTTGACACATTCTCCCCGAGTGGCGTGTGCTCCCTGGAGGGTGGAGCTGGGCTAGTGTGCACGGCTCCAGCCCAGAAGCAGCTTCAGTTCCTATACATGGACATGATATCCCTCGCCCCGGGCTTCCATTACGCTGGGCTGGCGGCGTGCGGCCAGCGGGCGGCAAGGCCGTCCGGGCGCGGCCAGGGCCCACCGCGGTGAGTCCGACGGCCCGCCCGTCTGCTGAGCCACAAAGCGGAGACGTTACTACGTGCCTCTCCGCGGCCCTAGCGAAGGCTGCGCGGGGCTCTGGCGCGCGGCACCGGCGTTTCCGCTCAGGCCGCTGGGAGGCCTCCAGCCTCGGCTGCCACGGAGAGAGCCTTGTCCCAGAAGACTTGGCTTGCTCAAGCCCACCGTCACTTGGTTACGAGAAAGGCGTTTCTGTGTTCTGCCGCTACCGAGGGCACCTTCGCGGGCCTTGGGCACCACCTTTGAGGCGGGTGAATGAGCTGTGCCCTGGCGATGGAACCGCTGCCCCCGGCACCTCTGCCACTCCGTGAAGAAACCAGGCCCGGGTGTTCAGACTCAAGGACCGAAGGCTCGCAGGCGGTAGCCTCGCCTCTGGGGCTGCCGGCTGTGCGGGCCCCACTGAGCGCCGACCGCGCCTCCCTGACGCCCCAGCCCGACCTGTGTCCAGCCCCCGAGAGAGTGTGCAGCGGCGCTGTCCGGTGTCCGCGGGCCAGCAGAGCCCGTCCCGGGGCTGCCTTCAAGCCAAGCAGCCGCTGTGCTGTGAGCCAGCCAGGGCTCCGCTGGGCACCACGTGGGGGATCCTTGAGGGCCCAAACCATTAAGGACCTGCCCTGCTGGGTCACCCACAGTGTGACAGCATCCCAGGTCCTGGCTGACGTGGCCTGCTGGTCCCCAAGGCCTGCGTGCGAGCCGCTGCTTCTGAGGAGGCCAGTTCACCTGGCCAGGCAGAGCCAGGGGAGCGGCCTTCGTGGAGGAGGGGGCTGTGGAAATGCCCGCGAGACCCCTCATTTCTCTGCCCTGGCTAGTGCAGGGTGTGGGCAGTGCCCAGGCCACTGGCAGAACTAGCCTGGGCGTGCCCACCTGGTGTCCTGGGACGCAGCTCTGCCCCTCAGGGACCGTGCTCGGCACAGCAGCATGTAGTGACCATGGCAGTGACCGCCACTCTCCACCTCTTGCTTGTCTTGACAGTTTTAAACCGCCTGGCTGGATCTCGTGGCCCCCCTCAGGCTCCCTCGCGTCTCTGACGGCGTCCTGGAGCGGCTTCCAGAGCGGCGGCGGCAGCCAGCGTGGCACCGGAGGAGCCGCAGAGGGCGCTGGGTGGGGTGGGCACTGGATGCGGGCGGGTGGGACAGCCGCAGCGCACCTGTCCCGGGCCACGGCGCCCGGTCAGGCTGGCTTCTGATGCTACGTCCCCTGGGACGGGACGGATGTTTTTTTATGTTTGGAGATTTAAACTTGTGCTTGTAGAAGACTGTACCCTTTTTGTCTGTTTGGTTTTTTTTTTTTTTTTGGAACCACCAACCTCCACCTCCAGTGGCTGTGACTGGTCCCGGTGATTGTGTGTTTGGTCGCCGTGGGTCTGGGCGGGCCTGGAGCCAGAAGGCGACGAAGTCCCTGCCGGGAGGGAGGGCGGGAGCCTTCAGCCTCCAGTTCCTCTCCCTGCTCTCCTCTTCCCAAGCCCCCTTGGGCCCAGCAGAAGTGAAGACCCTCCAGCTCTCCGCCAGCTTCCTGAGCTCTGCCTGAAGGTGACCGCCCAGCGCCGCTGGTGGGGACAGGCTGAGGCGCCGGGGCCAGAGGCCTCGCTTGGCCTGTCCGGCAGCGCAGAGCCCTGCTGGAGGGGAGCCGGCCCCCTGCCCTGGCCCTCTGCTCCCGCGCTTGCTGCGCCTTCCTGATTCTGGTGGGCCCGCCCTCCCCTATTAAAATCGTGCCCCTTGGGCTGCATGAGGTCTGTGTGCTGTGTGTTTATGTGGCCTTTTCTTTCCCCGAGACCTGTGACTTGTCCTGAGGGGGGTCTCCTGCTTGGCCTCTGGCCTGATCCCTGCCAGGCGCCCAAGCCAGCGACCTGCCTGGGACTCGGGCAGCAGCCTTTCTGCAACAGCTCTGGTGAGGCAGCGCTCATTGGGGTGCAAAAGGAGCGGCCCCACTTCCAGGCTGGCTGTCGGCGGCTTGTCCCCAAGCCCCCAGCCAACGAGCAAGGGCTGCCTTGAGGTCCCAGGCAGCTGCCCGTGCCACGCTCTGCCAGGCCGGCCCAGCCCAGTCCAGCCCCTGCACAGCCACTTGAGTGACTAAAGTTCAGCATTCACTTCCTGTGTCCCGCCCATGGCATTCCAGGACCCAGAGGCTAGGCGGCCAGCTGTGTGGGGACAGGACACGTGGAGGACATTTCCATGCCACAGAAAGTGACTGGACAGTGCTTTTCCGGTGGCACCTGCCGAAGGGGAAATCCTTGTGTTTGAGGCTTCCCTCGCTGCAAGTCACTTAGCTGCCTCCTTTCCTTAGCCGTGAAAGGCAGATGATGAAAGCAGTCGGACAGGCCTGCCTTCCAGGCTGAACACAGCCCTGGTCTTGCCGTCAGCCCAGATCCAAGCTGTCGGGCAGCCACCCTGCGGGGCACGGGGTGACCTGGCTCCCAGAGGCACATAGGGGTGCTAGAGCAAGAGCAAGTGCCTGTGATGGTGCACTCGTGTTTGACGTGGTGGGCTTCGCGGGGCTCGTGCGATTCAGGGGTCCAGGGAAGGCAGGAGTCAAAGGTATCAGGAAGTTTCCAAACAGGTGCTTTGAGTTGAGCTTTCAAGAGTCATCAGATGACCAGAGGGCTGTCGAAGTGGGGGACAAGGCCCTGTGCAGGAGGGGCCTGTGGGGGGGGGCAATCCGGACAGCTGCCCTTTATGACCTTGCCTCTGTGACCTCCCTCCTGCTTCTGCCTCCCCTGGCATAGGGCTGTGCACTCTGCAGCAGATGCTCAACATGCTCGCAGTGGAGCTGCATGGTGGCTGGCACTCATCCGCCAGACGGCGTTGCCTGGGTGAGCTCACCAGAACCCTCATTGTCGCAGCTCTGTCTGCCAGGGCCCAGCGCCGCATAACGAAATTTGCAGGCTGTCGAATTCACGGGCGGTTGCCAGGCAGCCCGCCCTCCTGGGAAGCCCAGTCACCCAGCAAAGGAGGGTTGGCAAAGGATCTCTGACTGGCAAGGCCAGGTGGGCCGGCCAGCCGGGTGGACTCTCTTCACTGTACAGGCAGATCTCCCTGAGGACTAAATGAAGGGGAGACTCTCCCCTGAGCCCTTCCTGGACTGGCACTGCTAGTGTGCCTCAAGCTGCCGCCAGGCAGCCCTCTGAGGGTGTGCACTCAGCTGGGCGGCTCAGTGTCCATTGGACAGTGAGCCTCGGAGTCAGACCTGCCGGTTCTGCGGTGCGGCCGACTGTTGACAGGCCGACTGTTGACAGGCATTACGCGATGGCGGCTGTAGGGAAAGCCCCGCAACCCTATTCCTCTGTGACTGTCAGCGGTGATGCTCTGCTGCGATCCCCCAGCCCAAAGGGGCAGTGCATAGCTTTATTTTTTCTTGCAGTTGAGACAATGACCTATTTTCCTATTTCCAAGTGATTTCAAGGCAGGGCTTGGGGGATCCGCCTGGCTGTGTCCCCAAACACTGCCCAGGTCTTCAGACTGGTCCCCAAGGACCTTACCCTTACCCAGCCGGACGGGCGGCCCCGAGGTTCCAGTCACACTTTAGGGGCTGCCGCCACTGGGCACTCCTCCCCTCTCCCTGGCTAACTGACCGCTTTGCTTTCTTTGGCTGCAGCTTAACTGTCTAAGGTGTCACCCTGTCTAAGGTGTGGCCCTTCCTCCCTCCAGGCCACTGTTGCTCTCGTCTGCTCAGAACTCGATGCTTATTTCCTCTCCACTCTCCACTGGACTGTAGCTCCCTGAGGCCAGGGGGCCCTTGGCGCTTATTCTTGGGGTCCGAGCGCCCCTAGCACGTGGTGCTCTAGAAATACGGTGCAAGGGCTGGAATCCTACGGGGTGCTTGATAGGGAAACATGACAGAGCGAGTAGCCGGCGGCCCCGTGCTCTGCAATTGCACTTTCGGGGCCCCCAGCGCTCAGAGTCCGGAGCAGGAGAGGCCAGAATTCTAGAACTGAAGGGAGACGAGCCCTGCCCTGGAGGCCCAGAACCCGCCCCCTGTTGACTGATTGTGCCAGCAGGATGGTTTCCAAGACGACAACAAACAGTGGGCGGGGCCAGGGAACGGAAGGCCCCGCCCGCCGGGCCGGGCCGCACCCGCCCCCCAGAGGCCGCGGCGCCG
>NW_004567134.1:16487049-16496446 GCF_000260355.1 Condylura cristata | reverse complement strand
CGGCGCGCTGGCTGGGCTGCGCCTTAGAGTCGCGGGCCCGCGGCACCCACCCCCACTGCTCCCCGGATCCCCGCCCCCAGGGGCTCCCGCAAACCCCGGCCCCGAGGGATGCGGCTTCGGACGGTGAGGCTCCTCGTTCTGGCCTGAGGCGGCGGCCAGGACGAGAAGCCTTGTGGTGGGGGCTGGGGCAGGCGGGGAGAAGCGCGCAGAGGGTGGACCTCGGTGCCGGGTGCAGAAGAGGAGCGTCCCGGCATGGGGAACGCGAGACCCCGGGCCGACCCGCGCCCAGCCCACCCCGCTCCGCATCTTTCTGCAGGTTCCCTCGTCCTCTGGGGGTTCGCCAAACCGCAGCAGATGGGCCGGCTCAGGAAGGCCAAGATCCACGTGGAACGAGCTGTCAAGGTGGGGGGCGGGGGCGGGGGTGCATCTGGGAAGGGTCTGGGGGTGATTCTGTCTGCTTCCCTGCGCCCTTTCCGAGGACCAATAAGCCCGGATTTTCACACCCATCTTCCAGTACCTCTCCCTTATTTCTGCACCCTTTCCCTGGGCAAACCTCTGCCCCACCAAGGGCCCTGTGGCCGCCCTCCCTGGTGGGGCAGTGGGTTAGAGCTCAGCTCTGCGAGTGGCCACAGCCTCAGTGCTCGACGCCCGCCCCAGAAGTGACCCACAGGGCGCCGCAGACCCCTCCTGTCTCCCCGCTGCTCCCCTCAGCTGTGGACTTAGTCAGCCTGCCCGTTCTGCTCCCCGCTCTGTCTCTGGGGAATCCTATCGCCCCCACCATCCCTGTATCTCTGTACCCCAGTTCTTTTTCTTTTTTTAATTTTAAGATTATTTATGCATACAGAACTGGGTACAAGCCAGAGATGTGGTGGGCGAAAGGCTTCACCAGAGACAGAGCGGGGAGCAGAACGGGCAGATGGACGAAGTACACTGCTGAGGGGAGCAGCGGCTGAGGGGGCAGTCAAGAGAGGTCTGCTGCGCCCTGGGGGTCACTCCCTGGCCAGGGATCGAACTCGTGCTGCAGTGGCTTCAGGGAGCTTCATACTGCGGTGCTTTAACCCGTTGCACCACCAGGGAGAGCCCTGCACCCCAGTTCTGTATGCATAAATAAATACATCTTAAAAAAAAAAGAACCACTTGTTCAAGCTGCCAACCCCCGAAGCCCCACACTCAGCCTGGGCGCACACAGCCCTCCTGTGCCCTCCGGGTGCCGCTCACCGGCTCTGGCTCCGGCCCCTGGATCCTCCACACCTGTGTGCACCCTCCGGGAGCCCGCCCTGCCCTCTGCACCCAGGGATCTGACGGGCACTGCAGCGCATGTCTCAGGCCCCTCTCTTGATGCCCCTGCCCAGCCTGCCTTCCTCCACAGTACCTGCCCCCTCACCTGGCTGCCCAAATCTGTCCTTTGCTCCTCGCTGACGAAGCTCATCCCTTCAGTTGTCCCTGTTTCCAAAAGGAGCCTCCCTTCTCGCAGCATCTCCCCATTTCCAGTCACCACCCCCATTCTGGTACAGTGGTTTCTGCCCCCCAGCCGGCCTTCCTGCCTCCCATGCTTCCCATGTGGCCGCCGCCTGCCCGACCCCCAGATGGCTCGCGTTCAGGCCCGCCGCCCCGGGACCCCGCGTGCTCTGTACACCACGCGCACGCCCTCCGGCCTCTCTCCGGCCTCAGGACCTTTGCACGTGTTTCCCCTCTGCCCCGAGCTGCCCCTGGCTCAGCTCTGCGCTTCCCGGGTCCTGAGATTTCCCTGGCCACCGCAGTTCTTGTTTCTGTGGGCCCCATGTTTCTGGAGCAGCCACCCCTGCTGTCACTTTAAGCACTGTGTGGCCAGGAGACCCGACCTCTCTCTGGTGTGTCATAGTCGATTAAAAGGGGGTGATACTGATTCAAGTTTTATAGAAGTGGATACGAGCGCGTGGACGTCGTAGATGCGGAAGAGACGTTAGCGCGCCCTGAGCGGCAGCGGCTGTGCTGCTGATTGCGCCGCCGGTGCGTCGAGGCCGTGCTCACGGGCAAGTCTCTCCCCACCTGCAGCAGAAGAAGATCTTCATGATCCAAGGCCGCTACCCCGTGATCCGCAGCCTCCTGCGCCGGAGGGGCTGGGTGGAGAAGAAGGTGGCCCGGCCCCTCGCCGCCTCCCCGCCGCCTCCCCACAAGGGCCTGGAGGACTTAGCCACGGATGACAGCGACGCCACAGAGGACGGTGAGCCGCGCCCTCCCCCGCCACTGTCCCCACTGTCGCGGGGGCCGGACTCTGGTTACACCCCTGGGCCCGGCCAGGGGCCCCATCAGGCCTGGACGGCACCTCCACAGGGGATGACGATGAGGGCGAGGCGCTCCGGTCACCGCTGCTGGACTTCGAGGGTTTACTGGAATTCGATGACCTGGACCGGATACACGCGCTGATGGTGAGCGGCCGGGGCCGGGCCCTCCGGCGGAGGGAGCGTGCTGGAGTCCAGCGGGTGCCTCAGCCAGGCCCTGGTTTCCTCTCTGGAGTGAAACTTTGCGTCCCCGATGGCTGGACACGCAGCAGTGTCGCGAGGGGCTCAGGGGGCCTCACACAGGGCTGGCCCGGGGATCGGTGCCCGGCTGGGCCAGGGGAGCCGCACAGCCCCACACCCGGTCCCTCCCCGCTGCGTGAAAACGCACGTTCCCCTCCTTCCTGTGCCCTCGGCCGTGAGCACTGCAAGGGAGGACTCTCAAAGCCTGGCAGGGGCTGATGTGAAGGGCGGGCACCCCGGCGGTTACGGGGAGAGGCTGAGTGCCAGAGCCTGACCTTGAGAGTCCTTGGGAAAGTCTCCGTGCTTCGGTTCCTCATCTATGGAATGGGGATGAGGAGCTGTCCCCCGGGCCGTGGTGGGGACGAGGTGTGACGCTGTAGGCGAGGGGACGAGGTGTGACAAGGCGAGGGGGAGCGGTGAGCACACGTCGCCAGCGGGGCACCACTGCCCTCCACCCAGCGGGTTCTGGGTGTCCAGGGGCCCTTAAATAGGCCACTTGGTGGCTGCCCGGGCGCACCTGACGGGGCTGCTCTCTGTGGCCCACTTACCACAGCCAGCATGCGGGCCCGGGCCCACCTGGGCAGCCTCGGTGCCCACCTGCCGAGGCCTCCCGCTGCCCCTCCAGCTCCCCCTCCAGCTCCGTCTCCCCCCAGTCTCGCATGGTCCGGAACGAGATCCCCTACTTTATCTGGACCACTCGGCGGGACGTGCTGGAGGGCCGCTTCCTGGCCAAGGATCAGATGATCAACCACTACGCCCGGGCAGGCTCCTTCACCACAAAGGTGGGCCCCCAGGAGAGCGGGCGCGGCAGTTTCTAGCCCCCCAGAGCCCCTCCTTCACCAGGGCCCCCGTGTTCCACATTCCGTGTCAGGGCTCCTCAGGACGGGGCTTCCCAGCTGGAATGTGGAGTCTGACGGGCCGGGTTCAAATCCGGCCCCCCAGAATGTCCAGCCCACCCAGGTAGAAGTCATGACGAGAGGTGCCCCAGGCCGCGAACCCCTGCGTCTGACTGGGGTCTCCTAGCGAGAGACATCTCCCTGAGCTCCCTTTCCTCAGCTTTAAGTGAACAGCAGTAAGACCTATCTTCTGGGTTGTGGCCAAAACCGGGGGCCCCCTAACTGGGGCCCTGGGGTCCCGCCTCACTAGGCGACTCCTGGTTATGCAAACTCCGTACCACGTGCTCAGTCCCCTGGCCGCAGGGCCTTTGATCCACCGTCCGTGTGGCCTGGCCGGCCACTGCGTTGTGGGAAAGTCACGATGCAGTTGTTCTTTACTGTGCAAAAGCGCGCTAGGACTTTTCCAATAACCCAGCACCGTGGGCGCGGCAGGGTTTCCGGAGGGGCGGGACTTTAAGAACACGAAAGGGCCAGCGGGCCAGTCTCAGCCGGGGAGCCCCGTGTGTGGGCCGGCCAATCTGGGGGCCCCTGAGCAAGGGGAGGCTGCCTGGGCCCAGAGGCCAGTGCCGGGAGCCCCTTGGAGGCTCCGGGGCAAGTCCAGCCCTGCCCCTCAGCGGCCAACTCCGCAGGTGGGTCTGTGCCTCAACCTCCGGAATCTGCCCTGGTTTGACGAGGCCGACGCCGACTCCTTCTTCCCCCGCTGCTACCGCCTGGGGGCCGAGGACGACAGAAAGGCCTTCATAGGTGAGGAGGCCCTGCCCTGCTCCTGGCGGCGGGACAGAAGCCGCTCTCGGCCGCCCCCCCACCAGAGGCAGGCCCCCCCAGGCCCGGCCCTGCCGCAGCAGGCTGCCCCCTCCACGCCATCCGCCTTCCCCAGCGTGAGGCCCTCAGACAACTTAGTGCGTGGGGAGGCGGCGACGCTGCCGAAGTTGGTGTACATGTGCAAGCGGTTGAGTTGTGAATCCGAGTTCAGGTGTCCCTGGCTAGACGAGCTTTGAATCCAGCGCAGGTCCCGGACGCCGGGCTTCTAAAGCAGCTCTAACCCCAGAACACATGCTCAAGGCCAGAATTTGGAAGCAGATTCGTCTCCAAATCTCAGAAGTGAGGTTTTGGGTCTCACTCGCAGCCCAGAATGGGCATCGGAAGCGGATGAGGGTCCGAGGAGAGCGACCCGCCCGCCCCGTGCGAGGGCCCAGCCCGCGGTATTCTGGGTGTGGTTCTGTACCTGGAGCAGGAGCAGACTCCACCTGCTTCTAGAACCAGGAGAGGTAGCCAGGGTCCCAGAACAGGGCGGGTCATGATTAGGTTCCGGAACCAGAACAGGCCTGGAGCCTAGGGCCTGAGCAGGGTATCCCTGCCCGGGACAGAGGACTTCTGGCTGACAGCCGCCCGCAGCGTTCTCAAGCTGGTGGTCAAGGCCGAATGGAGTCCGTGCTCTGCCCCGGTGGAGGAGGGCGAGGCCCCAGGTAAGCGCTGCGGCCCCTCCACCCCTGTCCTGCCGTCTGTCCACCCACCCGTGCGTTGTCCACACCGGTCCGCCCACCCATCCTGCTGCCGATCCAGCCACCTCCCCAGCGCCTCCCACCTGCCTCGCGTTCACCCCTCCCCCCGTTCGTGTCCCCCACCTCACCCGCCTCAGCGGACCTACTCACCTACCAGATGTCCAGCGCACGCACCCCTGCCACCCCCACCTTCCTGTCGGTCCTTCCAGGACCCATTTTCCCGTCTGCCCACCTGCTCTCCCATCCTACCCACCGTCTGTCTGTTCTCCACTCCTTCCCTCACCGCGCTTCTGTTCCACCCACGTGCCCACCCTCCTGTCCATATGGGCCGGGGGCCTCATCCGGCCCCGCCCCCCGCAGGCCTGGCTTTGACTGAGCACGGTTTGTGCCTGCAAGGCTCAGGCCTGCCCACGGGCAGCTCAGGCCTCTGAGAAGGAAGAAGCAGTGAGATTAGCCCAGACGTGGTCTAAGGACCCTGTGCCTTCACGGGGGGCACAGAGAAACCCCCAGACATGCTGGCCCACTGCTCCTCGCCCGTCCCCTCTGTGGACGCGTCTCCGACCTCAGAGGCCTCGTCCTGTAAGCGGGAGCCTCCAGCCAGTGACGCGTGGGGCAGGGCGGCTCGGCCAGGAGGCGGGGAAGCCGCCTCTTCCCTGGAGACCTCCCTGATTCTCTCTCTCGGGAGTGTCAGGTGCAAGTGTCGTGTGCCAACACCCAGGCCCGGGGGCCTCAGAAGTGTCAGGAGCGGAGGAGGCTGCAGGTGGGTGCTGGGGCCGTCGGTGCTTTGGGGACATCCAGTGGAGAGCTGAGGTTTGGCAGGGCCTGGGACTCTGGGGGCCGACCAGGAGCCCTCGAGCTGCAGGCGCATTTAGGCCTCAGACGAGTGACAGCCTCTGGCAGGCTGTGCTGGGCCTCAGGCGCATCAGACTGAGGCTTCAGGTAGACGACAGCGCGGGGCCGTGGGGACCGGCCGCCTTGTGGAATGGCGACAGGCCCCTCCCTGTCTCGGCAGGAGAGAAGCAGCCCAAGGAGCAGGAGAAGCCACCAGAGGCGGTGTCCCCTGAGTTCGTGGACGATGCCCTGTGGGCCTGCGAGGAACACCTCAACAGCCTGGCCCACGTGGACATCGACCGGGACCTGGAGGTGCCGCAGCGGCTCGGCCCTGAGCACTGGTCCCGCTTCCTGCAGCGTTACTACCAGGTGGTCCAGTGAGTACCCGCTGGCCCGGGCTCTGGGCCCCGCGGGGGCCTCGCCTCGGAGGCCGCTCGCTGAGCTGGGGCCGCCCGACCCTCCCTGCCTGGGGAGGCCCCTCCCCTCACCCAGCCTCCCTTTGCGGGGCCAGGCCGGAGGGAGGGCTGGAAGGAGGCCGCGGAAGTGCAGAGGCCTCAAGTCCACCTGCCCCCAGCCCGGCTTGAGCAGCGCGCGCCTCACCCCGCTGCTCCCGCCAAGGACCCTCCGTGCGGTCTGAGCCGCTCTGCCCGCCCTCGGCCTGGCCCAGTCCGGCTGTGCTGTCCACTCGGCCCGAGTTAAATCCTGGCCTTGCCACCTCGGCCACTTCACCCATCCTGGAGCGCTTCACCTCCCCCGAGGGAAGTAGCCGTCAAAACCGGCCTCCCTCCGGGGCAGGCTACACGGAGGGCAGGATGTGCCCGCACAGGCTCCCGGTTCACTCCCAGACTAGGCGCTCGGCGAGTTTCTGGCGCCTCCGGGAGGCTGGTGTTGCCCGAAGCAAGGTCCCCAGGAAGCAGCTCTCAGGCTGGGGAGAAAGTGGTTTTTTGGAAAAAGGGCTTCGTGGTCACTCGCGTTGGGGAGACCCCAGGCTAGACCAAGTGAAGTCGACAGGGGTCCTGATGCTTGTTAGTCCCGGGGCTGCTGTGAGCCCCAGGGGAGGCAGGTGTGCTGGGTGGCCCCAGTCCCCCCAAGCATGCTGGACGGTTGGGATTCAGAACAGCTCTGGGGAGAGGTGGTTGAGCAGCGGAAGGGAGCACGGGAGCCCCTTCAGCCCAGCTGGGCGAGAGAGACTGCGGGTGAGGGCCTGTGGGCGGGAGAACGCCTGTGTGCCAAGCACCGTGCAGGGTCCAGAAATAGGCATAGACCCTGCCCCCCCAGGGACACCCCACTCAAGAGGAGAGGCCAGCTGGGGGTGACAGAGGGAGTGGGCACATGGACTGAGGGGAGAAGACGGGAGAATTGGTAAATGAGTACGCGAGACGCTGAGAAACCCCCCTCCTGATAAATCTCGCTCCCGAGCCTCACACAGCAAAATCGCGAGCTTTCCGTGGGCTTCCAGGCCCTCACGTGTGCCCTGGTTCAGCGGAGCATTATCAAGACCGAGTCAGAACATTCCAGGTGGAGACGCTGAGTCTTCTGTACTTGTGCAAGGGGCAAGTTGGGTCTGGCTGTGGAGCCGCGCAGACTCACGCGTGTGAAATTCTGCACCGCACGGACTTGAGGGGTGCATGGGCGCCCACGGACTCCCGCGAGTGTGTGCTCAGCTTCTGCAAACCGCCCCTGGGTCTTCCAGAGCTTCCAGAATTGGTCTAGCAGGTTTTCTGCTCAGTGGAAAACACACACAAACATAAAAACATTAGAATAATTTGAAAAGAATGGAAGGCGAGCTCGCGGCTCCCCAGCTGTATCGAGGCTGTGCCCTGGCTTTGCCTTTGACCGCAGGTAAGGTGCTGTCATCACGCTGCACATACCTTGCAGCCCGCACGGCCTGCCCCTCCCACGCGGGTCTCACCTGAGCCAAAGCACAGCACTCCTGAGAGGACTCTATGCGGTGGCCCGTGGGGAAGTTCCTGGCACCCTTTCCGGCAGCGGGGGGTCGGGGCGCAGGTGGGCCACTCCTAAGCTGCACCACCAGGACCTTCCGTCAGCCTGGGTGGGGCCACGGCCGCCTGGTTAGGTCCCCGCGGGCTCAGCCACGGGGGGGGGTCGGGGGGCTCCTTCCCTCCGACCACGAGGGCACCAATGGGACTTTGCGCTCCCTCTGGAGTACTCCGTGACCTGGCCTCATGTGGGACGTTCTGTCCCGGAGGGAACAGACTCCCGTTGTCCGTGAGCCTCCTTCCGCACAGCCCGGCCGCTGCCGAAGTGCTCACTTACCGGCCCGTCCCCCAGCTGGCTTTTAGGGAGGCCCAGTAAGAGAGGGGCGGGGGCAGCAGACTAGGGCCTGAGGCCCGGCAGGCCCAGGGGCTGGGGAGGGGGGGAAATGGGGGGGCAGGAGAGCAGGGCGTGAGCGGCCCAGGTGTGTTCCCTCAGGACCAGGCCCACTGGCCGCGGGTGTTGGGTCCCGGGGGGAATGAGCCCCAAAGCGCGTAGGTGCAGGGATGGGTTGGGAGGGGTTTGCACTCGGGCTCTCCCCTTAATACAACATGTGGCCTTGGGCCCGAGTCAGCTCTCCAAGCTGCAGTTTCCCGAAATCCCCACGAGGAGCGGCCGCTGGGCGGCCAGAGCAGGGGCAGTGCCGGGCGGCCCTACTCCGTGCTCGCAGACGCCGAGCTGAGGCGATTCCGGGAGGGGCGCGTTTAGCGCCACGTAGAGAGAGGTGGGGGTGACGCTGGCACACTCGGGGCCTGTTCCCGTCTCCCCTGCGAGCAGTCTGGGCTGGTGGTGTGTTTGGGCTAAAATTGGGGAGCAGCTTGCGGGTGGGGTTGGGGGCTTGCGAGACCTGCCCGGGCTTTGGAGGGAGGCACGGCCGAGGCCGCTTGGACCGTGGCCGGGGGCTGTGTCCGTCCCAGCCTTGCCCGCCAGGCCAGGCCAGCTCTGTGTGTGCATCATCTCCCCGCAGCGAGGGGGCAGAGCTCCGGCACCTGGAGTCTCAGGTCCAGCGCTGTGAAGACGTCCTGCAGCAGCTGCGGGCCGTGGTGCCTCAGATCGGCATGGAAGGAGCCCGCAACATCTGGATCGTGAAACCGGGAGCCAAGTCCCGCGGACGAGGTGGGGGTCAGCCGGGGCCCGTCCCCCGGCCCCACAGCCTTCTCAGGCAAACAGAAGTGGCTAATCCAGAAATGAATTAAGTCAGCTGCTTGGCAGCTCCCAGGAAGGGCCCCGGAGGGGAGGAGGCAGCCTGGCCCCCGCCCTGTTTGTGGGGGAGAGGCCTCCTGGCCGGCCTGACCGAGCCCCGCCCCCAGGCATCACGTGCATGGACCACCTGGAGGAGGTGCTGAGGCTCGTGGACTGCAACCCCATGCTGGTGAAGGACGGCAAGTGGGTGGTGCAGAAGTACATCGAGCGGCCTCTGCTCATCTTCGGCACCAAGTTTGACCTGCGGCAGTGGTTCCTGGTGACCAACTGGAACCCGCTCACCGTGTGGTTCTACCGCAACAGCTACATCCGCTTCTCCACGCAGCCCTTCTCCCTGAAGAACCTGGACAAGTGAGCCCCACCGCTCACCTCCCGTGGGCTTCTGAGGGGTTGGGGAGCAGGCAAGGGCCGGGCCACCCAGGGCCACGCTGGCGGGCAAGCACTGCGGGCGCAGGCCGCCCCCCACCCC
>NW_004567134.1:16480184-16486949 GCF_000260355.1 Condylura cristata | reverse complement strand
CTGCCACGCCACACACAGCAGCGAACAAGAGCCCAGCCAGCAAGGGCTCACCTATGCAGTGAAATGAGTAGGTGGCCTTTATTATGAAAAAAAGAACACTTGGAACAGGATGAAGCGGCTCAGGAGAGAGGCAGGAGAGAGGCAGGTGGGAGTTAGCTTCGGGGCAGAGCAGGCTGTCGAGCTCCGCTCCGAGCCTCCCTGCCGCTTGTGAGCTGTGTGACTTCGGTCCGCTGAAAACCGACTGAAGCTTCAGTCACGTGCAGGCTGGGTTTCGAGTGCTTTGTGGAGGCTGGTGCTCGGTGGCACAGGTGAGGGGCGTGCAGACACCTGGCTGCCCGGCGGCGGAGACGGGGCTTGCGCCCCGCCGGTCGCCTCGGCCCTGTGAGCTCCAGACTCCAGGCTTCCCGAGCTGAGGCCTCCGTAGGGCGGGCCTCAGAGAGGGCCGGGGCAACGTGGTGGCGCCTTGGTTCCTCCCGGCTCCCCGCCACGGCCCCTTCTCAAGCGGAGTGGACCTGTGCGGTCCAGGTGACGGGCGGACCGGCCTGTCTGGCCCGAGGCCTCAGCGCTCTGTTCCCGCCTAGCTCCGTGCACCTGTGCAACAACTCCATCCAGAAGCACCTGGAGAACTCGCGCCACCGACACCCGCTGCTGCCTGCAGACAACATGTGGTCGAGCCAGAGGTTCCAGGCCCACCTGCAGGAGATGGGGGCCCCGGACGCCTGGGCCACTGTCATGGAGCCGGGCATGAAGGCGGCCGTGATCCACGCCCTGCAGACCTCCCAGGACACCGTGCAGTCCCGCAAGGCCAGCTTCGAGCTCTACGGCGCCGACTTCGTGTTCGGGGAGGACTTCCGGCCCTGGCTGATCGAGATCAACTCCAGCCCCACCATGGCGCCCTCCACGGCCGTCACCGCCCGCCTCTGCGCCGGCGTGCAGGCCGACACGCTGCGCGTGGTCATCGACCGGCGGCTGGACCGCAACTGTGACACGGGGGCCTTTGAGCTCATCTACAAGCAGGTGAGGCAGCGGCCGGGCACACCCCGGGGCGGCCCCTCTTGGGGAGCGCCTCCCCGCCGCGCAGGCGCTCTGGGCTCGGACAGCAGGTGCAGGCCGGTCCTGCCTCGCGCTCGGTCCAGACACCGTGCCTCCTCGGGGCTCTGCTTGCTCAGTGGGGGGGAGCAGAGGCTCTCGCTGTCCCCCGGGAGTCGGGAGGGGGCGGGGAGCGGGCATCTGCGGCCGGTATTTGCAGAGAGGCCTGCGACAGCATCACAGAGACGCCAGAGCCTCCCTGCTCGCTGAGAGTTTGGGACGAGGCTTCTCCCCACGGGGGTCTCAGGTTCCTCGTTGGAAAGTGGGACTGAAGCTGGTCCCTGCTTTATAAGGTGGTGACAAGTGAGTGACTTGCCATAGGTGAGCACTTCAGTCACACTTCCAGGGAGTGAAGCGCCCACGGCTCAGCTGTGGCCGGTACCCTGAGGCTGCCAGGCGTTCCGTGGTTAACAGCCTCCCCTCGGAGTGCCAGCCCCTGGGAGCTGCTGCCAGCGTCATCGTTATATTTGTCTTATAATTATTTTACTCACCGTGTTCCCAAAGAGATGAATCCATTTATGGAATGGAATGGGATTCAAAAAACTATTAGTCAGAAGACCAAGGTCGTGTTTCTAAGAAATATTTCCCTGGTAGTGGAATTAGGCGGCTTCCGACGGGGGTTCGGCCCCAGGGAGGGAAGGTGCTGATCACATGACCCGGGTGTCCTGGCCTTTGTCATGGTCACTGGTGATGTTTTTATTTTATTTATTTTAACTACATATATATTAAGATTTATTTATTTATGCATACAGAACTGGGGTACAGGCCAGAGGAGTGTGGGGTGAACGGAGTGGGGGGCAGACCAGGCAGAGGGAGTGAAGCACACTGCTGAGGGCGCAGCCAGAGGGTCAGCAGGGGTCTCCACAGGTCAGCTCCCTGGCGGGGATCAAACTCGTGCCGAAGCGGCTGCGCTTCAGCCTGCTGTGCTTTAACCTGTCGCGCCACCGGGGAGGGCCCTGGTTGTGTCTTAGCACATGGGCATTTTGGCTTCAAAAAGTAGAAATGAGACAAGGGCAGGCAAGCCCGGGGCAGCCCTGACCTGAGTCCTGCCGCTGGTTCAGGCCAGAGTCGCCTGGAAGCTCTCCAGAGACACGGTGTCGGCGGCCGGTCCTCGGGCCCAGACGTCTGCTCAGGCTGCTGTTTGCAAATGCCCCTGCGGCCCCGAGCGGGTTAAGCCCGGTAGTCAGGGTTCAGCTGGACAGTCCGTCTCCAGTCCCTCTTCATCCGGAACATCACACTTGATTCTCCTGTAGTTCAGCCTGCGGCTTTGTAGACCTGCCCCACATTCCGGGTTTATCTGATGGCTTCCTCGGGTGTGGTGTAGCGTCTCTGTTGTCTGAATGTCCTGGAGTGAGAAGCTGGTCGGCAGCTTGATGAGCCTCAGGTTAAACATATTCGGAAGAACATTTGCCCGGGTTGTTCAGCACCTGCTTAAAGCCAGAGCCCCCGTGCCTGTGGCGTGTCCCGGGAGTGAGGCTGGGCGGCCCTGATCGGATTGGGGTGGGCTGTGACCTCCCCTTTGTCTCAGTCCCCGCTGTGAGGGAGGGTTTGGCTGTGCGCAAGTGACACAGATTTTCCTGTCGTCCTTGCCCTGACTGTCTTTGAGACTCAGTTTTTATTTTGGGCTGCAGCATGGCACATTTCTAATTCTGTCATCCCTTCTAATTTATCCGCCAAAATCCTGCCGTAAGGATGAGCTCGCCATCACCTGGGCTTGCTGGGCGCCCGCCTGCCTGTGTTCACCTCACCCGGGGGCGCCTGAGATGGGGTCTCGTGGGGACCCGCAGATGGAAGCCCAGCTCATGCTAGACGGAGGCTCGCTAGCAGGGCGGCCGCCGGCCTGGGGTGCGCTTCCTGGCACCGGCGGTGTCCGGCTGGGCTTGCTAGGAAGTGGGGAGCAGAGCAGCCCCTCCTGGGACCGCCCTGCCGCTTAGGGCTCCCTGTCTCTGCCCTCCCAGCCCGGGGTGCACTGGCGGCTCTAGGCAGACGCCAGGCCTCTCCCGTGGCTGTCAGAGTTTCTCTCAGCCTGGCTCAGCTCCGGTTTGTCCTTGGTCAAACCCCGCACATTCCAGTGGGGGTGGGGGGCGCCCATGGGGTAGGAAAGGCCCCCGCCCCATCCCTAGCCCGAGGCTTGGGGATGCTCTGGGTACTGACTGGGGTTCCCAGGGCCAGATCCCGTAGGTGACAGAGGGCGGCGTCCCGTTCCTCAGCCTCCAAATGCCTCCCGGCCAGGGGCTCCCGAAAGTCACCCCTCCCCTGCCTGCGTCTTCTTGCACTCAGGGTTCCTGAACCCCGGCTGAGCGGCCTCGTCTCTCTTCTCCGCAGCCGCCCGTGGAGGTGCCCCAGTACGTGGGGACCCAGCTGCTAGTCCAGGGCTCCCCGATCAAGAAGCCCTTGGCGCAGTGCCACCGGCGGCTGGGGGTGCCCCCAGGTCTCCCTCGCCTGCTGTCCCAGCACAGCTCTGGGGAAGGCAAGGACTGGGGGACCCTGGCCCACAGGTCAGCTCCTAGAAGACTTGCGGGGGCCAGGAGCCTGGGGCCCACTGAGAAGCCATCCACTGCCACCGCGCCAGCCCCCGGACAGGGAAAGAAAGGCAAGGCGGACGGCACCGCAGCCCCGGTCCACCCCGGGCCCCAGCAGTGGGCCCCCCCGGCCAGGGCGGCCTGCGTCTTCACCGTGGCCTTTGCTAGCGGGGTCAGGCAGCCCCAGCCCTCCCTCAGGTTGCCACTGAGTCCGAAGGACCCCCGGGCCCTGGCTAGGGCCGCCCCACCCCCGCCGCCCAGGACCCCTAGGCAATGTCTTCCCGCTCTGCGAGCCCCTCTCCACCAGCTGGACTCGCCCCCCCACCAGAGAGCCGCCAGGAGCAAGTAAAACCACCAATTACAAAGTATTTTTTAGAAATACAGCGAGCGAGTACACTCCCGCGAGCAGCCGCCCGCAGCTGCCCGACGTCCCAGGCGCCAGGTGGGGTCTCTCCCGGCCAGCTTTCCGCCCACAGTATCGGCCTCCAGGCGTGCCACCCCCGGGGAGCGGAGCTAACTGTGCAGGCGTAAGAGCGCCCTGCACGGCCTTGCCACCCTGTAGCTCACAGCGCGGTAGCAAGGTGGGTGCCCTTATCCCCGTTTTGCAGCCGAGGTGTCAGGAAGTGTCAGGAAGTTGCCCGAGGTTGCACAGCTCAGAAGGGGCAGAACTGGGGTGCAGGCCCAGGTCTGTTGGACTCCAACCCCTGCTCTCCCCGCCGCCTCAGGAGGAACCGGGAGGGCCCGTCTGCCCCGCCCGCCCCCGCGCCCGCCCCCCCACCCCTGGCTCCCACCCGCCACACACAACTTGAGGGGCAGCGTGGGCCCTCCCCGGCCCTCAGAGCGCCTCTCTCTCCCACAGCGCCGCCCCCCCTCCCCCGTGTCTGCGCCAAAGCCCAGCTGCCTTCTCCCCTTGTGCTCCCGCCGCCGGGCCTGGGCCTCGGCCTCCGACGGCCGAGCTGCAAACTGGTGGGCTCTGGGGCCCCGGCGGCCGCAGGCCAGGCCCTGATGACGTTACCCACCGCCAAGGTTTTGATTTCCTTCCCACCCAACCCTGACCTCAAACGGGCCCCCCGCATCCTGGAGCCGGGAAAGGTGTGCTGCAGACTGACGCGCCAGTCCTGGGTAGGGCTGGAGGGCACCCGCGGCGGGCAGCTCCCCGGAGCCCCAAGGGAAGGGCTGACTCCCCAGGAAGCCCCTGCCCGGCAGGTTCCCTGACCGTCTCTCCCCTCCTCCCCCCTTCCGCACTGAGGCCCCGGTTCCCCGGCCTCTTCCGGCTTCGGGTCCTGGAAGCACCTCGTGGCCTCCACACTGTGAAGTCGGGAGTCTCCCTGGGAAGCTCAAGGCCAGAGGCAAGCCCAAGGCCGCGCTCTGTGACAAGCCCGAGGCCCAGGCGTGCCTCCTGAGGACGCTGAGCTTGCTGGCGCCCGCCGCCCCCCGTGAGCGGGCACCACGGGCCGGGGGGCCCTCGCCCGCCCTCCCCGCCCCCTTCTGGCGTCAGAGCCAAATAAAAAGCAGCAAGTGAAGCTTTCTGGACTTGGGCCCCTACGTGTGGGAGGCAGGCCGGGGCGGGGCGCCTGGACCCCAAGGTCACCCGCAAATGCTCCACAAAGCAAGGCCCAGAGTTCCCACCCGGCTGCCGACTCCGGAACCGCTGGTCCTGGGGTGCGGGCGCGCATGGTGGGGCGAGCCTGAGTCAGATGAGGGCGCTGAGTGGGGAGGGGCCCCGCGGCCGTGAGCCCGGCCGGGCCCCGTCCGGAGCCGCTCGGCCCTGGGAGGCCCAGGCCAGCCGAGGGGCTGGCAGCGGCAGGAGCGATCACGGGAGACTGACGTGAGGTCCTCGCGTGGCCGTGACAAGCGGCCGTGGAAGTCAGAAGCCAAGACACAGACACGAGGCCCGAGCAGACGAGTGCGGCGTGGCCGCCAGCGGGCGCCCGGGGCCCCAGAAGCTGCAGGGCAGGAACGAGGCTCCCTGGGGCTCTGGCAGCACCCGCACAGCCGCCAACACTTTGGTCTTGGACTTGCGAGCCCCAGCGCCGAGCGGGGATCCAGCCGGCTTCGAGACGCGGTGTGGCCCTCTGGGCGCCCAGGAGACCCCCGCGCGCGGGCCGGGCCTGCTGCCTACCTGCGCGGCCACCAGTGGGGTGACGGGGAGCTGCAGCCTGGAACCGGGCGCCGTGGCCCACCCACACGGGTGCCCAGCAGCGCAGGGCCGCGCTCGGGCGTTTCCACAGCAGGCGCCCGCTCGGGCCGGGCAGCCCGTCCGGGGCGCGTGCCTGCAAGACGAGGGGCGCTCCCGGCTAGGGTGTGCTTTCCGCTTTCCCACCCAGAGGTGACAGCGGGGCCCCAAGCGGGGCCCTTAGGAAGGTTTCATGCCGGGTGTCCCCCCGGGACCACAACACCAGTATCTTTGGGGCACAGAACTGGGGGGACGTCGGGAGTTTCTCAGCTTTCTGCGGGGGCATGGTGGAAGGTTCTAGAGTGGGGCCAGGGTTAAGAACCGCTACTCTGTCAGAAAGGAGATGTGTCTGTGACGCTGTGAAATGGTCTTCAGGCGCAGCTTGATACAGACGTCTGATACATTTCAGCTTCTAGAACAATCTCCCGTTTGAGCCTGTGAGGAGTCTGGTGGGGAGGAGAGCGCTGGGGCCCGGGGCTGGGTGGGGTGAGTTTGTGTTTAACAGGGTCGCTGTCAGTCCCGCGGGATGGAGGCCGCGTGGAGCGGGCGGGGCACAGAGTGAAGGGCCCATGCACGGAGCTGCCCACGTAAAAATGACTCCGATGGCCACTTGTGCAAGGTGTGTTTTACCACAATCTCACACTCCCCCCGTTAGGACGGGGGCAGAACAGCCCGATGGAAAGCCCACACAGTGAGCGCGGTCCGTGGCTGTCACCGTCCCGGCGGGCCCTCAGGGCCCGTGTCCAGAGAGGGGCGGTCCCTCGCCGATGCCCCACCGCGAGCGGGCTAGCCGGGCTGGGCCTCGGTGCCCATCTGCAGAGCACAGGGCCTTCCGCCCAGGCGCGGCGGGCACCGGTCGGCCTCCTCGGGCTGCGGTCAGCCTCCTCGGGCTGTGGTCGGCCTCCTTAGGCACCGGTCAGCTTCCTCGGGCTGCGGTCGGCCTCCTTAGGCACCGGTCAGCTTCCTCGGGCTGCGGTC
>NW_004567134.1:16474885-16480084 GCF_000260355.1 Condylura cristata | reverse complement strand
GGTCGGCCTCCTTAGGCACCGGTCAGCTTCCTCGGGCTGCGGTCGGCCTCCTTAGGCACCGGTCAGCTTCCTCGGGCTGCGGTCAGCCTCCTCGGGCTGTGGTGTCCCACCCCACCGCTGGGAGCGGGAGCGGCAGCAGCAGGACGGGCCGAGGCTACTGCAGGCGGAGCCCGAGACGCTGGAGGGTCCGGGAGAAATACGCAGGCAGGGGTGCCAGGAGCGCCGTGGGGGCGTCCCTGGGCCCGGCACCTGGGAGCTGCAGGCGGTGCAGGTGCAGGTGCAGAGGCAGCAGGGCCGCCTGCGCCGGGGTCAGGCCCAGGCGCCTGAGGAGGGCGGCGTCCAGCACCTGGCGGGAGAGGGGTCGGCTTCAGCCGGGCGAATTCCAGCCCTGCCCAGGCCGCACCACCTCCAGCTACGGCTAAAGGGGTCCCCCGCCCCACCGACAGCTCGGCGAGGGTCGCGGAGTTCTAGCCAGGAGCCGGGCGCGTGTGCACACCTCGCCGGGTGTGGGCCAGAACCCCACGTGAGCCCGCCCCCTCTGCCGGCCCCACAGCAACAGCCGGTCCGGTCCGTGCGCGGAGCCCCCCCCACCCCCAGGACCGGCCTTGGGGAGGGAAGTTAGCGCGGAAGGCACAGAATTGCCCTCATTCGCAACCTCTCGTGCCCGGTGTCAAGAAGAATGCGCTCTTCGGGGCGCTTAGAAGTCGGCCAGTTCCAGCGCTTGAACCGTGGGGCAGAAGTGGCTCGGGACACAAGGAGGTGTCCGTGGCGTGCGGCCCCACAGCAAGGGGGTCACGCTGGCCTTGAGCCTAGGGCTGCCCCAGGTCCGAGCGGCACAGCTAGCACTGGACAGGTGCCCACCTGCCCCGCACGCAGGCGCCTACCTGTCCGTGGGGCCTGGTGCTCTCAGCTGGCAGCAGGAAGCGCCGGCCCAGGACGGAGGCCACGCGGGCAGAGTGCGTGTGGTCCCCGAGCACAGGGCACAGCTGCAGCGCCATGTGGACCTGCAGCTGGCAGGGGAAGGCTGGAGGCAGGAGAGGGGTGTCGGGGAGGTGGCTGTTACTTCCCCGTGCCGCTCCCGCCCTTCCCCCGGGCACGCTGCCCGCTTGCGACACTGGGTCTCCCGGTGAAGCTCCTGGAGGAGGCACACGCTCTCCTGCTGGGTGCCAAGCGGAGGGTGTGAGCGCGGAGCCGCTGGCGCCCTGGCGGTTCAGGCTTCGCCCGGGAGAGCCGGGGAGGAAGAAGCAATGTGGAGGAGGCCAGCGGACGTGGGAACAGCTTCCACACAACTTCCTCGCCCTCCGGACCCAGCCCGTGCCTGACCGTTCTGGAAGCCAACACATTCTCCACTTGGTTTACACAGCTTGGACGTGGTTTGGGGGTACGTTACGATCCCAAGGACGCGGGCCAATGCAGGAGTGGAGGGCTGGTGCGGCATCTCATGAAATGCTTGACACAGCAAGTGTCTCAGCCTCTGGGAGGCCCCACCAGCCACTCCCACCTCCTTTCCCGTCTTACAGAGGGGAACACCCAAGCTCACGAAGAAGTGACTTGCCCCCCAGCAGAAGCCAGGATTCTCAACACCCCCCCCCCCCCAAACACACACAGGAGCTCTACTCTGCTTCCATTTCTGGCAAAATGGTGGACAGGACGATCGCAAAGCCCTCTTCTGCAGACCTAGAGGCGCGGGGTGGAACATACGTAAGCACAGAGCTGGGCGCACAGGACAGGAAGGTCCCCAAGACCAAAAGAAACCCAGAGCACACAGAGTCAACCTCCCACCCAACTTAGGGTGCTGCACATGTTGGTATCCAGGGAGCAAGGCCGGGGAACCCACCAGGCACTGGTGAAGCCTTGGTGACCCAGTGGCACCGAGGCCCAGACCTGCAGGGATGGCTGGCCAGCAGGAAAGGCAGCCCCGCCGGGTGGGCATCCCCAGGGGTGTGGAGGGGCGAATGAAGTCTCTCCCTGCAAATGCAGTCGCGAGCCTGCACTCAGGCTGAGGGCGCAATGCCAGCTGCCTGCCCGTGAACTTCCGGCCGAGACAGCGACCGGAGAGAGGTTCTGGGGCTTCCAGGAGAAGCAGAGACCAGACCTCCCCCGCCCACGTGAGGCCTCAGAGGGTTTCCACAGACACAAGCCCAGCACCCAGTTCACCATCTTGAAGCTCAGAGCCGTAAGGACACAATCCGTCAAGTATGAGATCCAGCCGGAAACAAGAGTATCGGAGCCCCAGATGCAATTACAGAGATACAGTATCAGTGTCTGACATGGCTAGAGTGATAAAAATGGGAACAAAAAACAGATGCTATTTTTTCCCAGATGCTACGTATTTTAAAGGCCATCCGTATTTGTGAGAGAACCAAGTAGTCCTTCTAGAAGTGAAAATGAATCAGGTAAACTGGCAGGTTAGATCCAACTGAAGAGAAAATTACTCGACTGAAATATCTAGAGAAGCAGCTAGAATGAACAGAGATAAAAAATGGGAAACGTGAAAGAAAATTTAAGAGAACTAACAAGTAGAATGAGAAGGGGAAACCTGTCTACGAGCCAGCCCGCACCAAGAGGAACTTCCACAGAAAGAACTTAGCAGGGCTGATGAAATACGTTCATCTTCAGACCTAAGCAGCACGGTGACTCCTCAGCAAGATGCATAAAATGAAACCCACACGCCTAGATTCATCCTAGGGAAGCCAGAGCGCTGAAGACGGAAGATGTAGAGATGAGTAAGCAGTAAGAGAAACAGTGAGCTACACGGGTGAGCGGCCGGCGGGCTCCCGCGGCGTCCGGCCAAGCGCATGCACCAGGGTGCCCACCACATGCAGCCCAGTTACCACCAGCATCGCCTCCTCCCACCCTTTCTTCCCTCAGCCGCAGACAGCACCAAAAGCTGGCCGGGGCCCCAGACCCACCTGTCACTGGCTGCAGCTGGACCAGGGCACAGCCAGAGCCCGAGGCCACCACGCGGAAGTGGCTCAGTGTCCTCTTGACACCGTCCAGGATGTCCTTTCGGGATGCAGACCTCACCGGAACTGCCTGTGGTGCCAGCCACGGGGAATGAATTGAGGCTGCCATGCTCGACGCTCCCTGCTCCTGGCACTCAGGACGAGGCCGCAGTGTGGACGGTGCTCACTACTTTAGGGCTCAGGAGGACCAGCCACCCCACACCTCGATGGTGTCACCTTGGGGTGACATGGCTGAGGGTCTCGCCCCCTTTCCCACCCAGACCCTGACTCACGAGATCGACACCGTTCATGTGCTCCAGTTTCAGAGCGGCCTGGATCTTCCCCTCAGAAGCAGCTGGGATCCCATCAGTGACAGCACTGTGAGGGGGGGGGGGAGGTCACAGAGCGCTTGTGGGCCCCCCAGCCCCCCAGCCCTGGGAGCCTCCCAGCGCCTCTCACCAATAGGTGGCTGTGGGCTTCTGGGCGCTTCGCGAGTGGATGAAGAACTTCCGGAGGCGGCTGGTTGTCTGGGGGCAGGCGGACAGGAGCACAAGCCCAGAGGTCTCCCTAGAGGAAGGGGACAAGTCACAACAGTGAAAGTCTGGCGGGGTCACCCCCAAAAAAGGAGCCCCGAGGAAGGGCTTGCTGTAGAACAAACAGCAACACGAGGCCCACAGTCCAGACCCCCAGGAACGAGGGCCCCTCATGTCTGGGAATAAGACTGTGCAGCGTGTCTGAGTTTCTCAGGTCGCCCTGGCTCCCGGGCACGCAGAGCCAACGTCAGCGTCATTACTACCAGCTGCGAGTGTCCACCACGTGCCGGGCACTACAGTACCTGGGCGCTTCCCAAAGACGCCCCCGAATTTGTGGGCTTGGAGAACGATTCCATCCAAGTACCATCTTTTTTTTTTTTTAAGGATTTATTTATTTACGCATACAAGAACTGGGGTACGGACCAGAGGTGCGGGGATGGGAGAGGCTTCACCAGAGACAGAGGGGGCAGCAGAACAGGTGTCTCTACTGAGACACACTGCTGAGGGGAGCGGCGGGGAGACTGGCGAGCTCTGCTGTATCATGTGGGCCAGCTCCCTGGCTGGGGATGGCACTCGATGGCTTCACAGTGCTGAGACTTAACCCCTTGTGCCACCGGGCGGGCCCCGGTACCACTTCTTACTGCTGGCCATGGGGCGAGGCTCTCGCAGGCAGCTAGCGGCACCTGTGTGAGGTGGACTCTGGCGGTGGCCGCTGGCCTGGCGCTGCTAGCGCTACCTGATGACTCAGGGAACTGGCTCCGTGAGCGTTCACGCTCCGCCTGAACTGGCTGTGCCCGAGGCCCGTGTCCCGATCTCTCTGCTTCTTCCTCGCCCCGGTACCCCACCTGCGTGATCCCAAGCCAGCACATGGCACAGCTCACTCCCAAGCAGCTGTCTCCCACCCCCAGAAGACGCCTGGCCTCCACCTGCTGTCGCACCACCACTTACTTCGCAGATGCTCGGACAACCTGGAGCTCCTGTTTCCCGAGCCCCAGGGCCTGGCTCAGCTCTGGCAGCACCGAGAGCAGCGTCAGCTCCCCTGGCTTCCCTGGAAACCGAAGTACAGGATGTTCCCAGCTGGGAGCCAAAGCTTCCTCCCACCATGCTCTTCTCATTCTCCCTCCCTCAGACACCACCGTCTTTCAAAGCATCCCCACCCCCGGACCATACCTGTCACAGGTAGACCCTGGGGCTTGTTCAGTGTCACCAGAGGCCCTGAAACACGACACAAACATTAGTAAAAGCAAAAGCAGCAGCGTTTGCACCTCATTGTGTGGCCCGACTGGCAGGCCGCAGCGCTCAGGCAAGTTACCAACCTCGCCCACGCTAAACTTGCTGGCATTTGCTGTTCCTCATCCCGGATGTTCATGCCTGGCTCCTTCCTATCACCTGGGCCACAGAGCGCCCCGACCCCCAACTGACATCTGCCCCCGCAGTCCCTACCGCCACGCCCTGCTGTTTGTCTGTCCACAGCACTGCGCACTGGCAAGTACCTGGTGCCTTGCTTCCTAGCAACCCAGTTCTCTCCCTAAAATGTGGGCTCCGGGAGCCGGTCCCGTGGTTCAGCGCTGTACCCGCCTGGAAGGGCACGTGCTTAGCAAACAGGGAGGCAAGTCAATGCATCGCCCACCAGCCACGGGCTCGGAGATGGCTTTCCTCAGGCCACCATCGCCCAACAGCCACTGGCTCGGAGATGGCTTTCCTCAGGCCACCATCGCCCA
>NW_004567134.1:16472518-16474378 GCF_000260355.1 Condylura cristata | reverse complement strand
AGCCACTGGCTCGGAGATGGCTTTCCTAAGGCCACCATCGCCCAGTAGCCACTGGCTCGGAGATGGCTTTCCTCAGGCCGCGCGAGGTCATGAGCCGGATGCGACTGGAAGCCTGTTTTGTCCACGTGACTGAGGCAATTCCCACTACAGAGGCCCAGGGCTCTCTGCCCACCCACGAGCTGAGGCCAAGACGCTGGGGCCGCCCACAGGTGGCAGGGCTGGTTCTCAGCTGGCTGCCAGTGCGGGCAGAAGCAGGCTCGACCCCAAAGGCTCCGGCAGGGAGCCCTCCCAGCAATGGGGGTGGGGGCTGCCCCTCACCTTTCTGGTCCAGGACAGCCGCCCTCAACACAACGACCAGCTCCTCGCGACTGAGGTGCTCTGGCCGAAGCTGCCCCGGGAAGGGCTGGCACCCCAGGGGCCCCGGCCGTTTGCTGAAGCCGCGAACTGGCAGCTGGAGTCTGGAAAAGGAGGGGTGACCACGGAGTCAGCCCTTCCCGAAACCCGAAACCCGCGCTGTTCCCTCCCCTCCCAACGCCGGCGGCGTCCGTACAAGGGCCGCGCGCTGCGCTGCCCGAGACCCAGTCCCACTGGCCCCGCTTGGCAAGGCGGGAGCGGGCGCTCAGGGGGGCGGCGGGGCTAGCTGGGGGCCCCACGGCGGAGCCACGCGTCCACCTAACGCCAGCACAGGCACACGCCCGCCGGCCCCCGTCTCCCTCCCACACGGAGGAGGGCGTAGTCACCCAGCGTCGCCGCCCCGGCCCGCGCAGACCCCACGCGGGGGCCACCACGCAGCGCACACGCGGGGGAACGCGCGGCGGCCCCCCATGGCTCCGGGGAGGGCCGCGTCACGCGCCGCGCGGGAAGCCCCGCCCCGGCCCCCACAGCGCGCTTATTGGTCAGACGGAGTGTCAATCCGATTAGCGAGCGCTGGGGCGGGCTCAGGGCCGGCGGGGCGGGGCTTGTCCTCGCGCGGAGGAAGTGCCTGGGAACGGGGTGATGTTTACGGGACCAGAGGCCGCGGTTTCTGGCTTAACCTTCATAAATCACCGCCGGGCACAGTTTTGCAAGGAAAGTTGGGGGAAAACATACGCACACGCGTTGTTCCCGTGAACCTGCTTGAAGAACAGTTTGGTGCTTAATGCAAAAGGAGAGAAAAGCCAGAGGCTGGCAGGATTTCCCCAGGGCATGGCTTGCAAAAACAAACCACATTTCAGCGTTGGAAACAAGTTGTCCTGTGATTAGAGCTACTAGGAAACTGAAATAATGCTCCTCCTCTCTCCACCAGGCAGCCTCTGGGGTCTGCTAACCAGAAACGCAGGTCAACAGCCCTATGCAGGAGTCCCCCGAGTTGACAGTTGGAGTCACAGCACCCCGACCTTCCTCGCTGACAGAAATGGGGAGCTGGGTGAAATCAGAATCTTGATTTTTAAAATGCATCCTTTTAGCGCGGCTGTAGTGTGATGCATTGAGTTTAACCCTCGTAATATAGTAACCAAATCGAACTGTTCAAACTTATTCACAACTGTAGGAAATACTTGATTAGTTTAGATATGACCAAGGTGATACTACATAATTATAAGCAGTAATATACTAGAAAACAGAGAATGAAGAAATGAATGATTTTTCATCAGTGCTGTGCATTATTTTGCTGTTAGGACCCTGAGAGAAGCATCTTCCTTGAGTTTCAAGTGTTCTGATAAATGTAGTTAGCTGTTCCTTAGCTTGAATAAATAGCACCTTGAATTGCTGAAATGTAAGTGACTCCAAAGAATCAAAGTTCTTTTCTGTTCTGAAGTAGCAAGCGATGGCCACAGTGAGGGTTTCTTAGTGCAAGTAATTTTTTTTATAACAGTTTATTTT
>NW_004567134.1:16469588-16471328 GCF_000260355.1 Condylura cristata | reverse complement strand
TTCCCAGCACCATTTGCTGAACAAATTTTCTTTGTTCCATTGTATCTTCTTTGCTCCTTTGTCAAAAATTAGGTGTCCATAAACTTGTGAGTACAAGTAATTTTTAAAAAAAAATTTTTGTATTTGTGCATATAAAAGCTAGGGTGCAGGCCAGAGGTGCAGGGGGTGAGCTGACCCACCAGAGACAGAGTGGAGAGCAAACCGGCAGAGTGACTGAAACACACTGCTGAGGGGAGCAGCCGGTGAGATAAGAGGGATCTGTTGCACCATTGGGTCGCCTCCTTGGCCAGGGATGGAGCTCATGCTGCAGTGGGCTGTGTCTCAACCGATTGCGCCACCAGGGAGGCCCACCAGTGATCTCTGCAGGTATGCAGGATAAAGGTGTCTGTGGACTTTGTCTTTTCTGAGTCTCACCTCCCACACTGGCCCAGTCTTAGTAAATGCCAGTGGACACATCCTCAGGAAGATTATCTACTGCTTTGTTTAGAGCGGTCCGCTTCGGGATGCCCAGGGGTTCGGGAGCAGAAGCAGCAAAGGTGCCTCCCAGCTATCTCCTTGGGCACTGGATGCCCAGACCAGCCTGGGGCATAGGCATGAAGGAGCTTAGCAACCAGGTGGGCTGGTGGGGGGGTCACCCCCCCAAATATTTTAAATAGAAATGGAAATAAAGATGGTATGGTTCTGTGTACATGATACTTCAGGAGCAACTGTAGTGGGGAGAAACAAAAGTTGCCAAGGACTTGAGTGGGTGAGCTTGGGAATGGGCCACAAATGGGCCTGGGGGAGCTTTCTGACCTGCAGGAAATGATGGCACATAACCACTTCTGCCAAAACTTAGAGGACTGTACCCCTTAAAAACGCAATTTCAGGGCTCTCCCTGGTGGCGCAACAGGTTAAAGCACAGCGTTATGAAGCCCTCAGAAGCTACTACAGCATGAGTTTGATCCCCGGCCTGGGAGCTGACCCACATGGCACAGCAGACTTCTCCTGTCTCCCTGCTGCTCCCCTCAGCAGTGTACTTTGTCGATCTGCCTGTTCTGCTCCCCGCTCTGTCCCTGGTGCATTCTCTCACCCCCTGCACTTCTGGCCTGATTCCCAGTTCTGTAAGCATAGATAAATAAATCTTTTTTTTAAAAGTTAATTTTTAGTGCATAAAAATTACAATCTCAAGAAACTTAATTTAAAAAAAATTCAGATTTAAATAATCAAGTTAAATCTGTCAATGAGCACAAATATGGACAGGACTGGCTAGAAACGCAGACTGCAAGGGTTTCCATCCCGTTCGGGGCTGGTGGGTTGCTATGTCTTGGTGGAAGTCCTCAGTGTTCCTGAATCCGCCTGTGATAGGCGGTCTGTGTATTCACGAAGTCCAGCTCTAGCTACGCCTTGCGGAGAGGGACTGGCCCCGCCTGCTCTACCTGAGGCTGACCTCTCCTCCCCCTGGCACTGTGGGGGGGGGGGCAGGACAGGCCCTGCCCCCCTGGGACTGACCCAGGCCTGCTCCTGGGAATTGCCCCTCCAGCCTCACAAAAGGCTGCACTCTCCCTTCGCTGCCCACTGCTGGGCGCGCCCTGGCCAGTGAGTTCCTGGGAGAGAGTCAGAGCCCAATCCTCAGCGAAGGGCTCAGTGCCAGGATCACTGGGCTGGCACTTTCCAAGTTTCCTCGCCCACACCCGCCCCAAAGCTGGGCGCAGCCAGTGCCTGATGTAAACATCCCCCCACACCCCTCCACGCCCCCCC
>NW_004567134.1:16460981-16468937 GCF_000260355.1 Condylura cristata | reverse complement strand
GCTGGGTCGTGGCAGGGGAGCACGCCAGCTTCGGTGAGGCAGCCTTTCTCTCAGTTCGCCTTTCTCTCAGTAACGCGCCCACCAAAGCGGCCTTGTGACAGGGCAGAAATGACAGTCTGAGGCCAGGTGGCAGTGAGCCGGCCTTCGTGGACCCTGTTGGCGTGGCCGCCTAGAAGAATAAGGGGCCGGCCCCAGGCCCTGACCCCGCCGCCCGCCGTTGAGACCCTGCGGCTGCGCGGTCTGGCGGCGGCGGCGCGCGCGTGGCGGCTGCGGAGGGTGGAATGACAGCCACAGCCGCGGCCGCCGCCCGGGCTGAGGGGGCTGTCAGGCGCTAGGAAATGTGAGGTGTGCCTGACCCCCCCAGGCACCGCCTGCCGGGTGGGCAGATGGTTTCCGGAGTTGCCGCCCAGGCGTCCGTGCCTCGCCACTAGTGGGTTCCGCGTGTGTCCAGGCCAGGAGCTAGTTCCAGGGTCAGCGGCAGGGTTTGTGTCTAAAAAGTGATTTCGGGCGCTCCCTGGGGGCGCAGCGGGTGAAAGCGCAGCACCAGGACGCTAAGGCCATCTCCGCACCAGTTCGGTCGCGCCCGCCCCGGAGGTGACCCCAGGGCGCGCAGACCTCTCCTGACCGCCCAGACCTCTCCTGACCGCCCGCTGCTCCCCTCAGCAGTGGACTTCCACAGCTGGCCTGTTCTGCTCCCCGCTGTCTCTGGTGAAGCCTCTCACCCCTGCACCTCTGGTCTGTACCCCAGATCTGTATGCACAAATAAATAAACCTTTTTTACAAAAAAGTGGTTTTCTGTAACCCCCACGCTTTGGAGAGTGATTTGAAAGGAGGTTCCTCTCTTCTAGATCTTTCCAACCCTCCAGACACAACCCCACCCTCATCCCCAAAGGACACAGGCAAAGAACCGTATTGGCGTGAATAATTTATTGCGAAGTCTAGTATTGCACACTGGTGGGGGTGGGGCCAGGAGGAGTGCAGGGGCAGCTGGCACAGGCGGCGGCCACGGTGGACAGGGTGCCCCCGCCGCTGGGGAGCTCTCGGGCAGCCAGCCGAGCGTGGGCAAGGTTGCCAGCGAGGCGAAGAGCCCTCAGTCCTCCTGTGGAGGCCCCGGGCTTCCAGCACCCCGCGTCCTTATTCACGGTCCTGGGCATGGGCAGAGGGTGTCACGGTAAGAAGCTCTCTAGCTGCCAAGCTTGGGGGTGCCGGCGAGCCAGCACCCCCCTCCCAGTCCGGGCTGGCCTGGGGGAGGGCTCCAAGAACGCCGGCCTTCACTGCAGTATCCTCAGGCAGGTGGGGACGAGGGACGGGGCCTTGCCCTTGGGGGGCTGCCCCCCCTCTGTGGCGTCCAGGAGCTGCTGCATGTAACATGAGGTGCCCAGCAGCAAGTGACCAGTGGCCTGCATGCTCAGGAGCGCCCAGCGCACAGTTTCCCTGCGTGGAAACGAGAGACACCAGAGTCACCTGCCAGCACCCCCAGGCGCCCCCTCCTCCACGGCCCCCAGCGGGGCAGAGGCTGCCCCCCGCGATGAGAGAAGATCCACGGCACGTCCTGCGAGGACCCCTAACTGGAGTGGCCAGAACCCCCTGCCCTCTCGCGCCAGCTTCAAGCTCCCGTACAGGGCTGGATTTTCGTGTGTTTTGGACCAGCCAGATCATGGACACAGCACAGTTCTGCCTTGGCGATCCGCCTGGCTGCTGAAGCCCCGCCCCGCCCCGCCCCTCCAGACCAGCCTGTTGCCAGAGCCCTGCACTCCCGGGCACTGAGCTCCCTGGCAGTGGCTGCGAGCAGCCGGAAGGCTCACCCCGCACAGGCCTCCACTCTAACGCAGCCTCATCAGCTTGGCCCATGCCTCTGCCCACTCGCCCGTAAAGTGCACACCACTTTGGTCCCATTTACAACCGTGAGACTGAAATCACATCAGTCATTTAATACTGGAGCCAAAGTGTGGAAGACAGGGGCGTCCTGGGGTCCAGAGCTGTGGGCTATGTGCTTGACGGCTTTAACCTGCTTCTTTTCGGTTTCTCTTGAAAAGACTTGGGTGAGGGTCTCTAGGGGTATCCAGTCCCGGGGGCGGGGGAGAGCATGACAGGGAAAATAGATATTTCCAGGCTGAGACGAAAGCTCTGCTTTTCTATTAACCTCATCTAATGAGTGAACTTCCCCTGGCTGACATGGGGCCAGAATGACAATTAAGAGCATAACCAACCGCGATGAAAATACCGTAACTCTCCAGGCTACCGCAGGGACGCCTGCCCATTTCTCGGACTGGAGAGCCCATCTTGCCAGCAGCTGGCCACTCACGATAGGAATGAAAATATAACACAGAGCCAGCAAGGATGAGCCTTAGAAGCAAGACGCTGGCGCGGCAGACCTCTCCTGCCCGCCGCTGCTCCCGTCAGCAGTGTGCTTCAGTCCATCTGCCTGTCCTGCTCCCCACTCTGTCTCGGGTGAAGCCTCTCACCCCCTGCACCTCTGGCCTGGACCCCAGCTCTGTATGCACAAATAAATCTTAAAAAAAAAAAAAAAAAAAAAAAAAAAAAAAAAAAAAAAAAAAGCATTATGCCGAGTGCCATAAGCCAAACACAGCAGAGGTTAGCAAGGGGCGGGGAAAGGGTGCAGGAGTCAGTGTTTAACAGGTACAGTTTCAGCCTGGGAAAATGAGAAGGTTCTGGAAGTGAGTCCTGGGGCTGGTCACACATCACTGTGCCACACTGCGTGCCGCTGGGTTGCAGCTGACTAAGATGGCAGATTCTCCGGTCTGTGCATTTTACTACCGACAGAACAAAAGCCCCAAGTCAGACAGCAGCGCCAGGGCACCCTGCCCACTCCAGCCAAGCTGCCACTCGATACCAGTGTCCACTGCTGAGGCCCGAGAGTCCCATTTCCCCTAAATGGGCTGGGTGTAAAGGCTGGAACTTCTTGCTCTCGAGTTTGAAATCTGGAAACTAGGGGAAGTAGAACCTGCAGCCACAGAAGGAGACCCGAGGCCCCGTGGGGCGGCGCCAGGAGCTTGCGGCCTGCGCCCTCACGCGACACCGGGCGTGCGGGCCAGTCGGAGACCCAGGAGGCCGGCGCCCCGCCACGTCCAGCAGGACCCTGGCGACCCTGCACAGGGCCTGCATCCTCATCCACTCTGCCATTATTTATTTATTTATTTTAAGAATTATTTATTTGTGCATACAGAACAGGGGGGCGCAGGCTAGAGGTGCAGGGGCGGTGAGAGGCTTCCCCAGAGACAGAGCGGGGAGCAGAACAGGCAGATCGACGAAGTCCACTGCTGAGGGGAGCAGCGGGGAGACAGGAGAGGTCTGCCGCGCCCTGTGGGTCACTCCCTGGCCGGGGATCAAATTTGTGCTTACGTGGCTGCAGCCAGCTTCGCCCGTAGTGCGGCGCTTTGACCCGCTGCGCCACCAGAGGCCCCTGTCTTTGTTTTTTACTTATCTTATTTTTGGCTATGTTTCTCTACAATTCTTGGAATTGCTGCTGTGTGTCAACATTCATGGCAGTGCTGAGGGCAGGGCCCTCCCTGGTGGCGCAGCAGGTTAGAGCAGAGCGCAGCACTGTGAAACCAGGTGCAGCCGCTTCAGCGTGAGTTCGACTGGCCAAAGAGCTGACCCCCGCTGCTCCCCTCGGCAGTGGACTTCGTCGATCTGCGTGTCCTGCTCCCCACTCCGTCTCTGGTGAATCCTCTCACCCCCCTCACCTCCGGCCTGCACCCCTGTACGCATAAATAAGTCTTAAAAAAAAAAGTACTGAGGGCAACAGAGTGCCCGCCCTCTCAGAGACGGGGCTGGTGGCTCGGCCAGCAGGGCCGGGCTCGTGGTCAGGACCCAGGACATACGAAGTGAAGCAACCGCGGAGGAGTAGAATGTGCCAGAAGCACCAGGCAAGGAGCCTGCTCTGCTCTTCCCATGCTTTCTGGCTTTGCACTGATTGGATCACCCCTGCCTCAGTGTCTGCCTCCGTGTAATGGAGGGAACATTCTGGAGCAAGCCCACAGCAGCTGGACTCGGGAAGCAGGGCCAGGGCAGCCCAGGGCCTGGACTGGGTTCAGCCAAGGGGGAAACTCATCGGCTCGCCGGGGACGCTCAGCGCCAACATGCAAACGAGTTGTCTTATGGAATGTCCAGTTGTGTCTATAGGTTTATTTCTGATTTTTTTTCTGCATCTGTAGCTGTAGCTTAGCATTCTTTTTTTTAATTTTTGAAGATTTATTTACATATGGATACAGAGCTCGGGTACGGGCCAGAGGTACCCCAGAGCCAGAGTGGGAAGCGGGACAGACGGAAGGACTAGGTGGACTAGGTGCACTGCCGAGGGGAGCAGCGGGCGGGTCAGGGGCAGCGGGCAGCGCCTGCGGGTCCCTCCCTGGCTGGGGATGGAACTCGCCTGCAGGGGCCGCGGCAGCCTCCTGTGCTGCGCTCTGACCCGCTGGGCCGCCAGGAGGGCTCCTGTGTCTGAGCATTACGGGGGTGGGATTTTGAATTACCCCCTGTTTGATTGTAACTTCTCGCCTCTTCCCTCATTCATTGAGCTCAATAACATCTTCGACACGTGCTCATTTCTTTAAAGTTGATGCCGAGGCTATTTTGGAAAACTGACTCTTTCCGGTGACTAACGAGGGCGTTATGGTGGAAGGCCGTGTACAAGCAAGATGTCTCGGCCGCACCAGGAGGCCCCGCGCGAGCTGGCGTCCTCCGAAGCCCCAGTTCAGACTGGACGCTCTCGGCAGGTGCTTGCGGGCGCCGGGGGCACAGAGCCTGCTCCCGCTGGGGCAGAGGAACCGCCTCCCCCCTCCCGCCAGTGCCCACGCACTCACTTCACCATGCGCTTGGCCCCGCAGCAGTTCAGGTTGTACGAGAGGGAGTAGGTGCCGTAGAGCGTGGCCTTCACGTTCAGGTAGCCGAAGAAGTCCTGCGGGCTCATCTTGTACAGGTCGAAAGTGACCCGGGCCACATCGATCTTCTTGGCCGGTTTGTGGGAGAGGGACACGGGGTACCTAGGCCCCTGCATTGAGAGACGGCGTGGCTGGCACCCCTGCAGGGCTCCTCCAGACTGCCAGTGAGCCCCCTGGGCCAGACCTCACCTGCTCGCAGAGGGGCTGCCATTTCTGCCCCTTCTGGAGAACCATGAACACCGTGTCGTCTGCCAGGGCTTCGAAATACTCTTCCGTCTCCACAGTGGTGCCATCTTCCTCCAGCACCAGCAGGAAGGGCTCGTCGGCCAGCATCAGGGCGTCCCGGACCTGAGGGTAAGGTGGTGAGGCTCCCGCCTGCCCACGCAGCTCCAGAGCAGAAGCGGCACCTCAAACACCTTGCTGCCAGGGGAGGTCGGGGCCCAGGGGCCCCGCCTGGAACGCAGGTTCTGGCTGTGGGGTCACCGCCCAAGGCCCGTGGTAGGGGGCCCGTGGTAAGGCGCGTCGGGGTTAGTCTGCCAGAGCCGTGCTAGGCAAGGAAAACTGAGCCGAGTCCATCATTTTCTATGGAGACAACTCCCACGTCATGAAATTCACCTATTTTAAACTCACCCTATACAGTGTACAGGTGCTTTTTTTCTTAAATATAGTTATGAACTTGTACAGTTACCACCTAATTTCAGCAATGGTAGATTTCTCACTTTAAGAAGCTGCCTTTCTCCTTAAAATTCTTCAGTCGGCCTGGGACCAGCCACACCCACCCCTGGCTCCCAGGTCGGTTTCTGAGTACCATTCTCCACCAGAATGAAGCAGATGTGCTGAGAAAGTCCAGTTCCGGCCCGGCGGGGGACGTTCTGGGGGCCTGCCACACCCCGCTGCCCCGAAAATCAGAAGCACTGGGGAGTAACAGGCACGTGGGGGTCGGCCTGAGCGGCGTCTCCCTGGCGAGCCTGGACGCTCTTCATAACATAACCCGCTCACAGCGAGCCGTCACAGCGAGCCGTCCGCTAAACGAGGGGTACGGAAGCCCCTTTTGATCTAAGTAAATGACTACACTGACAGGCAGGTCGAGAAAGAGGTTTACTTAGCGCAAAGCACCTCCCCAGGTAAGAATTAACACTGCAGGTAAGAGAATAACTTAGGCCTGACGAGCCTCCTTACTGAAATAACCCACGAGAAACAGCTATGTGGTAAATCAACAATCGGCACAGTTTTTCAGTGACAGTATCCTTGATGTATTCCTGCCAGATAACAAGAATCGAGGAAAAGCCGATTCCAGCAGAGCCCATAATCAAAACAACTGACTTAGAATCTTCGACAGAGTGAAGAAAGCACAGTTGGGGGCCCTCCCTGGCGGCACACTGGGTTAGTGCAGCAGTGTGAAGCCAGCAGCAGGCCTAGCTGTAACCCCGCCAGGGAGGGACCCCCAGCAGGGCACCCCAGACCTCTCCTGTCCCCCGCTGCCCCCCTCAGCGGTGTGCTTCCGTCCACCTGCCTATTCTGCTCCCCACTCTGTCTCTGGTGAAGCCTCTCGCCCCCGTACACCTCTGGCCTGTACCCCAGTTCTGTATTTCTTTAAAAAAAGAAATGCCTCCAAGGGCTTATTACCTTATTTTTTTTTTAAAGATGTATTTATTTGTGCATACAGAACTGGGGTACAGGCTAGAGGTGCAGGAGCAGCGAGAGGATTCACTAGAGACAGAGCGGGGAGCAGAACAGGCAGACTGAGAAGTACACTGCTGAGGGGAGCAGCGGGCAGGTCAGGAGAGGTCTGCCGCGCCCTGTGGTCACCTCCGGGGCAGGCGGGAATCGAACTCATGGGGAAGTGGCTTAAGCTTCTCAGTGCAGCGCTTTAACCCGCTGCGCCCCCAGGGAGGGCCCGGGCTTATTACCTTTTAAAATGAAAAGTATTGAATACCTATTATTCAATAGTTCCAAGTGAGTGTTTTGTTTTTTTTTTAAGATTTACTTATGCATCCAGAACTGGGGTTCATGCCAGGGGTACAGGGATGTTGAGAAGATTCAGTAAAAGCCCTCAGGCTTTAATTTATAGCCGGCTGAGAACCACATCACCTTCTACCCCCCTTCACTCCCGCTGCTCCAGACCTGCAAAGGTGGGCACCCCCACCCCACCCCACCCCACCCCACTCTTCTTGCAGCCTCTGGAGTCAAGACCCTGTCTCGGGTTCCCAAACTTCAGGTTATTTGGATAGTCCCGAAGAACCTGCTAGAAAAGGCAAGTCCTGGGCTTCGTGTGCGGGAAGGGCGGGGCGGGGCGAGGAGGGTCCAGGCCGCCGTGCGGTGCGGCCATCTTGATGTAGGAGGTGGTCGCCAGACCTCGGCGAAAACCAGCCTCGGCCGGGTCCAGGGACCCGCAGAGCATTTGATTCCAGGCCAAGGAATGGCGTCCGGACGGCCGGACGCCTCCTAGGAGGGCCTGAAGCATGGACCAGTGCCGACGGAGGGCAGAGGGGACGCGGAGCAGAGGTGAGGTCGGCCAGGATCTCAGACCAGCTCCAGCCACGAGAAGCCTGGTGCAAGCGCTGACCTGTGCCCTGCACCCGCTCGCAGATGCGCAGCCGCGGCCACCCACGTGGTGGAGGAGGCTTACTGAGGGCGGGAGGGACAGTGGGGAGTCACCCCACACACCCCCCAAGGGGCGCCCTCCTGGCTGCTGCTTCCTCGGGCAAAACTGCGTCCTGTCTCGCTCACCTCATCAGCAGCTTGGAAAGCCTTGCACGGCCTGCAGAGGCCACCACGATGGCCCAGAGGGCAGACAGCGGACAAGCCCGGGGGGGAGGGAGGGGGAGGACGTGGGGAAGGGAACCGGCCGCCTTGCCCGCCAGGCAGTTGTGCATGTTTAAGAACCGCAGGGAAAGGGAAGCCCAGCGTCTTTCGGGGAAGTGTACCCCGAAAAGCCCCCAGGCCAGTGCCAGAGCGCTGGGCACCCGCGGGGCGCGCCCAGCCTGCCGGGGCTGCACCCCAGGGCAGTCTTCTCCTGCCTGAGCCTGGGCCTCGAGCTCGGTCCCAGCCCGAC
>NW_004567134.1:16456408-16460676 GCF_000260355.1 Condylura cristata | reverse complement strand
CCCGCGCCTCCCCATGCAACCTCGGGGCTATCGGGCCTCGGGGCGCTTGTTCGGATCTGATTCTCTGGCTCTGGGTGCTTGGGCGATGAGACACTGCGCCTATAGCAAGTCCCGTGTGCCGCTGCTGGCTCTCAGACCGAGGGGAGCAGGGAGGGGAGAGGTGCCCGCACCCCCACTCCACTTCCCTGGCGTGAGCACGAGGCTGTTTTCTGATGTCTGGTAGAATCAGTGCGGAGCCAGGGAGTGGCGGGCCCCTGAGCTGGAATCAGGCAGACAGGGTTTGAGTCTGGACTACACCTGCTAGGTGATGGGGGGCCCCCCTCTGGCCGCAGTGTCCCCATCTATCAATGTGGTGTGAGAATCCCCACTTCTGAGACTTGGGGGGTTTAAATGTGATCAAGCACCAGAGCACTAAGCACAGATTCTACCTCTTTCTATTCAAAGTGGGGCTTGGGGCAGCGGTGATGTGGGCGGGAAGCCTCGGGGCAGGAAATTCTCAGTCCCACCCCTGCCCCCCTGAGGCAGCATCTGCATGTTAACAGGATGTTGGGGTGACTTAGGTGCCCTCAGTGGCTGGGACCTCCCCGCTATGACCTCCAGGTCACCCCCCTACCTGTTGCCTTTCCTCACCTGGAGAGGGACTTGGGGTACAGGAGGCTCAGGGACTTCATGGCGTAGTCCATCCTCACCAGCTCGATCGCCTGGGACCTGGGGAGCACGCAAAACCGGCTCCTTAGGGTGGGAGGGTGGGGCCCCCTCTCCTCGGTGCGATGCCCAGCAAGTCTCCCGGCCCCTCCCAGCTCGCACCCGCCCTCCTGGCCCTTCTGCCCGCTGGCCAGCTAGGACCAAGCCGGAGACCCTGCAGCGCCCAGGCCGCCGCTCGGCCCATCCCCCCCGGCGCCACGCACTTCATGTTTCTCGGACGGCGGCTCCGGTCACACTGATCTAGGATCACGAGTCAGGGCCACCAAGTCCCGCTTGGTCAGTGCCCATCCCTGGGGGCAGAGTCCGCGTCTCTGCTGGCAGGAGGTGAGTCACGCCTCATCCTGCCCGAGCCGTCCCTCACTCGGGTGAGACTGCAGGCCGGGCCCTGGCGGCCAGGCACTGGCCTCTCCCCGCTCTCTCCTGGGGTGGTTGGGCAATTCCTACCCCTCCTGGGGCTTCCTCGGAATGGCCTGTACGGTCTCCCACACCGTGTGGCGTGGGCACTCGAGAGGGGCTGGTCCACCCGCGGACAGGTCGTTCTCGCTGTTGAGTGGTTCACATGTGAGGGGCCACTGTGGCGGTGGCTGCGGGCACCTGTGGCCCGTGGGCCTGGCGGGGCGCCCTGGGCTCACCTGCCCCCTTTCCCTCCCAGCTCCAGCGCTTGCTCCCCTCCCGGCCTCCGCAGCGCCCGTCCCTCACCGGCTCCCGTCCTCGTCCTCTGGCCCCGGGCAGCCACGGCGCCACGCTCAGCTCTCCTCCTTGGAAAGCCTTGTTAGAAGGCGTGTGGCCTCTCCGCTCCATGCTGGCTCTCTGACGTCAGTCAGGTGAGCGCAGTATCTGTTTCTGCCTTAGAACCCAACTTCAGGGCTTCCCCCGGGGATGCTCTGTCCAGCCTGGGCCTGGCACAGAACAAGTAGCTGGCGAAAATAAGCCCCTTGCCTTTTGGGTGGAACCACGCTTGCCTGCCAACTTGGGGCTCCCAGGCCAGCAGGCTAATCCCTCTCCCCATTCGGCACTGGGCAAGTCTTGCTCAGTTAGGCCTCACTCCTCAGTCCCTGTCTGCAGCAAAGCTCCACCGAGTCCCACCTCCCCTGCTCTCCGGGAGCCAAACAGAACAAAACCCAAACCCAAACGACAAGCTCCTTACCTCCCCTCACAGCCTCCTAACCTCCTTACAAAACTGGCCCGCTCAGCCCAGCCCTCACCCCATTTTATTTCCAGCTCCCAGGGAAGCCCCACCCCGGGCCTCCAGCCCCAACTGGGGAAAAGAGCAGGGGAAGAGAGCAGTCCTGACCCCTGGGAGCTCAAGGCAGCCGAACTTCCAGAAAGGGCCCGGAGGAGGGAGGAGGCATGTTTGGAAAGCTATGGGGCAGGCAGGCCATGGCCAGATACGCCTTCGGGCTCAGAGGGGCAGCAGCGGCAGAAGGGGGGGGGTAGTCGCAGCCCCCAGCCTCCTCGCTGTGTGAGCACACACAAGACCCCCCTCCCCGTGAGCCCCGGGCTCTCGCCTGCATAAGCGCGTGATAAAGGGTTGAGGGGAGGGTTTCTGAAAATAAAAGTAGAGGGCGTTGCAGTAGTAGACGCTGCACGGATAGAAGGGAAGGTGTCATGACAATATGATGATTTAGTGGTGTCAAGGGGTAGGCTGTCCTGAGGAACTCTGCAGTCTTGTGGACCCCACCCCTACTCCAGCTTTCTGGACCCTTCACCCTACTCCAGTGATTGGAAACTACAACTCCCAGCAGCCCCAGGGAGAGAACTGTGAGGACCCAAGGGCGGAGCTAGCAGGAATTCTGGGACATTTAGGGGATAAATAGGGCGCACTTGCATCTCTTGCTCTCTTGCTCAGAAACGGCTCTCCAGGTTGGTGACTCCGTGTGTTCAGTCAGCCAAGCCCTAAGGTGTTCCAGTGACTTTGTATCCCGCTCTCTCTCCCTGGGTTGTCTCCTGTTCCTTTCCCCTTTTGTAAATAAACCTGTTATTGACCCTTTTGTGTGTGTCTGCATGTAACTGAGTTGTGAGCGCGGTGAGGCCCACAGACAGGCGGCCCAGGCCGCTCTGGACGACCCTGTAACAGTAACAGCTAGGCGGGGGCATCCTTCAGGGCCCACATGGCTGCTGTCTTTAAATCTAAATCATTCCCGAGAGGCGCTCCCAGTAACCTCACTCCTTTCCTCAGCAAATGCTTATTGGGAGTTTTCTCTGTATCAGGCCTCCTAGGGGCCAAGAACCTAGGACTGCTGTGTGGGAAGGTGAAGGTCTTGTCTGGGCTCACCCTCCAAGGAGTTGACAGTCCTGGGGGAGGGGAACTCGGCCTTGAACAAATATGCCAACAAACGAAGCCATTTCAGCCCATGATGTTCTGGGAAGGAAAATGATGGGTAGCAGTGGCCGGAGGGCCAGTCGGCTGGTACACGGGAAGGACACAGCCTAGGCTAAGTCCTGACCGGCAGGAAGCTGGTCTGTCCAGCTCCTGGTCTGTCCAGCTCCTGGAGTGTCTTGGGCAGTTGGGCCTGCCGTAACAGAAAGATCACAGATGGGTGGGTGGCTTTGGAGCAGCAGTTTTTTGTTTTGTTTTTCAGTTTATCGAGGCGGATTATGAGGAAAACTAGGCACCTGTGTGGACTGTCTTGAAGCACAAGAGCCACTTTCTCCCAGAAGCCCCAGAAACCCCAAGGGAGGGAAGCGTCCAGATAAACCCTGACTGGTGAGAAGTGAGGCTTTTGAAGTCCTGGGGCAACATTCCAGGCAGAGCAAACATCCACAGAGGATGTGACCGGGAACCAGCAGGGAAAGGAAATAGGAAGGCTAACCTTTAACTCTGACCTAGAGCCAAAAGAGAAACACAGACAAATACCACAGGGAGGACTTTCAGGGGAGAGGGGTGGGGCTCCTCCCTGGAACATTCACACCTGAAGCATTTATTAAACGCCCACGAGGCGCTGGGTGTCCCGTATCAGGCCAGGGGGTGACTCAGAGCAGCCTGGCCCCGATGAATCCCAGGGCATGGTGGGAAACATACAGAAAAAAAAGGAAAAGGTAAGGCCTCTCTGGTGGTGCCAGGGGTTAAAGCACAGCACTTTGAAGCAACCACAGCCGCTTCAGCAAGAGTTCATGAGTTCCATCCCCGGCCAGGGAGTGACCCATAGGCACAGCAAACCTCGCCTGTCCCCTCCTGCTCCCAGTGGACTTCGTCAGTCTGCCTGTTAATCTGCTCCCCACTCTGTCTCTGGTGAATCCTCTCACTGCCCCTGCTCCTCTGGTCTGTACCCCAGTTCTTTTTTTTTTTTTAAGATTTACTTATTCATACAGAACTGGGGTACAGGTCAGAGGTGCAGAGGGTGAGAGGCTTCGCCAGAGACAGTGGGGAGCAGAACAGGCAGATCGACGAAGTCCCCTGCGAGGGGAGCAGTGGACGGGTCAGGAGAGGTCTGCCGCGCCCTGGGGTCACCTCCGGGGCAGGCGGGGCTCGAACTCATGCGGAAGCGGCTTCAGCTTCTCAGTGCTGCGCTCTAACCCGCTGCGCCCCCAGGGAGGGCCTCCCGTTAAGTATTACGGCAGGA
>NW_004567134.1:16454147-16454772 GCF_000260355.1 Condylura cristata | reverse complement strand
GTCCATTGCTGATTGTTTTTGGCTTTGGGCCCGCCCTGGGCCTGGCCCTGGGCAGGGACTGTGCTCGCGCTGTTTCCCAGGCCCACGGGTGGGTGGCCTGACCTGCTTGGTGCTCAGAATCTGGAGTGAAAGCCACTTCTCCCTCTGCTCTGCCCACAGTGTGACGCTCAAGTATGAAATCAAGAAGCTGATCTACGTGCACCTGGTCATATGGCTGCTGCTGGTCGCCAAGATGAGCGTGGGACACCTGAGGCTTTTGTCGCACGACCAGGTGGCCATGCCCTACCAGTGGGAGTACCCGTACTTGCTGAGCATCGTGCCCGCCGTCTTGGGCCTCCTCTCCTTCCCCCGCAACAACATCAGCTACCTGGTGCTCTCCATGATCAGCATGGGGCTCTTCTCCATCGCCCCCCTCATTTACGGCAGCATGGAGATGCTCCCCGCCGCACAGCAGCTCTACCGGCACGGCAAGGCCTACCGCTTCCTCTTCGGGTTTTCCGCCGTCTCCGTCATGTACCTGGTGTTGGTCCTGGCGGTGCAAGTGCACGCCTGGCAGCTGTACTACAGCAAGAAGCTCCTGGACTCCTGGTTCACCAGTACGCAGGAGAAGAAGCGTAAATGAAGA
>NW_004567134.1:16450412-16452722 GCF_000260355.1 Condylura cristata | reverse complement strand
GGATCCCGGCCAGGGACTGACCCACAGGGTGCAGCTGAGCTCTCCTGCCTCTCCTGCTGCTCCCCTGTGTTTCAGTCCATCTGCCTGTTCTGCTCCCGATTCTGCCTCTGGTGAATCCTCTCACCTCTGGCCCATACCCCAGTTCCTGGTTGCATAAAGAAATAAAAGAAAGAATTGGGAAGGAGATGTGTGACCTACAGGTCCTTCCACCCCCGGAGGCCTGACCCGTAAAGGTAAACGGCTACTAGGTGAGAGGTGCGTGCCTTGCTCTTACCCACTGATGTCTCTGATGCCCAGACTGCTGCCCTCGAGTTACGCTCATCGCATAACCAGCACACGGCACAGACGGCTTCTCTAGACGTCCTGATGAGTGTCTCAGACTCCCACGCAACGCTTGGCCCTCGACCTCAGCTCATGCCCCTTCTGCGTCCATGTACACACTGAGAGCACAGCCCTGTCGCCGCCAAGTCCCTGCGGTGCGCCCTGCTGACCAACAGTCCCTCCTGGGTGCCCACCAGGTGGGCACTGTACCCACACTATGATGCGTCCCCACACCGAGTCCAGGTTTTCCAGTTTCCTTTACTTAAAAGTTTCCATTTTCTATTCCTTTTTTTTAAAAAAAAATACTTATTTATACATACAAGAGCTGGGGTGTAGGCCAGAGGTGCAGGGTGGGTGGTGAGAGGAACAGAACAGCCGATCTACTGAAACACCGCTGAGGGGAGCAGCGGGTGAAGCGGGAGAGGTCTGCTGCTCCCTGCGGTCCCTCCCTGGCGGGGGATCGGACACGGGCTGCAGTGGCTGGAGGTGGCTTCATGGTGCTGAGACTCAACAACCCGTTGCACCCCAGGGAAGGCCCCTCCCTTTTCAGTTTATGTCACCCTTCAAGACTGAGCTTCCTATGGTACTTTTAGAACCTTCTGACTCCTGAAATTCAAATTGTGCCATGATGACGAGTTGGCTTCCATGTCTCCCCACCCCTTGCTCGCACCTAGCATGATCACGCACTCTGAGCTTTCAGAAGGAAGGAAGTGTGTGTAGACCAAAGTCACCACGTGTCTTGTACAGGGAAGGGCGAGGCTGACGGGTAGAATTTGGCAGGGAGGGAGTTTCCTTGGTCGTCCTGACATCCAGGGGTCAGGCCGACACCAGAGCTGTGTTCCCCACACATTTCCAGAAATGTGTTCTGTGCACCGGCACAGATTACAGGTTTTCAGAGAATTATGATGCAAATAATTACTACAAAAACATTTTCAACTTTCTTGGCGTGATTTCGAAGATACGTTATGAAAATGACTGTCACCAACAAAAAGAAAAACCCGTTTGACGTATCGTAGCTTTCTCCTCATTGGGATTCTGCTTCTCTGGGCTTTTCCAATCTTCATTTTCCTGCCTCATGTTTGTAGCATTTTTGGAAGCAGACAAGATCCTCTGAAAGGATCTCGCTCCTAGTCTTTTTTATGCATACACTGGGGTACAGGCCGGAAGCGAGAGGATTCACCAGACGGAACGGGAGCAGCGGGCGGGTCAGCACTGTATTTGGTCAGCTCGCCCTAACAGAGACAAGTACTGACAGCTGCTCCTTGAAGTCAAGCTCACACCCTGCCCCTTTGTGGGCGTTTGACGGTCAAATAAGGTGAAGGGGCAGTGCAGGGGCTTCACAGACTGCAACATATCTACACGCGAGCGATGGCGATTCCTGTTTACAGCTGGAGGGTGTGGGTGACCAAGTGACCCTTCATCTCGTCCTTGAGAAAGGCCGGTGACGCAGAGGCGCGGACACAGCTTCTGGGGTTAGCCTGACCTCCCCGCAGGAGCAGCGAGGACATCAAGGTCCCCGGATGAGCAGTGCGACTTCCCTTCTCATGATGTCCCCTCCTCTCCTTTCTGGCACGTTCTCCCGTCTCACACCCTGGAGGTTGATCCCTGGAGGTTCTCCAGGTGGATCCCTGGAGCAGAAGTGAAAAGGAGCCACTTGGCCACTCTGGTCTGCAGGGGGACACCTGTGCCTGCCCAGCTCGCCCTAACAGAGACAGGTGTCTCCGCAGGTTAGGCACTGACCGCAATAAGGAAAGCCTCGGGGCAGACCAAAGTCCGAGCGTGGCCAAGGCTGTGGCGATGTCAACAGGTGTCTGGGCTGCTGAGCATGTGCAGGGCCCGAGCGCCTGGCTTGGTCCCGGGTCGGCGCCTCGGACACAAGCCACAGGTGAGACGGGCCTCGGCCGCCTGCCGGGACGGGGCCTCTGCGCAGAGGCCTCCCACACCTCTGTGGCCTTTCCTCCCGTGGGCCGCCCCCTCGGCCAGCCACCG
>NW_004567134.1:16448222-16448992 GCF_000260355.1 Condylura cristata | reverse complement strand
CAGCGGAGGGGCGCAAATGCCCAGAGGGGGAGGAAGCTGTGGGCGGTGGGGGAGGGCCGTGGGGAACCGCAGGAAGCGCAGGTGCGCCTTGGCACCAGGACGCAGCTCTGAGTGCGGGCTTCCTGGGCAGGCTGTCCTGACCACCGGTCCACAGCCCCTTCGTGGGGGAGCCCCTTGCCCGGAGAGCTGGGGCTGGCCGGGGATAGAGGGAGTTAGCGGCCTCGGCCGTGAGTTGGTGCGCCGCCGGGTGGGACCCGGAAGCATCTGGGGGGCGCAGGAGGCTCGGTTCTGCCCTCACTTGTGTCCAGCGCCAGTGCCCAGCGGGGTGACAGGCTCAGTTAACCTCTGAGCGAGGGGAGAGGCGTGCGGTGAGGCGTCCAGCCCCGTCCTGGGGCGTGACGAGCCGGCCAGTCTCCACGCCTTGCAGCCCTGTTATGTCTCCACAAGAGCCAGAGCCCTTGTCCTCCAGATGGGGGCAAGGGGGCTTTCTGGGGTGCAGACCCCTCCCCCTCAGCTTGCAGAAGGAATGTGGCCTGGCCGGCTGGTGGCTGGTTGGCACCTAGGAGGAGGCTGGGTCAGGGCGGGGCCGGTGAGGCTGCTCCCTGCCCTCTGAGCTCTCTGCAGCGCCAGGTCCCGCAGGGTCCTGGGGCTGCACGGCCACGCGCTGGGCACTGTGACCCCACGGAGGCCATGGGGAGCCCCAGACTGGCCTGGCCGCCGCTGCCTCTCCTGCTGCTGCTCACTGGCCTCTGCGTCGGCCGGGGCTTCCC
>NW_004567134.1:16440220-16447772 GCF_000260355.1 Condylura cristata | reverse complement strand
CGCGCACCCTCGAGCCGGTCAGCAGCCCCTAACCCGGCTGGCGGCGGGTCGTGTGTGAGCAAAGCCGTGCCACCTTCTGAAGGGGGTTTTCTTTTTCAGCTGGCAACAATTCGGAGGACTACATTATTTATTTTTTAAACGTTTTATTTGTTTTTGCATAGAAGGACTGGGGTACAGGCCAGAGGTGCGGGGTGGGGCGTGAGGAGGGTGGCGAGAGGATTCACCAGAGACAGAGCCCAGGTTGAAGGGGGCGGCGGGGAGTGAGGAGGGGTCCATTGCACCATGTGGGCACCTCCCAGCCGGGTCGAACCCAGGCGGGGGGCACTGAGACTTAACCCTTAGGCGGCCAGGGAGGCCCCACGTGTTTTTGGTTCCGTGATCTATTGTTACCAGCTGTTTGCAGAGTAAGACCTTCCTTGTCACCTCTGTTCCTGCGCCCTACCTGGTGCCTGGCGCAGACTAGACCCTCAGGCTGCTCCATGGACACCTTTCGTGTGCACAGAGCTTTTCCGTATTGAAACAATTGCCTCTCTGTGGCTGTGTCCAAGCCTCGGGACCGTGATCTGTTATCAGCAGTCACCCCTCCCTCTGTAATGACTCACTGTCAAGCTCGGGCCACATCTCCCGGCAGGGAGGGGTGCGGCAGGGCTGCGTGCTGTGCGTGCCCTGAGCTGGCCACTCTGCCTCCTGGCGGAGAAACCCCCAAAGCCTTACAGCTGCCCGTTCTGCGGAGACCGAGCTGCCAGCGTCCGCTCCAGTCCACCCCTGCCCACCAGCCCCGCCCTGCGCCCACCGCCCTGCCCACCCTGGCCCCTCATTTGGGAGGCAGTGAAAGCGTGGCGTTGAAATAGTGCCCCTCTATTATGCAGTTGAGGAAAGGGAGGCACTGAGCGGCTTGCCTGTGCTCCCCAGGCCCAGAGGCGGGACTAGGAGCAGCTCCTGACTCCCAGCTCAGGCCAGCCTCCTCCTTTGCCTGCAGAGGAAGCTGCTGGGGAGCTGCTGCTTGCCGGGGAAGGGCCATCCGCGCCCCCTGCCCCCTGCAGACCTCCCCGCAAGGACCCAGCGCTCCAGCCTGGTAGCCCTGGAAAGCCTCCCCCAGCCGGACTCCCCAAGGCATGGAGGTGGGTGCAGGGGGAGAGCAGGGGTGAGCAGCCAAGTGGCGGGCGGTGCCCGTGCCGAGGCCGAGAGACGAGGCCACCAAGTCCCTTCTCCCCAGGGCCCGAGTTCTCCTTTGACCTGCTGCCCGAGGCCCGGGCCATTCGAGTGGCCGTCCAGCCCGGCCCCGAGGCCAGCGTGCGTCTCTGTCACCAGCGGGTCCTGGGGTGCGAAGAGCTGAGCAGCCCCTTCGGTGTCCCGGTAAGGAGCACCCCTGTCGGTATAAAGGCGGCTCGGGTGCGGCTGGTGCCCGAAGGAGCTACCCCGTGAACAGACGGGGGGCCCGAGCTTCAGGAGGGGAGGGGATCCCCAGAGGGGATCCCCAGGACACTGCTTGAGGCTCAGCCCAGCCGGCCTAGGCAGAAGAGGGGGCGCGTGTCACCTGGGGGCGGGCGTGGGACGAGAAAGCCAGGACGGCGGCGGCCCAAGTTGTAGTAAAAAGCCTGTTCGGTGCCCCCCGGAAGCCCCCCCCCCCCCCGGAGAAATAACCGAGTGCTCCCGCCTGCCTGGGCGCCCGCTGGCCGCGCCCCTGACGCCCGCCTCCACTCCCCGTCACCGCCGCCTTTCCCGCGCTGGCAGCTCTGGGCGCCTTCCCTGCGGGCCCAGCCGTCTGTGCTCACATGGGAGACGCCCCTCCCCGGCCACTGTCCACGGTCGCTGTGGCGCTCGCCGCTTCGGGCACCTGGCCCCCAGCTGGCCGGCAAGAGGGGCTCACTAAGTGGCCGGCTCCTCCCTGGCCCCTTCGGCCCCCACCTGTGTGTCGCGGGACCTAGAACAAGTGGTCAGACTGAGGCGGGAGAAACCAGTCTCACGTGAGGGGGACGGGAGGGGCGCGGCGCCCGCTGCCTGCCCCGTCCACAGCCGGGCTCGGCCCCTTCTCAGGCTTTTCTCTCCCTCTGCTGCTTGGGCAACAGAAGATGGTGGCGGGGGCCAGACTGTGGACCTGCCGTACGAGTTCCTTCTGCCCTGTCTGTGCGTAGAGCGGGGAGCGTGGGTGTCCGGGGTGCCACGCCGAGGCCCCCCAGCGGATGGCACGGGTGGTCAGGCACAGCTGGGTGTGCTTTTCTTTTTTAAGATTTATTTATGCACACAGAACGGGGGTACAGGCCAGAGGCTCAGGGGCAGTGAGAGGGTTCACCAGACAGTGGGGAGCAGAACGGGCCGATGGACAGAAATACACTGCCAAGGGGAGCAGCCGGCAGGTCGGCAGGGTCTGCCGCGCCCTGGGGGTCCCTCCCTGGCCGGGGATCGAACTCGCGCCGCAGGGGCTGTGACGGCTTCACGGTGCTGCGCTGTGACCCCTGCGCCCCCAGCAGGCCCCGACACATCTGGTGTTTAGAGGACGGGCAGGTACAAGAGGCCCGGGAGCCTGGTGCCAGTGCGGCCGTGCCTCACACTGGGCAGAGGTGGAGGGGGCCTGCTGAGCACGGGGCAGTCCTCGGGGGGACCCCAGCCTCAGCCCCACCGAAACCCAGCTTTCCTCAGCCCACACCGGCCTCGGCTCAGCCAAGAGACGCAGCAGAGGCAGTTGCCTTTACTGTGTGTCCGAGGGCGTCCTGGCGGAAGCTGCGGTCACTGCCAGGGTCCGTGTGCCCACAGGTCCTGACCAGCCTCCCTGGCGACTCCCGCGTTGTGAGTCTGAGGTCTAGGCCGCTACCGCCCTGGACAGCTAGGGCAGGCCTGGTCACCTGGGAGGGGACAAGACGGAGGCTCTCGGCCCCCGAGTGACAAACAGCTGCGGGAGTGGACACCGCTGGGCTTTCAGGCAGTCCGGGGAGAGGGAACCGTGTGGGCACCCGGGGGTCACCCAGAGCGGAGCAGGGAGCCTCCTGCCGAGGGTCAAAGTGCAGCACTGTGAAGCTGCCTTGCCCGTGCAGGCGGCTGGCGACAGGCGGGGTGCAGCCGGGATGAGCCCCAGGTCTGAGCCATGTAGGGAAAGCCGAGTCTCTGACCCGCCCCGCCGGCCCCTCCCCAGGCGTCCTACCTGCAAGTGGACACCGTGAGGCGCAAAAAGTGTCCCTTCCAGAGCCGGCCGGAAGCCTGTGAGTGCCGCTGGACGCCCTCTGTGCCAGGCACTGCTCTCCTGGCACAGCAGCACCCCCGTGTGGGCGGGGTCCCGGGGCCTGCCGCGCCCCCTGGTGCCCCTGGGGGAAGGGCCGTGTCTGCCGACCACCAGCCAACACATCAGAGTGGCCCGAGCCCCGGGCAGGGCTGGAGCTGAGGGCGGGCGGGCCTCAGGCGTGAACGCAGGAAAGGGAGAAGCCCAGGAGGGCTGCGGGAGGTGGCGGGGCCAGGCTTTAGCGCAGGGAAGGGAGAGGAGGGCGTCGCCCGCGGAGGTGAGCCCAAGAGTGGACAGTGTTCATGCTTGGGAGCAGCGAGGAGCTGGCCGGGGAAGGCGGGAGACGATAAAATAGAAACGGTGAGGAGACGGCGGAAGGCCAGGCACAGTCGCTGGGCACCGGAACAGTGTGGGCGCCCCTGATGGGGGGGGGCGCCTCACTCCCTGCCCCCACCCGCCCAGACGGCCCGGACTTCTGGAAGTCAGTGCGCTTCACTGACCTCAGCCAGCGCGGTCAGATGGTCATGGCGGCCACCCTCCGCTGCCCGCTGAAGCTGGAGGCCTCCCTCTGCCAGGCGCAGGGCGGGCCGGCGCCCTGCCAGGACGTCCCGAACGCCAGGGCCCGGGAGTCGCAGGGGGTAAGACGGCCTGGCGGCCTGGCGGGCCTGGGGCCGGCCTGGGGTGGCCGCCGCTGCCTAACCCCGCCCTCGCCCGCCACAGTGGTTCGTGTTGGATCAGGTGGACCTGCACCCCCAGCTCTGCTTCAAGGTACGGCCCTGGGCGAGGCGGGCGGGCTGGCCCCTGGAGCCGCTGACCCACCTCCTTGCGCCCTCAGTTCTCCTTCGGAAACAGCAGTCACGTTGAATGCCCGCACCAGACAGGTGAGCCCAGGAGCCACCTGGCTGGGGCTCCCGCACCCCACCCTCACCAAGCCCACGCTCCGCTCTGCAGCCGGCTCCGGCTGCTCCCCCCACAGTTAGGGCCTCCACAACCCCCTCCCCGGCAGCCCCGTCTTGGAACGTGAGCATGGACACCCGGGCCCAGCAGCTGGTCCTCCGCTTCTCCTCTCGGACGCAGGCCACCTTCAGTGCTGCCTGGAGCCGCCGCGGCCCGGCCGGGGCAGCCTGGCGCCCGCCCAGTACTCAGTTCACCAGGTACGTCTGGGCCAGGGCGTGACCCGGGCTGGTTGCAGCCTCCTTTGGGGATGGACAGAGGCAGGAGACGGCCCCACCCGGCTTCCCACCGGCCAGCGGGGCAAGCTCTCCGGCCACCTCAGGAGGCAGGGCGCCCCGCTGGGGAAGCTGTGCAAAGCTGTAAGACCAGCAGGGCACAGGCCGCTCCGTGTGGAGGGGCAGCTCCCCCCCTCGCACCTGCCCGCTCCCCTCGCACCTGCCCCCTCCCCGCTCCCCTCGCACCTGCCCGCTCCCCTCGCACCTGCCCGCTGTACCCCTGTACCCGACTGAAGGCCGCAGTCACAAGTCAGCCGCACCACAGTGTAAGACCCGCGCAGGGCGCCCCGCTGGGTAAGCTGTGCAAAGCTGTACCCTCGCACCTGCCCGCTCCCCTCGCACCTGCCCCCTCCCCACTCCCCTCGCACCTGCCCGCTCCCCTCGCACCTGCCCGCTGTACCCCTGTACCCGACTGAAGGCCGCAGTCACAAGTCAGCCGCACCACAGCGACAGCCCCGCCCAGGGCTTTCTTTTTTATTTTTTGTTTTCTCCTCTGGGTTTATTTTTTTAGATAGTTTATTTTTGCATCATTTTGTGCATGTTCCCATCTCAGTTGCAATCCCCTTAGGTTTCCCATCACCAAATAACCCATGTGTCATCACCATAGTCTGTTTTTGATCCTATTCCCCACTCCACCCCCACAAAATGTCTCTGGCTGTTCATCATGATCATTATTTTCTCGCCCGCCCAGGGCTTTCTTACAGCTGGGTCAGCTCGTTTGTGGTCTGGAGGGCTTCCCAGCGCTTAAGGCTTAGTTGGGACCGAGCGGTGCGGAAGATTTAATAACCCGAAATTGAGAGCAAATTCACGGACTCGTTTCTGAGCTGGGAACAGGCCAACTCCTGCAGCTCGGCCATGATGGAGAGCCCTGCCCAGCGCCTGCTTCCCCCCCCAGAACCCGCGCCTGGGCGGGGCTGGGGGAGGGGAGGCAGGGGACGGTCACCGCCCTGGCCGGCTCCGGCCGCCCAGTCCAACTCACTGTGACATTTTTTGTTTGTTCTAAGATTTATTTATTTATGTATACAAGAACTGGGATGCAGGCCAGAGGTGGGGGGACGAGAGGACTCCCCAGAGACAGCAGGGAGGGAGCACAACAGGCAGATCCACTGAAATCCAGTGCTGAGGGGAGCAGCGGGCGGGTCGGGAGAGGGCTGCCGCACCCTGTGGTCACTCCCTGACCGGCTGGGAATCGAACTCGCGCTGCAGCGGCTGCTGCGGCAGCCTCACAGGGCTGCGCTTTAACCGGTTGCGCCTCCAGGGAGGCCCTCGGAGTGCTTCTGTGGAGCACTGTGTCCGGCCAGGGTCAGGCCCTGGGGCACACAAGAAAGGCCCGTGGTGCAGCCCTGGCCCTCGGGAGTCCAGTCTGGGACTACTCCTAGGCCCGGCTACCGGCACGGAGCTCACGCTGCTCTGGCTCCTGCAGTAAAATAAGGATCCTTTCCCTCCCCTACCAATGAAAAATGGAGGCAGAGGGCCGAGGGGTGCACGCCAGGGGCCTTCCAAGAGAGTCAGCCTGAGTCCCTGTCCCCCAAATGCGAGACTTAACGATCTCTGCAGTGTCCAAACCGCCCCTTTGGGTCTGCAGGACAGTGAAGGGAAACCACATGCAATTAGCCCCCCGGCCCGGGAGCTGCAGGAAGACGGACACTGTGTCTGAACCCCCTTCTCTCTCAGGGCTGGGCTCGAGGCAGCGCCCAGCGAGGAGGAGGCCCAGCTGCTGGACTTGTGTCTGGGCAGTGGCCAGAATGCAAGGTCCTGAGGGTGGCTTCAGGCCCTGAAACCCCGGTGGGGTTTGGGTGAAGGGGGAGGGGCTCAAGAGCCCTCGTCCCTTGGGACCCCTCTCCCGGGGCTGGAAAGGAAGCCCAGCCTGGGCATCTGCGGCCCGGCCCGGTGGAACTGGATTTGCCTCGGAGGGGCCGGTCAGCCTGCTTTTGCTCCCTCAGTCTCGGGGCTCCAGCCCAGGGTCGCTGTACCTCATCATCCCCTTCCGGAGGCCGGGGGACTGTGTCCTGGTAAGGAGCGCCCCTGCAGCAGCCCACAGGCAGAGCTGTTTGGTGTGAGATTAGAACTAGGTTGCGAGCACATGAATGTCGGGGCACCGTGACGGGGCGCTGTGAGTCAGGAGGAGGAAGGCCATTAGAGGATGAGCTCCCCATGTGTGGAATACAAAGAAACAGCAGAGGGGCAAAAGTTAACCAAAATAAACCCAGAATCTGACTGCAGCGCTGAGACAGCCAGAGGGGCAGGGTGGGTGGGACCCAGGGAGTGGGGGAGGGCCATTGTGCGTTCCCGGGGGGGCCTGGGGTGGCCCCCGTTCCACAGGCGTGACCAATACTCCTCAAGCACAGTGCTGGAAGCGACCTTACTGCCAGAAAACATTTTTTTTCCTTGCCCCTGAATAACTCACATCAGTGAGTTGCCTGGCACAGAGACCAGGCTGTGGTTCGGGTCACAGTGTGCTCTGGCTTGGGATAAAATAATCTAAATAAAAATAAACAAAGCACATGAGCGCTCCGCTCCCCCGCCAAAAACCAAAAACCCGATTCTGGCTTCTCTGGACAAATCAGAGGGCCTGGCGCTGGCCACATTCCGGCCTGTGGCAATGGCTGGAGCCCAACCCCTCACCGACACCCTGCCAGCTGCCAGCTTTGATCTACCAGTCGAGGGAGAGGGCCTGCCTTGCCCTGAGCCTGGCCAGGAGCTGGGCAGGGGACCCCACCCAGGGGCTTCTCCCCTTCCCAACCCCCTGCCTCATTCAGCTCCCCTGGGAGGAGGGGAGACCTGGCGCCCAGTCACTGGGGGGCGGGGGCTGTACCCTCAGGTGTGGCGGTCAGATGTCCAGTTTGCCTGGAAGCGCCTCCTGTGTCCTGAGGGTGAGTTCTGGGAGCGTGGGGGAGGGTCCCAGGGAGGTGAGGCGCTGAAGAGCCCAGCCGGGCCTCACCCGGCTGGACCAGTCTCTCACAGACGCCTGGGACTCTTGCTGCTGGCACTGCTGGCTCTCACCGTTTTGGGGGGCATTGTGCTGGTCCGCACCTGCCAGCGCCCACCACTGTCAGGTAAGATGACCTGAGCTTAGCCCGGGGAGCCAGGCCCGCTCCCTTTCCCGCCC
>NW_004567134.1:16435626-16438350 GCF_000260355.1 Condylura cristata | reverse complement strand
GCCCCACAGAGGGTCAGTGAGGCCCCGGGGTAAGTGATGGGAACTGGGGTGCTCAGGAAGGGAGCCGGTGGGCACCAAGAGCCCAGTGCGGCACGGGAAGCGGAAAAGGCCCGGGGTGGCCCAGGTGCTCAGGGCACCCTCAGAGCCCCCCTCCTGTGGGATCCCAGCCTGAGCGCTCCCTCCTCATCCAGGGGCTCTCGGCAGCAGAGGAGGAGGAGACAGGAAAGAGGAGAGGGCACCTCCCCAGTCCCAGCAGCAGGCTCCAGGCCTGTGTGGGAGGGAGGGACGGGCGGGGCGGGAACACAGCCGGCTGCCTGGAGCCAAACCGAAAGCACTCGCCCACTCCGGGACTGGAGGGCTGAGCTGCCCGGCCTGGGACCCGAGGCTGGGAGGGATTCTGGCCCCTCCGACCCACAGGCACGGGGCTGAGTGGGAGCAGCTGTGGGGTGTCTGCCCCCCCTCTGGGGGGGCAGGCAGGGCCTCCGGCTGCGGTGCCACTTAGCACCTGGAAGATGCCTGTGCCCTGGTTCCTGCTGTCCTTGGCACTAGGCCGAAGCCCAGGGGTCCTCTCTCTGGAGAAGCTGGTGGGGCTCCAGGACACTGCCCGCTGCTCTCTGGTGAGTGGGGGCCGGTGGGGGGGACGCTCAGGGTTGAGTCTGAAGCGGGCAATGCCCTCACCTGGCTCCTGTCACTGCCACGGCCGGAACCGCCCGGGCTGGTCTGTCTGGTGTTACTGGAGCATGAGGCCGGCGGAAGGGGCAAATGCCGGGTCTGCCTTCTTCTGGGAGGGACCTAGAACAGGGAGTCCCACAAAGAGGGGGGCGTGGGGGGGCTTCTCCCGCGGGAGAGATGATCAGCGGCGCGCTTCAAGCCCGGCTCTCCTTTTCCTCCCCAGGGCCTGTCCTGCCACCTCTGGGGTGAGTACCCCCACTGGTAGAGAACGGGACTTGGCAGAGGGCGTGAGGCAGGGGCTGCCCGGCCCTTCGCCAGCAGCGGCCATGAGCTCCTTGGCCCCTGCGGGTGTCAGGTGCAGCCACTCTGGGTTCTGAGGGCTGTCGCCCCGCCCTTCGCCCTTGCAGATGGCGACCTGCTGTGCCTGCCTGGGAGCCTGCAGCCGGCCCCGGGGCCCGTGCTGGTGCCCACGGGCCTGCAGACAGAGCTGGTGCAGAGGTGCCGCGGGGAGTCCGCCTGTGAGCTGTGCGTGCGCGTGATCATCCACCTGGCTGTGCACGGTGAGCACGTCCCGGCCGGGCGCCCCCCGCGAGCGTGTCTGGGATGCCCGCGAGGTCCTCCCGGAAGCCCCTGGTCAGCCTGGTCTTACCCCCCCAGGCTCCGGCCTGGCCCCTGCTGCCCAGCACTGGGCTTTCTGGAAGGAAGCTAAGCCCAGGCGGAGGGTCTGAACGGGCCTTGCTCTGGGCTCCCTCCAGGCCCCTGGGAAGGGCTGCGAGATGAGGAAGCGCTGGGGGCAGCCGCTGACCCAGCGTCCGAGGAGGCCAGGAACGGTGAGGAGACGCGCTGGCCTGCCCCGCTGCCCGGGCCAGGCTTGGCTCCCGCCTGAGCACCCCGTCTGTGCCGCAGCCTCCCTCCAGGCCCAGGTCACACTGTCCTTCCAGACACCCCCCTTCTCACGCTGCGTCCTGCTGGAGGTGCAGGCGCCCGCTGTGCTGGTGCGGCCTGACCGCTCTGTGGTGAGTGCAGCCCCTGGCCGCCCCTCCAGGGCCCAGGCGCCGTCTCCTTGAGTCCTGACTGAGCAGGGCACTGGGCGAGCCCTATCAGCCTTCCCCCTCAGCTTCCCTGTCTGTGAAGGGGGGCAGGACTGTCCTCAGGCCTGGGGGGCCCCCCACTGGAGTCTCAGCAGCTCAGCCTCCCCTTCCTCTGGCGAGCTGCAGGCTCCCCCGCCACCCTGGGGGCCCTTCCCCTTCTCTGGCTCCCGGAGGCCAGGCTGAGGCCGGGTCTGTGCCCCCTGGTGTGGGTGCAGGGTTCTCCTGTCTGGGGGATCACGCGGGGTGGGAGGGGTAACCCGTCTGGGCCTGCAGGCTCTGGCCTGGGAGCCACTTCTGGGGAGGGGGAGGGACAGTGCCACCCCACATCTGTGTTGGGGTGTCTGAGCACCCTGGTTTGGGCCACAGGATCCAGGTCAGGGCGGTGGCTCCAGCAGCAAGGCCCTTGCCCCGCCTGTGGGCCCCGCAACTAAAGGGGTGTGCTTTGGCGCTCGGGCGGAATTTCGGGCCTGGCAGTGTGCAGAGCCATTGCTTGGGGGGGGTGTGGAGGCGCACACGGGGGACCCCAGGCCTCGGCCTGGACCTGAGCCCCAGCCTCCGGCCTCCTCCGCTCCCCACAGGGCTCTGTCGTGTTCGACTGCTTTGAGGCCGCTCTGGGGGCCGAGGTGCACATCTGGGCCTCCACCCAGCCGCGGTACCAGCAGGAGGTCAACCTGACACAGCAGCTGCCCGGTGAGCGCCGTGCCCGCTTCCAGCCCACCTGCTCCCACCTGGGCATAGCCCCGGGCCTCCTAGGCCAGGGCAAGACCCCTGGGGAGGTGCTCTGGGCTCTGCGCAGACATGGGGGGGGGGGCTGGGAGCGCCCCAGGGGTTGGATTGTCCCCTTTCTTTTCTCAGCCCCCAGCCCCACCAGCGGCTTTTCTGTGATCTCTCCCCAGACTGCAGGGGGCTGGAAGTCCGGGACAGCATCCAGAGCTGCAGGGGTAGGGGCTAGAGCCAGGGC
>NW_004567134.1:16428209-16435281 GCF_000260355.1 Condylura cristata | reverse complement strand
CTCCATCCACCCATCCATCCTCCATCCATCCTCCATCTTCCATCCATCCATCCTCCATCCTCTATCCTCCATCCATCCTCCATCCACCCATCCATTCTCCATCCACCCATCCATCCTCCATCCACCCATCCATCCTCCATCCTCTACCCTCCATCCATCCTCCATCCATCCTCCATCTTCCATCCATCCATCCTCCATCCATCCATCCTCCATCCATCCTCCATCCACCCATCCTCCATCCTCCATCCATCTATCCTCCATCTACCCATCCATCCTCCATCCACCCATCCATCCTCCATCTCCACCCATCCATCCTCCTTTGTGCCAGACACTGGGGATATAAAGATGAATCACTCACTTCTTAAAACAAACATTAGTTTGAGGCTCACCACAGTTAATATTACGGTGCCCCCCAATATTAAATATAAAACCCTAAAATAAGGCTTAAAAAAGTCACGTTCTGATGATTCCTCCCATGCACCGTTCAGACTTTGCTTGTTCATTTATGTTTTGTATTTTCTTCTCGATGCAGCATACAGAAAAGCGTATGCAGTCACTAGTGTAAATGTCTAGTCAGTTCATGTTTTTCAGCCCGGGACGGACTGTCCCGCGGGCTGTCCTGCAGCTGGTGTCCGCAGGGCCACAGTGCAGTTCGCAGGGCTCGCGCACTCGCATAAACCCCAGGCAAGCCAGGCAGCTCGCGAGAAAAAGCCGTTTTCTGAGCTCCTGTTATGTCAGCGCTGTTTTCTCGTTGGCTCCTTAACCTTCAAGCAGGACCGGTCCCCTTGGTGAGCCACTGAGGACTCTTGGCCCCAAGCAGGGGGCACAGGTGCTGTTGGCGTCTGCAGCTGGAGATCCCAGAGTGGTCGGTCGCTCTGCCTTGGCCATAACTAGGCCCTGGAGCAGCGTCCACCAACAAAACTGGCCAGCATCCCCCCCCCGACCTCTTAACATGGTCAGGCTGCAGGGCTGGGGTCCGGCAGCGGGAGGACACGGTTAAGGCCTGGAGGCGAGAGCTGTGCAAAGGGGGACCTCCCCTGGAGAGGGAGGGCAGGGGAGGGCGGCCGGGCGACGCAGGGCTGGCGAGGTCTCTGGTGAGGGACTGTGAAGGGTGGGGCGGCGCCCGTGGGCGTCTGAGGGAAGAGGGCTCGGTGCTGAGGCACAGCCCGTGCAGAGGGCCTGAGGCAGCAGAGTGTCCGGGTGAGTCACAAGTTAGGAAGGAGGCCAGTGAGGACTCTGGCTGTTGCTTTGGGGGTACGCTAGAGGGCATGAGGTGCTAGCGGAGGGAATGGCTTGCCGTATTTTACGGTGGTTCCGGGATCCTTCTGGAGTTTGCAGAGTCGCCAGGAACGTCAGCTCCAGACACGTGCTGGCGCCTACCTGGGGTCAGCCCTCGGCTGGCTGCTGGGGACAAAGGCCTGCGGTTCTGGCGCAGGCGTGCCCTCCGGGGCTCTCCCCGTTTGAAGGAGCCCCCCAGGCCTGTGGGCGGGGCCGGTGGCTGGGTGCTGGGGTGAGGGTGGCCGTCCTGCCTTCCCGCAGCCCTGCCCTGGATCAGCGTGTCTGCGGACGGCGACCAGGTGCACCTGCTGCTGGCCGTCCCCGACGAGCAGCGCTTCTGCGTGTCCCTGTACTGGCACCAGCTCCACGGCCCCCCGAAGCCCCGGGGGCACAGCAACCTGGTGAGGCCCCTTCTGCCACGTCCACCCGTCTGGGCCAGCGCCGGGTCAGGCCGCCGTGTGACCCGAAGGAGACCTTGGAGGAGGGAGCAGGCCCCCCCAGAGCGGGCGCTGGCGGGGCCTCCTCATCCGCCTGCTCATCTCCACGCCCCCTTTCTGCTGTCCCCAGACTGGGCCACAGACCATAACCTTGAACCACACAGACCTGCTCCCCTGCCTCTGTCTTCAGGTAGGAGCGGAGTCCGGCGGGGTGCCGGGAGGGGCCGGTTAGTGCATGGGGGGCCCCTCTGGCCCTGCCACCTCCTTACTCCCCTCTGAGAGGCTCCACGGTGCCTGCGCCCTTGACCGTGGCTGGTGGCTGCCGTGGCTGCATGCCTGTGTGGCACGCCCCAGGTGCGCTCTGACCCTCCGGCCACAGGACCCCGCGTCTGCCCACGCCCTGTGGAGCGCCGCCTCTTCCTTGAAGCCTCTGCCTACTCCTCAGCTCCCCTCTGTCCCGGAGAGCAGAGCTCGCACGGTGGACTCAGGCCGGCTTGAACCCCGACGCTGGCCACGTGCTGGCTGTGTGGCCTGGGAGGAGGCACACACCTCTCTGAGCCAGGCTCCTGTTGGAACACGGTGCCGGTGGCGAGGTGCCACCTCCAGGCCTCAGCTGCGGCCCTTTCCTGCCCCTCTGAGCTCAGGTTTCATTGTTTAATGGGCCGTGGGGTCCCTCCAATCCGCGCGGCAGGACGGTCACTGACTCTGCTCCCTCCTGGCGCTCAGCCTGGGTCCCCAGCAGCTCTCCCGACTGTCAGCAGCTTCACCCCTTATCCAGACCCCGGGGGAGCGTCTCCCACTGCATCTGTCCCGTGATTCCCTCTCCCAGGAGCTGTGCCAGGTTTACCGGAGCTCCCACCTACCACACCCCTCTCCCTTCCTCAGGGCAGTTCCCAGGCCCTGAGGTGCCCTCCCTTCTTTCCACACAGTGGGGTCCTTCCTGCTCGATGTCACCTCTTTCCAAAAAAAGAAAACTGCTCCCTCCAGCCCTGGCCTGCCTCCCCCCACCCCGTCTTGAGGGCGAGGGAGTATCTGATTCAAGTGTAGTAACTCCGCCAGAGCCTTGCACAGTGCCTGAAGGGAAGAGGTCTGGCTAGGTTTGTTGACTGGATGAACAAGCCCTACTGCCCGGCACAGCAATCGGGGACCTAACAGAGGGTCCCCAAACTCACTGCTATTTCAGTGTGCCCATGGGCGAGCACAGTAGCTATCTGGCGAAGCCCTTCATTGCAGCCAATGTGCTGTTGTTACTGATATTACCAGGAATAGTAGCAGGGGCTCAGGGCTTTAAACTCTCGGGAAGAGCAGGGGAATGGATGAGTCTTTCACCGAGCCCACGCCCGGCAGAGACGCCTCTCACAAAGGCTGTGGGCTGAGCTCCTGAGGGTCCCCAGAGCCCAGCATAGGGCCAAGGCACAGCGGGTATTGACGGAAAGCTTATCGCGACGTTGGCCAAGGGTTGGAAGGCAGGAAAGAGGAATGGCCGCTGGCGCTGTGTGCAGAGGGCGCCGCTGAGTCCCGAAGCCAGAGGGCCTGGGTGCTCCGCGGGCGGGGCGGGGGGCTGACCTGGGCCCCCTTCCTTTCCAGGTGTGGCCCCTGGAGCCTGATGCCGTCAGGACAAGCATGTGCCCCTTCAGGGATGGTGAGTGGGCAGCAGAGTTGGCGCGGGGGCTTGGAGGGCGCGTGCTGGGCTGGCGGTGACCCCGTTTCCCCCCCAGACCCTGGCGCACACCAGAACCTCTGGCGGGCCGCCCGGTTGCGCCTCCTGCCCCCGCGGAGCTGGCGGCTGGACGCGCCCTGCGCGCTGCCCGCCGAGGCCGCGCTGTGCTGGCAGGCCCCGGGCGGAGGCCCCTGCCAGCTGCTGGCGCCGCCGCTGCCCCGAGAGAACGTCACTGTGAATGTAAGGAGGGCCGTGCCCGCCCGGGGAGCAGGGGGGCCGGGGCTGCGCCCCTGACCGGCCGGGTCTCCCCGCAGAAGCCCCTTGAGCTCCCAGTCCTGACGGGCCACGCCAACCTGTGTGTCCAGGTAAGGGGTGCCAGGGCGCTGGACCGGGGGCGCTGCCCCGTGAGGACCCGCAGGTGAGCTCTGGGCCCGGGGCCCGGGGCGTGAGCAGCTGCTCTGCTGCCTGCGAGGCGCGTGGGTCGCCCAGCCGGCCCGTCTGTGTGAGCGGCAGCCGCGGTGGCGCCCGGAGCCAGCCCGAGACTAGGCCTGTGCCGCGCAGGGCCCGGCGCCGAGGCGCTGTGAGCGGCGGCTGCTTTCACGAGTGGCGCGTCCCTCTTGCCCTTGGCTTCTTCCCCACGTCCGAGGGTGGTTGTAGAAACTCGCATTAAGGCTTGACCGGGCATCTGCGCCAGGCCTGCTTGAGGGTCAAGGAGAGGCTGGCGAGGAACGCGCACACAGCCTCCCACCGTGGCGGGAAGCACGAGTGAGCCCCGCTTGTCACAGGCCTAGATGAGTCCTGTGCGGATGTGGGGGCAGGTAAGGCAGGACTGGGGTTGCAATTTCAAGTGGGGTGAAGATGGCCAATGATTTGGGGGCATGAGGACCTCACAAGCCTGAGGCTGACAAAGCGGGGTGCCGCTCTCCGTGGTGGCCAGCGGGGTAGGACGCAGCACTGCAAGCCAGCTGCAGCCACTTCGGAGTGCTCCGATTGATCCCCAGCTCCGGAGGTGACCACAGGGCGCGGCAGACCCCTCCTGTCTCCCGCTGCTCCCTCAGCAGTGTGCTTCGTCGATCTGCCTGTTCTGCTCCCCGCTCTGTCTCTGGTGAAGCCTCTCACCGCCCCTGCACCTCTGGTCTGTGCCCCAGTTCTGGATGCACAAATAAATCTTTAAAAGAAAGGGCGGCGACCACCAATCACCCAGCCTGGCCGCCCGGCCCTGCTTTCTGGCCTGTCTTGCTTTTCCGTGTGCCCTTACCCTGGCCCCTTCCGCGCAGGTGAGTGACTGGGAGAAGCTGCAGCTGCAAGAGTGCCTGTGGGCTGGTGAGCAGGCCTGGGGCGCCGGGGCAGGGCTGTTACCTCAAGGGTGAACCCCGAAGCTGGCGGTCACGGGGGTTGCTGGGGCCAGCGCCACTCAGAGGGGTCTCACTCCTTCCAGAATCCCTGGGCCCCCCCAAGGATGATATGCTGCTGGTGGAGTCAAGAGGCCCTCAGGACAACATATCGCTCTGTGCCTTGGAGCCCAGTGGCTGCACCCCACTGCTGGGCGGGGCTTCCACGGTGAGGGCAGGGGGCCCCCTCCACCCCAAAACTTTGCTTTGTGTCCCCTCCTCTGTGCTGGTCTCTGGGAATGTGGGGGTGACTCAGACCTGGGTCCGTTCTCAGTCGCCTCTCAAAAGCCTCCCGGGCCTCCCACCCCCACTGCCGCACCCAGACAGCGCCTCGTAGCCGCCTCGCGTGGTGACCCAGGTGACAGACCCCACCTCTTGTCTCGGCAGAGGGCAGCTCGCCTCGGAGGACGATTACTGCAGGACCTGCAGTCAGGCCAGTGTCTGCAGGTGAGCTGGGCCCCGGGGCTGGGTCAGCAGGCCTCCCGGCCTCGTCCCCTCTTGGAACTCACTCCTCCTAGCGGGGCTCCTCGCTGGCCCTCTGGTGCCACTCGCTTTCCGCTTGTGCTTATTCTGTGCCAGCCCTGGGCATGTGCAGAGTGGAAGAAGCGGCGTTTGTGTCCCTGGCCGCTCAGTGCTGGCAGAAACCAGTAAACAGGAGCACGCGCCAGTCGCGGGCTCCAGGGCGGGCAGGGAGGCTGCCCTGCTGTGGGCCGGATCTGGAGGGTGGCAGCAGGCAGCGGGTGAGCGGAGCAGCCGCGAGAAGCCGCTGCGCACGGGAGGACAGCTGAGGTGGGGCTTTGACCACCGGGCAGGCAGGACGGGGGCGGGGCTGGCCCCTCAGCGCGGCTCTGGATGTGGTTCTGTCTTCCAGCTGTGGGAGGACGACCTGGGCGCGCTGTGGGCCTGCCCCATGGACAAGTGTGAGTATCCCAGCCGCCCTCTCCACACCAGGCGCTGCCATCCCACAGGGACCAGTCGGGGCAGGACAGGGCGCGGCCTGGGCTTTCCCTGGCTCCCGGGTGTCGGGTCAGGGGACCTGTTCACTCCCTGTGGTGTGCTTGCAGGGGTTCCCACTCCACCGAGAGCCACACGCCCTGCCCCGTCTCAGCCAGTTTAGGAAGGCAAACACCCTGCGCCGAGCCCCTCAGCTGTAACTCAGACAGCAGAGCTGTGACTGGGGGGCTGAGCCGGTGGAGGTGGGAGGTGAGGCGTGGACGGTCGGTGCCGCGCTCTGGAGGCGCAGGGAGCAGCGCGTTCTGTGGAGATGGAGGGGTCAGGCGGCAGGGGCTTTCCACTGTCTGGGGGGCCCCTTCCGGAACCTCCCGCCAAGCAGTTACCTGCAGTCACCCAGCACTACCAGAGAGCACCGGGAGCAACACCGTGCTCCCGCTGGGTCAGGGCTCTCGTCCTACTCTGTAACTGCTGCTGTGCCTAGTGTTCACCAGAGGTGCCGGCAGGAGTCTGTACCGGTCAGTTCTCTGCCGTCTCAGGCGCCCACCGAGGGTCTGACTCATCCAATTTCTATTTCTAAAAGATCTGTGGGGCTGCCAGGGGGTGAAGCCAAAGAGGCTCAGGGCCAATTAGGAAGCTGCTGCAGTCGCCCTGGCGGGAGGACAAAGCCAGCGGCCCCCTCCTTGGCACAGGGCAATGCAGGCTGCCCCTGGGGCACTTACTGTCGTCACAGGTCCCGTCCCCCCACCGCCCCGCAGCAGGTGCTGTGATTGCCCTAAGCTCGCACCGTGGAACCCCCAGACCCCCCCTGAATCACCCACCCACGGTCATCCAAGTGGAGGCCCTGTGAGGCGTGAGGCTCTTCTGGATTTCTGGGAACCGCTTGTTCCTGGGAGCCTCAGTCTTAGCTCGGTGACTGGGGTGAAGGGCGGGTCTCCAACTGGCCATCTTCTCTTGGGCCCCCAGATGTCCGCCGGCGCTGGGCCCTGGTGTGGCTGGCCTGCCTGCTCTTAGCCGGGGCGCTTTTCCTTCTCCTTCTCCTCAGAAGGGGCCGCGTGAAAGGTGAGCAGAGCGGGAGGGCCAGAAGGGAGGGGGGAGAGGGGGTGACCCTGGGAGTGCCCCAGGGTGGCTGAGACTCTGGAAGGCGACTTCTGCGCAAGTGGGGGGGGGGTCGTGTGCGGGCTGGGCCTGGGGGGCTCACATCTCCCCTTCCCCTTTCTCTCCCCAGCAGTAGCCGCCAGGGGCCGCGCGGTTCTGCTGCTGCACTCGGCCGACGACGCGGGCTTCCAGCGCCTGGTGGGCGCCCTGGCGTCGGCGCTGAGCCAGCTGCCGCTGCGCGTGGCCGTGGACCTGTG
>NW_004567134.1:16424995-16427268 GCF_000260355.1 Condylura cristata | reverse complement strand
GGCGCCGACTCCGCCCCCGGGCCGCCCATCCGGCCTCCTCGCCTCCGGTGCCGGGAATCCGATCCGCTGCCTCGGCCCTGTGCCCGCCCGGCCCGGGCACCCGAGTCCAGACCCTAGGACAGAGGGCCGGCGGCTGCCCCCGGGGCCGAGCGCCCGGCCACGCACCCCGCGGTAACGGGACGGCGCTCCGGCCCGGGGCGCAGAGGCGGCCCCTTTCCCACGGCTCCCCGCCCGGGCCGTTCCGGCCGCTTTTGCTTAGAATACCCGGGGCCGGCGCCCGCCCCGCGAGCCGGCCCGTTGCTTCCTCACCTGCCCCGCGGCGAGCCTTCCCCTCCCCTCCACCGCCGGGCCCCAGCGTCGGGAAAATGGCGCTACGGCCCCCCGGGGGCCTGGTGCTGGCCTTGCTCGGGGGCCTGAGCCTCTTCCTCAGTCTCCCGGGCCCCGTGTGGCTCCAGCCCTCGCCGCTGCCGCCCGCCGCGCCCCCGGCCGAGCCCCACCCGTGTCATAGATGCCGAGGCCTGGTGGACAGCTTCAACAAGGTGGGCGCTCCGGCGGGCCGTGCGGGGGCAGCAGGTGTCCCGGAGCGGCGAGTGGGGCGCTCCGGGGGGAAGTCTGCGGATTGTTAAGGCGCTGGGCGCTGGCTGTGTGCCTCCCTCCACAGGCGGTGATGCCGAAGCGGGAATGTGCAGGCCCCTTCGCGGTTAACTCTTCTCTGCCTCCAGGGCCTGGAGAGAACCATCCGGGACAACTTTGGAGGTGGAAACACTGCGTGGGAGGAAGAGAAGTTGTCCAAATACAAAGACAGGTAAGGGCTGGGGCACCTTGCCCCCTCCCAACCGCTGCTGTAGGGGTGGACACTTGGGGGTCACGTACTCATTCGGCCAGTGTGGGGCAGAGGCCCGTGGCAATGCGTCGGCGGGGTGGTCCAGGCTTAATGTTGGAACGGAGAGCTGGCGTGCAGCAAGCCCTGACACCGCTGGGAGAGGGGTTTGGCCGGAGAGTCGGCCCCCTCAGTGTGACCGAGAGCTGGGGTGAGGGGCGCCGACAGAAGAGAGTGGGGGTGGGGGGAAAGAGGACCAGGCTTTGAAGGTCACTCAGGAGCTTGGGTCTCCTCCGGATTTGAGCAGAGAAGTGATGTGGGCTTCCCTCTGCGTCTCTGCCTTTCAGGGAGCTGTCACTCTCCTGGGCAGCAGCCGTAGGTGGCCAGGAGGGGGAGAGCAGGGGAGCAGTGGGGAGGCTGGCGGGAGACTGCCAGAAGACAGCCCCCCGGCTAGCGGGGCCAAGGGGCCAGGGCAGGTTGTCCTTTGCAGATAAACTATAGGGCTTGGAGCCACATGGGCTGGGGGAGAGAACCTGGAAAACACGCTCACCAGGCTAGGGACCTGAGCTTGGGAGGCGCCCGCCTCGGGGTGTGTGCCCGTGCTGGTCTTAGACAGAGATTAAGGGGAGGGTGCAGAGGGAGAGGCCTGAGCCCTCCTCTGGCTTGTCAAAGTCAGCTCAAGGACAGGCAACAGCAGACGCGGGGCAGACAGCGCTGGTTGGCAGCCCCGTCCCCGGGTGCCCCGGGAAGGCCACAGGCCCTCTCTGAACCTCAGTTCTCTCCCTGTTAAAATGGGGTGTTAGTACCTGCTCTGCGTCCATTCAGCAGGGATGAAACCGATGCCCCTAGAAACAAAGGGCCTCGCGAATGTGGTCCTCTTCCCTGCCCTCAGTGGGCCCCGGCCTCCTCCTCGGGCTCCTTACTGGGGAGCGAGGGCGCCTCCAGCTTGATGATGGCGCTCTTGTTTGGGCAGGCGCGGTGCCGGACTCCTCCAAGCCCAGAGTGGTAGAGCGGCCACTCTAACTTTTCTTGTTAGTCGGCGGCGGAGTACACATGGCACCAGATTCCCCACCAGGACAGTGTGCCCACGGTGTGAGCAGCCACCGCTGCCATCACCCCAGAGAGAAAGGCCGCACCCGTTAGGCAGTCCGTCCTCACTCCCGCTTCCCTGGCCGCGGCTGCCTTCTGGTTTTGTGGGTTTGCTGCCTGCACTAGAATCCTGCAGCTCGGCCAGTCACATGGCTTTTTTCACTTCGTCGAGGTTTTCAGGACCCGTCCACAGTGTAGCCTGCGTCGGTACCTTGTTCCTTTTTATGGCTGAGCAGTGCTCCCCGCAGACGAGGACTGTTTACGGCTGAGCAGTGCTCCCGGGTGAGGCCCGTGTAGGGCTGAGCGGTGCTCCCGGGTGAGGCCCGTGTAGGGCTGAGCGGTGCTCCCGGGTGAGGCCCGTGTA
>NW_004567134.1:16422129-16424844 GCF_000260355.1 Condylura cristata | reverse complement strand
GTGAGGTCTGTCTGTTCACTCCCCAGCTGTGGGACGCTGAGGTGGTCCCCACCTTTTGATGGCCGTGTAGCGTTCCTTGGCCTTTGGTGAGCGAGGTTTTGTTTGACTGCCGGTCTCTGTCCTTTGGGCATACACCCAGAAGTGGAATTACTGATCATTTGGTGATTCCAAATCTAAAGTTTTGAGGAACTGCCAACTTCTCCACAGTGGCTGCTGCGTTTTATGTTCCCACCACAGTGTGTGCACGTGGGGTCGGGGCTCCCAGTTTTCCACCTCCTCACCAACACTTGCCGTATTTACGTCCTGTCTGACCAGTGAGGGTGTTACACCTTGCGTGGGTGGGACAGAGGCGGCTTACGGTGAGCAGGCAGGGCCGTGTTGCCCCCGGTTTCCAGATGAGGGAGCAGACGTTCGAGATCGGTTCAGTCGCTTGCCCCAGGCCACACACCTAGATTCAGACCACCGTCCGTCCAAACCCCCAGACCAGTCCACCGCCTTTCCCATGGCCGTGGCACAAGGAGGGGGTGTGAGGAGGCCCTGGGAGGTGGGGGCGGCCAGGCGCCTGCCCACCACCTCTGATTGGCCAGTGAGACCCGCCTGGTGGAGGTGCTGGAGACGGTGTGCAGCAAGTCGGACTTCGAGTGCCACCGCCTGCTGGAGCTGAGCGAGGAGCTGCTGGAGAGCTGGTGGTTTCACGGGTGAGCGGTGTGGCCAGGCGGGCGGGCCACTTTCCGGGGGGGGCCTCCAACCCAGAGCCCCTCGGACCTGCGGGGTCCCGAGCACTCGCCCCAGCTCTGGGTGCCCCTCTACCCCGAGGGGGACGGCCAGGGGCTTTGGTGGGTCTCAGGCCCAGGAGCGTGATTCTGCGCGGGGTGGGGGGGTGGGGGGCGGGGGCCTGCGCCCGCCACCGGTCTGAGGTCCCCGCCCCCGCAGGCAGCAGGCCGCCCCGGACCTCTCCCAGTGGCTCTGCTCAGACTCCCTGAAGCTCTGCTGCCCCGCAGGCACCTTCGGGCCCTCCTGCTTACGTGAGTGCCTCGAGCTCGCTGGGTGGGAGGGCGGCCGAGGCCGGGGTCCGCTCCCGGCCCTGCCCGGTGACTTCAGCCACAGAGCTGCTGTGTCCCTGTGCTCGTCACGCCAGCCCGGCCCTTGAACGAGGTCCCTAGGGAGGGGCTGGTGCCGCCCCAAAGCCCCGGCGGTCGCCCCCTTTAAGAAAAATCTCCCTGGAAGCTGCAGATAGAGCCTGCAACACAATGATCCCTTCAGCCTTTAGAAAAGGCTGGTAATTAATCTGGTTCTTGCACAATCTAAAAGTTGCACAATAGGGTATCGGTTAAATAAATACAATTTTATGACAAAATATTTGTGTTGCCGTGAAATTAAAGTTTCCTCCGTAAAATGTCCAGTGACCTGGGGGAAAATACTCTGTGTATCCAGGACTGTTTCTCTCAGCGCCCTGGTTCGGTGTCTGCCCACAGCCTGTCCGGGGGGCGCAGAGAAGCCTTGCGGCGGCTACGGGCGGTGTGAAGGGGACGGGACTCGAGGGGGCAGCGGGCGCTGCGTCTGCCAGGCCGGCTACGGGGGTGAAGCCTGTGGCCAGTGCGGCCTCGGCTACTTCGAGGCGGAGCGCAACGCCAGCCACCTGGTATGTTCGGGTAGGTAGCGGGCAGGTGCGGCGTGGGGCAGGGCCAGGTGGGGCCCTGCCTGCCCATCCTCACCCTGCCCGCCTTCTGCCAGCTTGCTTCGGCCCCTGCGCCCGCTGCTCAGGACCCGAGGAGTCACACTGTTCTCAGTGCAAGAAGGGCTGGGCGCTGCATCACCTCAAGTGTGTGGGTGAGTGGGCCCGGCCCGCGCCTGGGGGGAGGGCAGGGCTGGGCTGGGCTGGGCCTCTCCTCAGCACGCTTCTCCTGGGGCCAGAACGCCAGTCTCCACCTTGGAGACTCCGCCCGGAGGGACTGGCGCTCACTGACCTGTGTAGTGAGGGCCTGGTCTGCTCGGAGCTGGTGAGCCGTCAGGAGGGGCTTCTTGGCGGCGGAGTCACTTAGGCAGCCCGGACTGAAGCGCGGGCCAGGGGAGGAGGACACTGAACTGGGACAGGAGACCCGGTTGGAAACTTGGCTTGGTCTCTGCCCTGCCGCTTCTCCAGATGCCACAAAAAGACCCCCGGCAACAGCGTCCCCGAGAACAGAGAGGCGTATTTTTGTCAGACCAGCCTGGAAGCGAGTGGCCAGGCCGGCAGGGCGGTCCTGCGCGCGAGGCGCTCTGAAGCCCACGTTCCGCAGTCTGACTGCGGCCCCCCCTTGGCCTGTCCTTGTGGTTGAGGCCGGGTCGCCGACATCGTGTTGGGACCCGACGGCGGGAGCGAGGGGGATGAGCGTGCGCGCGGCTCCCAGCTCAGCTCGTCTGGAGGCCCAGCTCAGGGCAGACCTCACCCTGCCGGCCAGGATGCCGCCAGGGCCTGCCGGTGGCTGAGTGGCCGCGCCGCTACGTGGCTGGTGGGTCACCTGCGGTCTCAGCCACGCTGCTGGCGCCCAGACCGGTCCGTCACCCACAGCCTGGCCTCGGCGGCTGTGAGTGAGCTTGGGGTTGAAGTCCCCACCCTGTCGGTCCCGCAGACATCGACGAGTGTGGCACCGAGCGAGCCAGCTGTGGAGCCGACCAGTTCTGTGTGAACACGGAGGGCTCCTATGAGTGCCGCGGTGAGTGTCCACTCCGGGG
>NW_004567134.1:16418491-16420704 GCF_000260355.1 Condylura cristata | reverse complement strand
CTGTAAGAGATGCAGCGCCGGCTACCAGCAGCTGGGCTCCAAGTGTCTCGGTGAGTCTGCGGGGCGCAGCGCCTCCAGAATGGGCAGGGGCTGGCGCGGCTCGGGCCGGGGAGGGTGGAAGGTGACCCGGGCAAGGGTGGGGGTGCTGTGTATGGGGCTCTGGCATCCGCCCGCCCCGCAGACGTGGATGAATGCGCCACGGAGGTGTGTCCGGGGGAGAACCAGCAGTGCGAGAACACCGAGGGCAGCTACCGCTGCGTCTGTGCCGAGGGCTACAGACAGGGTGAGGGCGTCTGCGTCAAGGAGCAGATCCCAGGTGAGCCCCGTCTGGCCCCGGAAACCTGGGGCTCTCCCCCACCCCTCCCCCAGGGGCCCACGTGAGACCTGACCTGCCTCTGCCGCCCAGGCCAGTTCTCGGTGGCCTCGTCTCCCGGGCTGAAACGAAACCGGACTTGGCTTGGTGTCAGATCAGATCTCCCCGAGTCTGTCCCTCCCGCCTGGGCGGCCCCCGGCCCTGAGCGCACAGTGGTGCGGGGACAGTCAGCACTCCACAGCCCTCTCAGGGTCACGCGGTGCTCCAAGCATGTTGCCATTATTTTGCCCCGAAAACAGTCCGCCACCCCGGCGCACGTGGCCAGAGGCAGCCCCTTGCCCGGCCCGCGGCTGGCGGTGGCAGAGCTGGAGTTTCCCGCACACGGCGGGTTTCCTGTCGGGCGTGAAGGGGACACTGGCCCTCGCGGTGAACGAGGCCTGGGGGCCCGGAGCCGCGGGAGTGAGTGACCGCGCCCTCGGCCCGCAGAGTCGGCGGGCTTCTTCTCGGAGATGACGGAGGACGAGCTGGTGGTGCTGCAGCAGATGTTCTTCGGCGTCATCATCTGTGCCCTGGCCACGCTGGCCGCCAAGGGCGACTTGGTCTTCACCGCCATCTTCATTGGGGCCGTGGCGGCCATGACGGGCTACTGGCTGTCCGAGCGCAGCGACCGCGTGCTGGAGGGCTTCATCAAGGGCAGATAATGCCGCCAGGCCGCAGCCACTCCTCCCGCCCCGCTGCCCACGAGTCAGGCCCCGCTCCTGCCTGGACACACGAGGCGGCTGGCTCAGTGTTTGAGAGCGGGGTAAGCACCCTCTAGCCACCTTGGGGCGCTGCCCCGGCACCCAGACCTGGGCAGGTGAGGGAGGCCCCCTGGTGAAAGAGAAGCCTTTTAAAGGCGGCCACCAGGAGACCTTGGCCAAGGGGGCTGGGCAGGTGTCCGTGTGTGTTTTCAAAAGAAGTCTCCAGACGATGGGCGCTTGGCCCTGCCAAGACAGGGAGGCCCCGAGTGCCCATCGCAGCCCCCCGCCAGCCGCCTGCCGCCAGCCGCCTGCTCTACCCGCCCTGCTCCTCCGCCACTGGTTTATTTATTCATCTCAGGAAATAAAGGTCTTGTAAGGGGAGCCGCTCAGTGTGGGCGCCGGCTCCGGGATCCTTCACGTGTTCCACGTGTTCCGGGGAACACCTCCCCCTCCGGAACCTTTGAAAAACCTGGGGGGCTGAGCGCTGTCATGGAGTGGAGAAAACACCGCGTGGCTCTGCAGTGCCAGAGGGTGGGAGGCGGCGCGAGCAGAACTTCTGGGTCCAGTACCCGCTGTCATTCGCCCAAGGACACTGGGGGAAATTTCACCTTGCTCATCCGAAAAATGGGCAGAGCGCTTTCCACTCGGGCAACAGGACAGTCAGTGCCGAGCGGGAAGCGCGGAGAGCACGCAGTAGGCCGGCGTCACCCCCGCCGTCACGTCTGAAGCCGCGAGGGGAGCCCTCCCCTCCCGGCAGACACCAGGCGGGAGCGCGCGGTGGGGGGACGGCCAGAGGGAGGCACGTGAGTCCCAAGGGTTTATTTCTTTGGCACAAAGAGGACAGTCTGGACAGAGGAGCCTCATCTCGCCACACTGGGCAGCCTGGACGGGATGAGGGGGTCTGGAGCATCTGAACCCCTTCCTCATGGCAAATCCGTGCACGTCACCCTGTATTCCACTAAGTCACGGCCTCTGTGCAAAATACCCGCTGAAAAAAATAGAGATATTTAAAAAACAAAGAAGGGCACGCTCGCGCGCTGCGGGCGGTCAGGCAAGGCCCGGGGACAGTTCTGCAAAGGCTCCGGCCCCCTCGCCACGAGGCCGTCGAGAGCAGGGCGGCGGGCCTGCGCCCTCCCGGGCCTTCAGAGCTCGATGGTGTC
>NW_004567134.1:16412700-16416811 GCF_000260355.1 Condylura cristata | reverse complement strand
GGGCTCCGGCGGGGGCGGCTGGCCCAGGGCGCGCTGCGTGGTGACCCGGATGAGGCCGCGGCGAGAGGTTGAGGGAGCCTGGACTGGCGGTGCCGGGGGATGGCTCTGGGGGCGGCCAGGCCACTCCTCGGTTTCATCTGCAACGACAACAGTGTCAGGCAGCCTGGCGAGTGCCTCCCACCGGCTGTTCCTGAGGCCTCCCAGCACATCTGGAAAGTGGGGCGGCAACAGCAGGCAGCTCCTCGGCTTGTGAGGATGGAAAGTGCACAAGTGAGTGCTGAAAGAGGCGCGGGCCCCCTTCCTGAGGAAGCGGCAGCCCTCCGGGCAGCCCACCCCAGGACCAGGGGAAACTACTTCTTGGGGTGGGCGTGGCGCTGGAGGCACGGGCTGGGTTCCTGCCCTGTGCCAGAACATTCCAGCCCCAGAGGGCAAATGGTTCTCCCAGTGTAACCTGCGAGTGCGGCTTTCAGCCTGTTTGTGTAAAGGAGGTCCTGGCCAGCTACCCTGGGGTGCGGGGCTATCTGTCCCCTCTCCCCACAGGCGCCTGGCACAGGCTCTTGCCGCACCCCCTCCCCAAGCCCTGGCTCACCTGGCTGCAGGGCCCCCGCGGGGCTCTCTGTTTGGTTGGTCACTGGGCGAAAGTCCAGCAGGTCAGGGATGAGAGACTTGGGGGTCCCGGGGTTCTCCACCGCCCCTCGCACCCGCTGCGGGGAGACGGGGTCCACTCCATTAATGGCCGCGATCTCTGAAATGACGAGCGTCGTCCTTGCCTCGCCTGACCCTCCGGCGTCTCCACAGCCCAATCCCCAGGAGGGCGGCACCGTCACCCTCGCCCATGGGAATGTGGCAAGGGGGGCCCAGCGGGAGCCCTGATACTGGGGCATCGGGCTGTCACCCTGGAGCCAGCCTGGAGCAGCCCGCTCACACCTCCCCGGGGTACCTACCAGGAGCCTCTGAGGCTGGCGGGGTGGTGGGCTGGGGTCCCGGCGAGCCCTCGACATCAGGGAGGTCAGCCTGCGGGGGCGAGGGGCGTGGAGAACTGTCTCCCCAGGTCTCCCCAGCTCCAGCCTTCGTGGGGGATTCGACGGGCAGCTCGTCAGCAGGGGGAAGGCTTCTGGTCAGAGTCATGTCTGGTTGGGCCTCAGACTCCCCAGAGGGCACCACCTCAGCTGGGGATGCCGAGTGGACACCGGGGGCTGCTGGGTCCTGCCGGGTGAGGACAGGGCCTCGGGCCGCCTCCTGGAAGTCCTCCCCTCCGGCACCCCCAGCGTCCAGCGCAGGTCTCTGCGTGGCGCCTGGGGGGAGCATGCCAGTGCGGGCGGGGCCCTGGGGTGCCGAGGGCGCTGCCTCTGGGAGCCCGGCCTCCTCTCCAGATGGCCGCTGTCCCGCTCGGCCTGCAGACCCCTGCGGGGAGGGAGGAGCCGTGGCTCCCTCCAGCTGGAGTTTGGGAGTTGGAATGAAGGTGAGGTGGGGGGTCCCCACTGGGGGAGGGCCTGGTGCTTCTTGTCCCAGAGGCTCCTGTGCATCAGGAGGTCCAGTCCACCCCTGAGAACCGGGCCCGCGAGCCATCTGGAGGTCGTCGGTCCCTGGGAGTGCTTCTCTCGGAGCCCCGTGCGCCGCTTTAGGGCCATGCAGGGCTGGGCCAGGGGGAGCGTGTGCGGCCCGCTCAGGCACCCCTTCCCCAGACACCCGGGGGTCGTCTGAGCTCCAGGGGCTCCCAGCCCTGGGCTTCTCCCAGACGAAGTCGAAGCCTTGGGCTTCAGCGCCAGCAGCACCCTGGGGATGGACTCCTGGGGTCAGGTGTGGCTCTGAGTCCTCAAGGGGCCTGGGCAGCCTGCCCAGGGCAGGGCTGGTGCCCAGCGCCAGCGGCAGCAGCAGCAGCAGCAGCGGCAGGCCACGTGTGCGTGCCCGTGGGCTGGGGGCCATGGTCCTCTCTGATGCCCGGGCCCAGGGCCCGCAACTGCCAGTCCTCACCGGATGACTCTGAAAAAGAAGGGAGATGGCATGTGAGAGTTGGGGTCTCCTGGGGCTGCCCACAGGGGCTAGAGGGATAGAAGAGAATGCCAGGCTGCGCTCCTCCCACTCCCACACCCCCATCCCTTCAGGCTGCCCAGAGCGGCCTCTGCGAACTGTCCCCGGGCTCGCTGCCTGCCCTGCACGCTGCCCGGCTGCTCCCACACCGGGCTGGCCCCGGGCGCAGGAGAGACCGCACTCCTGACCTGGCCGTGCGAGGCCACGCGGGCCTGCTGCACTACCTGTCACTCTGGACTGTCCGATGCAGGTATTTCGGCTCCTGCGGCTGCTCAGCCTGCCTGGGCCCCTCAGCCTGACTGCCCTCTCCCCTTCTCCTCCACTGGCCTGGCGCAGCAAGCCCATTCTTGAAGGCACAGATCAAATATCAGAGAGGGGGAGGGGAGCAGGCGACTGCCCTTGGGGAGGGTCTGGGGCTTGCGTGGGGCCACCCTTTCCTGGGACAGCCTTCCTAAAGCTGCCCCATGGTTATCTGGTCAGTAACCGGTCAGTAAGGTGGGGACAGAGTGCTCCTGACTCGCGGGGCCAGGGAAACTTACGTGGAGTGCATTCCAGGCCAGCTAGAACAGCAGCTTCGGGGGCATCCGCGCCCCTCGGGCCTCCCCGTGCCCGAGGCCAGGAAGGCTTGCTTTCCCGCCAGCCCCTAACGGTGCCAGCGAGCGCTTTGAGCACATGCTATGCACAGACCCTGAAGACAAGGCGGCGAGCGAGACAAGATGGACGAGGCTCCTTCCGGCCTGGAGCTGACCTTCCAGGTAAGAGTGGACAGTGATGACTTTTCAATAAGCTGAGTTCTGGACAAAGTAAAGCAGGGGTGTGAGATAGAGGAATGGGGACCGCTTTACACAGATGCTAGAGAAGCCTCACGTTTCAGCTCGGCGCCGAAGTACAAAGCCCCTGAAGCAGGAAGTGGCTAGCAGAGTTCGCGCTGCTGGCCACAAGGATGAAGACCAGCGGGGCCAGGCCCCGGGGGCTGACGACTGGAGGCCAGTGCGGGAATCCAGGGGAGATGAGACCTTGAAGGTTTCAGCTTAGGCGTGCCTCCTCCAGGAAGTCTTCCTTCCCTGACTCGCAGGTCACCTTATCTGTCACATCACACAGCCTAGGCCTCTCCCCCGGTGGCCTGGGCGCCTCGAGGGCTGTGCACCGTGCATTCACAGCATCGCCTTAGGTGGACAGTCCTGAAGTGTTCCTGTTCTTGGGGGTCCCACCTGAGCCAGGAGGCAGGAAGGGATACCTTGGCCTGGTGATGGGACAGGGGTGGGCTTAGGGCAGGGCCTGCCCCTTTCACGAAGCTCCTGGGGCAGCCAACCCCTGCTGAAAACTCCAGGCGCTCTCCCCAGGAAATGTTCCTGCCCACCGGAGGTGATGGGCAATGTCAGGGGGTTCCTCAAGCCTCCCCCCCAAGGCTGTGTTTACAGCCTGCCGGGAGGCCCTGTTTGGGCCTATTACTCAAGGGTCCCGGGCTATGCCCCTGACCCAGGCTAGGCGCTGGGTCTGCAAAGAAAGGACCGAGTCCCGGAGCTGGCAGTGGGTGAGCCGGGGGAGGGCGGCTGGAGCCCCAACGCAGGTCCTGTGATTCAGGGTGCTCCTGTGTTCAGCTTGTGCCAGCCCACGCCGTGCTAAGCCGGGCTGCAGCCCAGATCCCACCCACCCTGCCAGGACAGGCAGGCTGGGGCCACTCATTTCCCCGGGCCAGGCAGCCTGTGTTCAGAGAGGTTGATCAACGCGCCCAAGGTCACACAGCCAGGCAATGGCCACCCTTGGGGTATGTGACCTGGAGTAGCTGTCTCCAGAGGGGTCCGCGGGGCTCTGCAGAGGCCGCTGAGCAGGCGGCGGGTGATAAGCCTGCCATCCGCTCACCGCCCCCGCGCAGGGGTGTCGGCATCCGCGGCAGGGAGGGGGGTGCCAGCCCTGGGCTCCGGAGGGTGTGGGGGGCCGCCCGCCCGTGCCGCAGGAGCTCGGCAGAGGCCGGCCTGGGGGCAGGGCCGCCTGCACAGCCCCATCTCGTGTTACCGCTCCCTGCGTCTCCGGCTCTGCTGCCCGCAGCGTCCCGCGGGGGTGGGCGCAGGTGCAGGCC
>NW_004567134.1:16390678-16412479 GCF_000260355.1 Condylura cristata | reverse complement strand
CTGCCCAGCGGGAGGAGCCGGGGCCAGGCGTGCGCGCTTAACCCTTTCCTCGGGGCGGGCTCCGCCCCGGGCGGCCTCGCGCCTCGGAGACCCTTGGGGCCGAGAGCGGCCCCGGGACGTCGGGGCGCAGTGGAAGCGCCGGCCGCAGCATCCCTGCGCAGGGGCTGTGCGCGCGTGGGAGACGGCAGCGCGGTGCCTCTACACCTATTTCCTTTTAGGGAGTGCGCCCGCCCTCGTCCCTCCCCGCGCCTCCGCTACAGGTCACTCCCGCCTACCGCTTGACGCGCATCCTTAAGATCTTCCTGACGCACCGTCACACATTTTAAATAGAAATGAGATCATAGGCGCACACTGTGCCTAACTTGCCTCCGTTCCCTTTGCCAGGGGCGGCACCTGCCCCGTTTGCCACGCGAAAGGTGCAGACCCGCCGTCGCCTTTCTTGAGACTGCGGCACGTGGACGGCTTTTCTTAGTGGCCTAGGTCCCGAGGTTGCCCGTGGGTGTCTACCCTGGTGCCAGCAGGGGCTGTTCTGCGCGGACACCTCCCAGCACCTGCTCTGCCAGCCTGTCTGAGCTGCCTCCCCAGGCGGGCAGACGCCTGGGTCTGCAGAGACCCGCCAGTGTCCCGGGGCCACTTTGGACGCTCCTGACAGCCTCAATGTCCACCATTAGCTTGGATACGGTAGAAGAGATTCACCCGAAGAATAGAGGTGATCTTTAACAATGCTGTAGAATTCCTAATGACTGCAGAAGTTCCCCGGTAGGTAGATGGTTGTTTACTAAAGTTACAGTCTTTTGAATTCTAAAGCTAATAGATGCTAATTACCCCAATTCAAGTAGCAGACACGTTCCAGGAGTGTGCCGGCCTACCCCTGGCCTCCCCGGCTCTGCCCCTAGTGGGCCCACAGCTAACATTTTTTTTAAAGATTTATTTATTTGTGCATACAGAACTGGGGTACAGGCCAGAGGTGCAGGGGCGGTGAGGGGATTCACCAGAGAGAGCGGGGAGCAGAACAGGCAGACAGACGGGTACACTGCTGAGGGGAGCAGCGGGCGGGTCAGGAGAGGTCTGCTGGCCATGTGGTCACCTCCGGGGCAGGCGGGGATCGAACTCGTGCGCAAGTGGCTCCAGCTTCCCAGTGCTGCGCTCTGACCCCTGGCCGCCGGGCCCTGTGTACGCCCTATGTCCCTGCGTTTCTTTGTCACAAAAATGGGCTCAGACTGCGCCTGGAGCCGCCGCTTTGTGTTGCTGTAGCAAAGGGCAGGAAGCATCAGGAAGGCAGTACCTGCTGGCTCCAGCTTCTCTCAAGGCCCACAGCTGCCTGCACTGTTGCTGGGTGTTACCAACATCCCCCACTCAGGGCTCCAGGCACTGATAGCTTTTTCTTCCGACTAGAACAATACTGCAGCAAACGTTCTTACACAGCAATACGCATGGTCTCCCGATGACTTGTACGGTGCCATTTTTTAAAAAAGATTTATTTGTGCATGCGAGAGCTGGGGTACAGGTCAGAGGTGTGTGTGTGTGTGGGGTGGATTCATCACAGAGAGGAGAGAACAGGGAGGTCACGGAAACACTGTGCCGCCTGCTGGGAGAGGTCTGCTGCCGTCCCTGCCCGGAATTGAACCCTCCTGCTGTGGCGGCTAAAGACAGCTTCAGTGTTGAGAGCCCTTGGTGCCACCAGGGAGGGCCTGGCCCCATTTATTGTTTAAAATATTTATTTATCTATACACACAAGAACTGGGGTACAGGCCAGAGGCGCAGGGGGTGAGAGGATTCACCAGAGCCAGAGGGGGAGCAGAACAGGCCGACTGACAGGCCACTGCTGAGGGGAGCAGCGGGGAGACAGGAGAGGCCTGCGGTGCCAGGACCGCGCGGGTCAGCTCCGGGTCAGCTCCCTGGCTGGTGACCGAACGCGTGCTGCAGTGGCTGCGCGTGACCCCTGCACCCCTGGGGAGGGCCCCTTGGACCCATTTTTGTGAGTATCTGTCTACCTAGCTGTCTGCCTGTGTCTTCTGTCACAGGAGGTACGTAGTGGCTGATGTGATTTTTGTCTGACTTTGCTTTTCTGTTTACCAGTATTCTCTACAGCCACATACTTCTTTTGTGGTCAGAGATAAGAAAGATAAATATCATTTTTTTAAAAAGAAAATTTTTCCTGAGTTGAGCAGAAACCTCTCTCCCCGCTCTCAAGGGAAGCGGAACTTGGACGTCAGGGTGTCTGAGGGGCGCGTGAGAGGCATTTCGTTCCCAGCAGCTGGTGAATGGCGGGGCTGCATCCAAGAAGCTTTTCTGTCTCTGGGGGAGGTGTTGGGCTCTTCCGGTTTCTTCCCACCATCTGACCAGCTCTACTGTTTTCTTTGTGGGAACCCCTACAGAGCTGTAAAACACAGCTTTTCTCTGGAATCCTCTCCCTTCAAGGCAGTCCTTTCAGCCTTCCCTTGAGTGACAGGCTGTGACATATCCCTTTCCCTTGCAGTAGGCCCCTGGCCGGCAGCGAGCAGGAGCGCAGGCCCGGGCTGGCAGCTAGCTGGGAGGGCAGGCCCCTGGCTGGGCAGCGAGCTGGCTCTGACCGACTGACCCTCTCGCAGGAGTCTGTGTCTGTGCGGCTGTTTGTCCCGTTTGAGCTGGCCTCGTGGCAAGTTGTCTGGACCCCGGGTCTGCACAGTAGGAAACTTGCATTTGTGGGGGGCATTGTCCAAGAGCGTTTCTCCTCCTGATGGCAGCCTGCTTTCCCTGGGGGGGCCCATGCTTCCCCCCATGGGCAGTGTTGGTGCAGGAGATGCACCTCAGAAGCTGAAGCCTCCAGATGGGCCCTCTTGCTGCCTTCTGGGGACTCTGCTGAACCTCCTTTGGGAGGTGCTGAGATTCTCAGCAGACTGAGCGCTGGCCTGGACCCTCTGCTCTCCCCAAGGACCAGTGGCCAAGAGTCCCCATTTGTGTCCCTGCAGACCCTCACTGACCTGACAGATCCCGGCGGCTGGCCGCAGGATTATCCTGCCCCCTTGGCAGCCAGTGCCCCAACCCTGTTGTCTCCAAGCCACCCCTTGGTTGGGGCTCTGATTCCAGACAACAGAAGAGAGACTGTGATCCCCTTGGCCAGAGGCCGAGATGAAAGCTGAGGCTGTGGAAAGAGGAGTCTGATTGAGGGTAGAGGTGGGGGGGCACCCCGTCTCCAAAAGGGGTGCCCAGCATCACCCTGAAGACACTGGGGGGCAGGAGTGGGTGGGAGGTGATCTCCCCTCCACAGGGGTGCTCAGTGGCTGTTCCCTCTGACTTTACCTGCTGGGGGCTCTGCACCCCCAGTCTGCGCTCTCACTGCACAGCTGCGAAGTGGGGGCTCCTGAGGTTAAGTAGCTTGCTCGAGCTCACTGCAAACCACAGGCCACGCCCGTGACTTAGTGTCATTTGTTCCAGTTTATTCATCTAGCTTTGTGGAGTTCTGCGTGACATTTTTATTCAATGTATTTTTTAAAGATTTATTTAGTTGTGTTACAATCCAAAATTGAATTTTTTTCCCCAGAGAAGATTGATTTCGACCAGAGTGGAAATATTTGTAATATTTGTCTTTGACAGTAGTTTTCACCTACTTTTAGAATAACCGGCCCTCCCTGGTGGTGCCGGGGTTAAAGCGCAGCACTATGCTCTGTCCACAGCCACCTCAGCGCCAGTTCCACCCCTGGCCAGGGAGTGACCCCAGGGCGCAGCAGACCACTCCTGCCTCCCCGCTGCTCCCCTCAGCAGTGTGTTTCAGTCCATCTGCCTGTTCTGCTCCCCGCTCTGTCTCTTACCCCCTGCTCCTCTGGCCTGTGCCCCAGTTCTTTAGCTGTAAATCTTTACACACACACAGGAATGACTAACCTGTTATCTGTTCTATTACGACAGTACCCCCAGTAGGATCTGGGCTGTGAGGAGGGGCTGGGAAGGCCAGACCACGGTGCCCCCGCCCAGACAGGGGCTAAGCAAGTCTATGCAAACGCGATCCCTGCCCAAGGGGCTGAACGGGAGCTCCCAGCCCTGCGTGGTAGCTGCAGAGAAGGAGCCGGAAGGCAAGGCAGGGGCCTCACGGTTGGCTGTGATGGCTGTGATGACGCCCGTGAGAAACACCCAGGGCGCTTGGCTGGCACCTTGGTTCCACTTGGGGGCTCTGCAGGCAGGAACAAGGAAACAAAGGCTGTGGAGGTGGAGGTGGGAGGCGGCTCAGCCTCACGGGCCTCCCTGAGGTGCCTCCCTGAGGTGCCTCCCGCTGGACTCTGCTTGGATTAGGCTCTCACCTGGCCCAGAGCCTTGGATCACGGGAGTCTTAACTTTTTTTTTTTTTCAATTTTATCTATTTGTGCATACAAGAACTGGGGTCCAGGCCAGAGGTGCAGGAGGTGAGCGGATTCCCCAGAGACAGAGCGGAGAGCAGAACAGGCAGATGCACGAAGTGCACTGCTGAGGGGAGCAGCGGGCAGGTCAGGAGAGGTCTGCTGCACCCATGGGTCACTCCCGGGCTGGGGATCGAACTTGTGCTGCAGCGGCTGCCCAGTCTCACAGTGATGAGATTTAACTTTTGCGCCACCAGGAGGCCCAGCACTGGTTTTTTATTGGCTTAATTTTCTCTCCACCTCTCACTCGGTCCCCTTTATTTTTTAGGGGTTAAGTCGCAGTACTGTGAAGCTACCTCCAGCCAGTGCAGCACAAGTTTGATCCGGGCCAGGGGGCAGCAGACCTCTCCGTCTCCCGACACCTCTCCTCAGCAGTCCCCTTTCTCTCTCCCTGCCGTGAGAAACCACTGGAAGACTCAGTTCCCAGCAGGTAAGCGTGCTGTCAGAAACACTCCAGTGTGTCAGTAAGCGGCTTGCAAGGGGGGGAAGAGTGGCCCAAGACAGGAGCCAGAGGCCCCGCGGCGCCCGCGCTGGGAACCGCCCAGGAGACACCGAGGCCCTGGGAGCTTGTCTGCAGAATGGACAGCAGGCGAGACGGCATGTGGGTTGTTCGCGAAATTCCTGTTCGAGATACTGAAAGAACAGTACTGGGCTTATTTTAAAATGCTGGAGGGGGAAAAAGTGGGTTTGGACATATGTGAGAATGGCCGAAAACTGGTGTTTCCTGAAGCAGGGCGATGACTAGTAGTTGACTAGTAGGTGACTAGACTCTCCTCGTGTGTTTGGACATTTTCCATCAGCAGAGACGGAGAATGGGGGAGATCTGCAGAAAGGGAGCTTCACAGGAAAGGGTGCCACAGGCTGCCGTGCGTCTCGAGAGCTGACAGTAGAGTTATCCTTGGCTCCTTGGAGGCCTGAGCCCTGCTCATCTTCCAGGGCGGCAGGTCGGAGAGCAGGAAGGAAGTGGGGTCCGAGGGGCCAGGAGAGGGTGTGGTAGGGCAGGGGTGAAGGCACTTGGGGGGCTCAGAGCCTTGCCAGCTGCCCCGAGACCCTCTGCACCCAGCGGCGACCCCCCACGAGCCCCCCGTATGCCGACGTGCGTCGCCTCCCCGACCGGAGACTCGGGCTTCAGCAGCGGGGGCTCAGCCCTCAGGCCCCTGCAGCTTAGTGAGTGAGACGCGCGGGCCTGAGACGTCCCTGCAGGTGTGGTGTCTCGGCTTCAGCACATTTGCGAAGCGGGCAACCACCCCGTTCAGCTTGGGAATTGTACTTCTGCTTTAAAGAGCTGGCTTGAGAGGCCGGGCACAGTCGAGGCTGGCAGGAGGGCTGCGGGCACATCTGCCGGGACAGAAACTTGAGGGTGCGAGCAGCCCCCCGCTTTGCTCCCGCCGGCCCAGCCCAGCAGACCTGCCTCTGGGCTCCCTGGATGTGGCCTGTCCTGGACGTTTCAGGACAAGGGACTGCGCACGTGGCCTTTAGTGAGAGCTTCTCGCCCTGAGTGTGCGCTTCCGGCTGCTGACACGGGACCCGTCGGCCCGAGTCATGGCTCATGGTGTGGCGTGGGGGCCCGGCCCCGTCGCCCGCCATCGCGGAGGGACGTTCCACTCCGGGTTACTGTGACGCTGCTGTGGACTCCCGCCCGAGTGTCTGAGCGTCTGCCATGTATTTTGGCTTCTCGGGCATGCGCCTACCCGGCAGTGGTGCTGCGGGTCCCAGGAAGTGACATTTAACCGTCTGAGGAGCTGCTAGGTTGTCCCCAGAGGGGTCACCCTGCACTGTGACCCGGATCCTGAGATTTCCCCTGAAAACCTGTGTCTGTGCCCACGTGCTTTGCTGTGGAGAGCAGGCTGAGGACTTCCGGGAGATTCTCAGGGGTTCTGTGACCCTCAGAGAAGCCCAAACCCCTAATTTTGTGCCTTTTCTGTGCCTCGTGCGAGTTCCTTGCCATCCTCAGGTCATGTCTTCTTCACGTTAGATTCTCTAGCCCTGGTCACGAGACACTCAGAACTAGTGGCAGAAAGTGGTCTGTGACCCACAAAGGCAACATTTTTACAGGCCAAGAAGAGAAAAAAACAGGATGGTTTAATTTATAAGAGTCAAGAGTCATTTGTTCTTGATTATAGTGTTCAACATGCAAATCACACTCGCCTCTTGGTACAGAAACGGCCCCCGCCACTCCCGCACAGTCAGAACAGACGGGGCGATCCCTGGGCAGCCCTTCCCAGGCGCCCGCAGACGTGCAGCCCCTCATCCTGAGTGACTGGGATGGGGCCTTCTGTTGGGCGAGTCGCCATGCAAGCTGCAGCACCTCGGACACCCCAGCACACCTGACCTATTCTGACCCCGGATGGAGACGTCGTGTTGGACTGACTCTGATGACCCCAAAGGCGCTGGAGAACCTGGCAGTGTCTGGGGGACACTGGTTCCCACTGGGCAGTGGTAGGTCAGCTAGGGGCTTGCTGAGTTTGTCCTGGCCTGGGCACTCACTCAAGTAAGTTTATCGGAGCTAGGATTGGACACGTCTGCTCTCACGTCCTTCTATAGGCCCAAACTGCACAACACGGGGAGCTCCCGCCCCTCCCCACAGCTCCTAAATTCTCAGTAATGAAACGTACTTCTGTGTAGAGAAAGATATAAAAACATCAACAAAAACTAACGGTAAACTGTAGGCTGTCCGGACCCCGAGGAAAGGGGCATGACGAGGTGGGGAGCCAGGCTCTGCACGGAGTCGCGGGGCCGGCGGCGCCGAGGGCCGACCTGCCTAAGGCTACTCGCCACCGGCTCGAGTGTCCCCCTTTCTGGAGTCACCTGAAGGAAAACTTAAAACATTTTAAAAACAGCTGTTCCTGGAAGCCGCCCGCACGCCCGCCTCACGCTTTCTCCGGTTTCAAAGAGAAAGGGGAGCCCGGCTGGACAGACATGCCTCGCCCGCCCGCGCCCTTCCTGTCCGCTCCCAGACGCCGGCCCACACGCAAGTCACAGGGCTCCTCCGAGATCCCACAGCGCATCCCGCCCGCTTCAGAAAATCGAGGCCTGGAGTTCCTTCTTGAACATGCCTTCGAAGTGGAGGTCTCTGGCCATGAGCTCCTCTTCCACATCGTCCAGGGCCCACTGGTGGTCGGTCAGCTCCAAAGCCTCCCACTCCGTCTGCAGGGGAAAGAAGGGGCAGGGTGCGGGCCGTCACTGGGGCCGGGGCGGGGGGCCTCTGCCGGCAGGCAGGTGCCACTGTCCCCCCATTTACCTTCTACCCCCAATTTATACACAGCACACAAAGGCTACGAAAGGCCACACAGCTGGCTCAGGGTCACAACTGGTTCAAGGTCACTGAGGCCAGTGCCACTGCTCAGTGGTCTGGTCATGCTGACGACGTCTGCCTTTGGCTAACGGGTTTAAAGCTGTTCTGAAATTTAACACGCACTACGCGGTCAGGACGTACCTCACACTGAATACACCTGGCTGACTGACGTGGGCACTTTTAAATCCCTCACATGCCACAGAGCTCGCCCTTCCAAGGTGCACAGCTTAGTGGTTTTATGCAAAGATGTGCAGCACTCACACCACCTAGTCCAGAACTTCCCTTACTGCCAAAAGAAACTGTGGAATCGCAGGCACGCCCCCACGCCCAGGGCGCGGCCACCGCCGTCCGGGACCGGACGCGCTGCTGCGGGCACAGGCGTGGCCGTCTCAGCGTGCTTCGCTGCCTCCTCCCTGCTGGAGCGGGACTCGGGGCTCCGCGCCGTTTCTGGCTCGTAACGTGCCGTCACACGTTCCGTCTGCCCGTGTCTGTCGGCAGGCGGGCCTCCGACAGCGAGCACACACGCCGGCGTGGAGACGCGTTTCCAGCCCTTCAGCACTGGCCCCGAGGACTCGCTGGGTCACAGGGGACGCGTCTGACCGCCTGCGGATGGCCAAGCCCAGCTCTCCGGCTGCCCCGCCCGTGTGCGTGACCCTTGCGGCGACAGGGCGGCGGCCCCCGCATTTCCGCAGCCCCGATCCCCGGACACCGTGACGGGACGCTGGGAGGTGTCTGCCTGCTCTGGGGACATGTTGGTTCAAATTCTCCTCACGGCCCACTCGGTCCTCCACTTCTTGCTGAGTTCTTAGAGTTCTTTGCTCTGAATCTCAGGCCCTTTTCGGGGAAGATGTGCAAACCTTTTCTCCCATTCTGTGGGTGTCTTTACTTTCCTGACTGTCCTCTGAAACACGAAAGTCTTCATCTTGACAGAAGTCCCGTCTGCCTGTTTTTCCTGTCGGCGGCTGTACTTTCAGGGTCGTATTTAAGGAGACACCGCCTAGTCTAAGCTCATATTTACATCCACGTATTTCTCTTAAGAATTTTAGACTCAAGCTCACATTTAGCTCTTTGGTCGGTTTAAACCTGTTATTTATAAACAGGCCTTTTCTACTGTGGCAAAAATACGTAAAACTTGCCACTCTTAGCCACTCTAAATCCACGACCCAGCAGCTCCAGCAACACCCCGCACACGGCGTGGCCACGGCTACATGAAGTGTCTAAGACGCCTCATCCCCGAAACAGCGGACTCTGAGCTGAGTGAGCAGGAAGCCCCTTCCCAGCCTTGAGTTATCTTGTCAAAAATCACTCCATTGTAGGAGCAGGAATTTGCTCCCCGGCTCCCGGGTCTACCCCACTGTTTGCATGCCCAGCCCGTCCCCGCGCCGGCGCCAGGCCCCCCGCTCAGGACTGGGGCCCCGCGCAGCCTCTCAAATCAGCGCGACCTCCGAGCCGGTTCACGGTGAGCACTTCCTGGGCTGCTCGGCGCCCTGCACGTATGGGCAGACCCCGACAACAGCTTGTTCACGTCTGCAAAAGGGCAGCTAGGCAGACCCTTGCCGGGGGTCCCAGTGGAGCGGACCTTGGAGGAGACGGCACCTCGACCCCCTCGGCTCTCTGTACACGAATGTGGAGGCCCTTCCTCGCGGCGAGGCGTCTTCAACTTCTGTCAGCAGTGTTCTGTAGTGCCCAGCATGTCTTCATTGCCTTTGTTTAAATGACTCCTAAGCGTTCTTTTTGATACTATAAATGGAATTATCTTTAATATCATTTCAGACTTCGCTGTCAATGTTCAATGGATCGTTGTATACTGGCCTCGAACCCTAACACCTGCTGTGTGCGTGTTCTCCTCAGAACCCTGAACTGACTTAAGAGATGATTCTGTCTCAGGAACAAGAGAAGTGTAAACCACCGGCCCACGCTCCCCTCAGGGAACCCACTTGTGCAGTAACTCTGGCAAGCGGAGCTGCGTGGGGGAGCGCGGTACCTTGAAGGCCTTGTTGGTGTCCGCGGGCATGGCCATGGCGGCGCCTGTCATCTGTTCCTGCATCATTCGGGACTGGTCAGCGGCTGCAGCAGAAGACACGGGCGTGAGAACCAGCGCTCGGAGGACACCCAGCGCCCTCCTCAAACAACGCTGCAGCTCTTGGTGGGGGTTAACAGCTGCACCCCAGATTCACCAGGCGCCAGCTATCCCCTCCGCCGAGGGGACACAAGGACGCAGGAGGAGGTAACGAGAGGAAGCACTGAACCGCCCTTCAGGTTGAACAGCAAGAGTACCTACCCCCAGCCACCGCACAGCTGCTCTCTGCAGGTATGCTGCTGGCAGACTTCACATATTCGGCCTCACCCACTCCTCACCACCACCCATGGCCTCACCCGGGAGGTCCAGACAAGTGAATAGCACACGGGGGTAGTCCAGTGACTGGCCCCAGGCCCCAGGCATGAGGAAGTAGCCAGGGGCTGGTGCCAGGTCCCTCAGCGCGGGCACTAACTCGGGGCACTGAACATGGCCGTGTGACTGCCTAGGGGAATTCAGTCTTCTGCCAACACCGGAATGTTTAAGACGCTGGAACCCCCGAGAAACTTACCAACGAGTTTAGGGAACGAAGCACTGCACAGTGCTACAAACTATGACATACTTGCTTTCCGGTGCCCCAAGGGTCTGCGTCGGTCCAAGTATTTGCTATGGGACCTGCTGTGCTTCTTACCATTGTCTTGGCCCAGAATCAGAGAGTAAATGCTCCGAAGTCCAAAGACATTGAGGAAGTACCAGGATGCGGAACTCACCCTGCAAAGCCAACGTGAAACCGAACAGGCTGTTACCGTGGAAGCCCCCGGGGCCCCGTTGTCCCCAAGGTTGTTCGGCCTGCAGAGAGAACTCAGCTGGCGTGGGAGCCGCCGGCCCGGGCAGATCGGGCAGAAAGCAGGGTGGAGGTGGCCACGGGCTCTGCAGCGAGGCCGCGGGCCCTCGGCCTTCCGCGGCAGGGCCTGGACTCCCGGCCCTTCCTCCACCAGTCCATCATGGCCTTCCCATGAAAACTTACTATTTGTAATTATGACAACACACACTTGTTATTTATAACAAATGCAAAGAACACAAGAACACTAAACTGAAAACAGAGAGGCGCCTGTGGAAAGCACACGTGGTGGCGACCTGCAGGAATACTGCAATGCTGAGGCGGCAGCTACCGGGAAAGCCACCCCGAGTCCTGGACTTCTCCACGCACCTGTCCCTTAGCTTAGGTTCCCGCGGGGCCGCCGTTCCTAAGCAGGCATGCAGTGAGAGCTAACAAGAGCGCGAGGAACGGCGTGCGGAGGGAAGGAACCTGCACCTCCCTCCAACCCCTGGGGCCCTGGACGGCTGCAGTCCCTCTGCCACCCACAGGCTGCGGCAAGTAAACACCCACTCCCCAGGGAGCATCTGCTCGGCAGCCCACCGCAGACCCAGGCTCCAGCTCCCTCCAGGCAGGCATGTCAGGCGCATCCCTGTCTGGGCGCGAGAGGAGGGCAACAAGCTTTCCTGCAGCCCAAGAAGCTTCTGGCTCACCCAGATGGGCCTGCAGGGCCCAGGCCTGCAAGTCAAGCCACTCCTGGCGCACGGCCTCTCCCTGCCAAGCTGGCACGGCCACACCCTCCCTGCACGGGCCTGCCCTGCTCTCCACGCAGCCAGAGGCACTACGAGGGAGTCAAGGTTGCCACAAGTGCCGTCACTGCCCAGGCTGCTCTGGCCTCGCTACCTGCCGTGCCAGCCTCTGGGAAGCCACAGACGGAACCGTCTGGAGCGACCACGAGAAGCAGCACCGCAGAGTTCCAGCTGCTGCGGCAGGGTTCCAAGGCCTTCCAGGGTGGGGCCTTACTCCTCTGCTAGAATAAACAGCGACACGCAAGGCACGAGTGCTGGGCGTGGTCAGCTCTGCAGCCAACCGCAGCCCTCCACTTGCCCCACTGGTTAGCATGAGGACAAAAAAAGTACGCGGAAGTGCCCAGCGCAGTGGCTGCTGCCAGTGAAGTGGTAACACCATTAACAGCAGCAACGTAGTTTGGAAAGCGTAACACTCCCCTCAACTCCAGGATATCGTTAAGTCTTTCTGGCCAGAGATCCGGGCTCCTTCTGTTAGCTTCGAGGAGTGGACACATCCACCTTGCCCCCCGCAGCCCCAGAGAAGAGAGGCCCGCAGGCTCGTCCTTCGTGAGACTCGCCCAGATGTGCCATCACCCCCCCATGGCACTCTGCTGGAATTCGGTGGGAGAAAACTCTAGAAGCTGGTTCCAGCGAGGCGTGGGAACCACAAATCTTCCCTAAGAGTCACCAGTGTTAGCACTGGTTTCTGTTTTGTTTACACGCAAGCTCTTACCAGGACGCATCTAACGTGAGCAGTTCGATCCCTTGCTGCAGCATAGGCTTGAAGCGGAGGGTCAGGGGAAACGGGACCTTGGCTGCAGGGGAGAGAAAGACTCGGGTCACTCCAGGTCTGTCGCCCGAGAACACACGTGCGACTGCATGTGCTCAGTCGGGAGAAGCCGGGGCGTCTGAGCCACAGAGTTGGGCGACGGTGTCCGCAGGGGAACCTCTTCCATTTCTGAGGAAACCACAGGCAGATGTCTGCCTGCCGTGGCTTGCTGAACATCAGCTTCCTTACTGCTCACGAAGCGGGGGCTGTGACCTAAAATCTGACAGGGACCTGCGCTAACGCCTTGAGCCCCAAGTGGAATGTGTGCCCACAGAGTCACACGACTGAAAAACCTATCTGGCTTGAATAAACTCAGAACAACTGATTAACAGACAGAGTGAAGTCGAAATGGCACAGGCCTCCTCCATCTAGCCAAACCCAACACCAAATGGGTTCTGGAATCAAACCAGCAAGTCGGCCTTTTGGGGCCCGACGCGTCTAAAGCGCCCCCTCGGGAAGGCAGGCCGGCGGGGGCGTAAGCCACACCGCATGGAGCTTTTGCTCCAAGACGTTTCCAGTTTCCACCCGAGGACACAGGGCCCAGGTGTCAGCGTCCCCACAGCACGTGGCTTCCTCGGAGGGACACGGGGGGAGCGCCATCCGGCAAGCGCAGGGCCCACTGGTCGGCGACTTACTGGTGACAAAGCCCGAAAACGTCATGTTGATCCACCCGCCGATCAGGATCATCGGGAGCACGTTGGTCACGTTGCCTTTCATCATGTCTGTCAGCATCGTGGGGTCTGAGGTAAAAGCACACGGGGCCGTCACGGCGCTGTCGGCCGCGACTTCCTGCCTGCCTAACCGTCCACATTTACTTGATAATTCAAGTGACGTAAGTTCACTGTAAAAACTTCACATGACATAGGGACGCTGGATGTACACAGGTCTTGGGCCCACTCTGAACACGGGCAACAGGCTAATGTTCAGCTTTTCCTCTTTCTAGAGTACACAGTTTCTGTCTGAGTAACACATCTGATAAAGGGAAATTACACTGACTGCACTGATTAATTTTTTTTTTAAGATTTATCTATTTATGCACACAAGAACTGGGACATAGGGCAGAGGTGCGGTGGTGTGAGAGGGTTCACCAGAGACAGAGTGGGGAGCAGGACATGCGATCTACTGAAATACACTGCTGAGGGGCGCAGAGCAGTGACAGGAGCGGTCTGCTGCGCCCTGCGGGTCCCTCCCTGGCCGGGGATCGAACTCGGGCTGCAGTGGCTGCGGACAGCTTCATGGTGCTGAGACTTAACCCCTTGTGCCACCAGGGAGGCTCCCACACTGCTTAACTTTTTAAGCTACTATCTTGGGAACGGTACCGCCAGCTGGTATCGTTCTTCATTTCAGTGTCTGCCAGCAGCCCACTGCGTGGGGGCGCCATCACGTGGGGTGGATCTGCACAGCACTTCCCGTCTCCCCGCCAGTACACAGTGCTGCGCGGCACACCGCCCCTCAACGCTGTGAGCAGCTACTTCCCCCCGCCCAACGGCAGCAGCTCCGGTCCGGCTTTTCTGTCTTTGCGATTTAACAGGATGGGAAGGACTCTTGCTTTAATTTGCTGCACAGGTATTAGTGAGGTCAAGTGTCTCTTCTCTTTATTGGTCTTCTGGTTCTTGTTAAGTTTTTTTTTTTAATTTTTAAAGAAGATTTAATTTATTTATTTATGCATTCAAGAGCTGGGATGTGGACCAGAGGTGTGTGCATGTGTGGGGTGTGGACGGTGGGAGGCTTCACCCGAGACAGAGTGGGCAGCAGGACAGGTGGGTCGATGAAGTGGCTGGGCCACTGCTGCGGGAGCAGTGGGGAGACAGGCGAGGTCTGCTGCACCCTGTGGGTCACCTCGGGTGGGGACTGAACTCACACTGAAGTGGGCACGGCCAGCTTCACCGTGCTGCGCTTTAAGCCGTTGCGCCACCAGGGAGGGCCCTGCTGCCGCTTCCTTTTCACCTACTTTGAACACTGAGTTTCCTGTATCGTCTGGAAAAGAGAAGTCCACTTCCTCCCACAGATCCCGGTGCTGGGTGATCTCTGTTCTCCTCGCAATACTATATGCAGTCAGTTAACTTTTAAACAACCACCCTGCCCGCCGACGATAACTCGTGCCAATCTCCTTAAGGGCAGCCGGGCCTCCACGTACCGGTCATGGGCGACGGAGGAACGACCTTCCTTTTCGTTTTTTTGAAAAAGCCATCCTCTGGGTTGTTGAAGTAGTATTTTCGTGTCAAGAAGGACTAGTAGAAAAAAGAGCCTTGTAAGTCTCAAAACAGTGACACGGCAAGCTTCGAGCTTCCCCCAAAGCTTAGTCAGAAGGCCGCTGAGTATGCTGCTACGCTTCGAGCTGGCAACCTACTTGGCGGCCGCCCGGACACTTTAGCCGAGTCACATTTAAAAACGATTTCCTAAGAGGGGTGAGGTCAGACACCGCGGCCGCAGCCGACTTGCCAGCCCTCAGCTCTCCCCAAAAGGCCCCTTCGCAAACATTCGGACATCGCCTGCCTTCAACAGCAAATCATGGAGCTTTTCATAAAAGATAAATGAGTACCTGTTTGGGAATGTATTTTCCATTTTCCCTGAGGACTCTGCTTCGAATTAGGACTTGACTGAAAAATACAAACAAGACAATGAGATTTTAAAAAAGCGAAACACTAGAAGAAAATGAGAGGAAAAAGGAGAAGACCTATTTAAACACAAGAGGGCCTATCTGCGGGAAACTTCTCAAGACACAAACACCCTGAAGGCCAACAGCGTGTATTTAATGGAGCGACTGTCTCTCAAAAGTGACTGTTTCTGAACAAAGATTTCCGAGAACAAGGCACTTTTCAGACACTGCTTTTTGTTATGTATAATGAGCGAAGGAGGAACCTCCTCTGAGTGAAAAGAGATGTGGGGGACACCAGTGGAGGCGAGGGTGGGAAGGAACTCTGCAGACCCAGAGGTCAGCTCCAGGGCCCGAGACGCAGAGACGCTTCACCCGGGACCCGGGTGCTAGCGAGCTGCCAGTAAACTTTTACTGAGCTGCCACAGGATGGTATTTGGTGACATCTGAACCTGAGGATCATCAAAGATCGCAGCGCGCAAGTGGTGCCGAGACACAAATGCCAAACAGAGCAGGGATCAAAGTGCTCATTTAATCCAGGTTTTCAAGTGTTTTGTTTTTTTTTTTTCTAAAGATCTATTTATTTGTGCATACAGAACTGGGGTACAGGCCAGAGGTGCAGGGCAGTGAGAGGCTTCACCAGAGACAGAGTGGGGAGCAGAACAGGCTGACTGATGAAGTCCACTGCTGAGGGGAGCAGCGGGTGGGTGGAGAGGTCTGCCGCGCCTTGTGGGTCACCTCTGGGGCGGGGGATGGAACTTGCACGGAAGCAGCTGTGGCCAGCTTGCAGTGCTACTCTTCAGACGGCTGCGCCACCAGGGAGGGCCCTCAAGTGTTTTAATGAAGAAAAAATGTCTTCCTTGAATTAACAGGAATGCTGGACCACATAAACTGGGCCTGGTGTCCTCACGCTACTCTTCAATGCAAAGCACCTGCGGTTCCCAAACCACATGCAGATTTCAGTTTGTACAGAAGCTGGGTACACGCACACCCCCCTGGACCAACACTTTCCGAGCCCCACTTTCTCCACGGAGCTCTTCCCAATGTCCAGGTGAATTCTCTCTGGTCTTCGTCCTCCTGACCGTCGCCTTGGTAACTGTACCAGTGTCTGCACCATGCAGGGGCGCACAGAGTGACACGGTGTGCTGTTTCCTGGGAGCAAATCTCAAGCCACTCCAAGCACGGCGGGAACGCCGAGAATCAGGGCCTAGAGGCTTTTATGGTGACACTGTCACAACACCCAGTTATGTGATCAAAACGTTTTACAAAAGTGGGAGCCTGAGATAGAGTCGAAAATAAAAACAAAAACTTTGGTTCTTCACCACCAGCAGTTTCAGCAGCACTAAGTGCTGCTGAAAAATTTAAGCTCTGAGGGCCCTCCCTGGTGGCGCAGCGGGTTAAAGCACAGCACCGAGAAGCTAAAGCCACTGTAGCACGAGTTCGATCCCCGCCTCGGAGGTGACCCACGTGGCGCGGCAGACCTCTCCTGACCCGCCGCCCGCTGCTGCTCCCCTCAGCAGTGGACTTCATCAGTCAGCCTGTTCTGCCCCCCACTCTGTCTCTGGTGAATCCTCTCACTGCCCCTGCATCTCTGGCCCGTACCCCAGTTCTGTATGCACAAATAAATCTTTTTAAAAAACGTAAGCTCAAAAAAAAAAAAAAACGTAAGCTCTGGAATTGGAGAGATGGTTTTAAATACTGACACTGCCATTTGCGAGCCATGTTGGGCAAAGGGTTTGAATACCCTTCGCCTTCACTCATATTCTGAACAGTAGCAAACTGATTCTTATTGAACAATTACGTCTTGTGCTTGTGTGTGCCACGTACTAAGTAAGGCGATAACAACGGTGATCACAAAGCTAGTATCTCGAAGAGAGACACAGGCACCACAGGACTAAACATGGAACTCCACTCTCCACCCTGGGAAGGCGAGCTGGAAGGTGTCAGGGGGGCGGATGGCGGGGGCTTGACTGAGTCTAGAAGTCAGGGCTCAAAGCTTGCTGAGGATGGATGAAGCAGCGGGCATCTTGAGGGTGAGTGGAGGCTGCAGTGGCGAGAGGCTGGAGAGAACAGCGCAGGCCGACAGTCCTGTGGCAGCACTGAGCATGGGTCTCTATGGACCCAGAAAAAGCCACAGAAGCGGGAAGAAAAGGAACCATGGAAAGCTTGGTAAAAATGAGGCCTGGAAGTTGGGCATGAGCCAGGCTGTGCCAGGCTGCCTAGGAGGCCCCTCTGTATTTTTAAAGTTTTTTTTTAAAGATTTATTTTATTTATTCATATAGAACTGGGGTACAGGCCAGAGGCTCAGGGGCAGCGAGAGGCTTCACCAGAGACAAAGTGGGGAGCAGAACAGGCAGACTGACAGAGAAGCAGCAGGGAGACAGGAGAGGTCTGCTGCGCCCTGGGGGTCACCTCCGGGGTGGGATCGAACTCGTGCCGCAGGGGCTTTAGCTTCCTAGTGCTGCACTTCAACCCACTGCGGCGGGGAGGCCTCACCCCACCTCACCCCTCTGTATATTTGTCATTTCAGTAAAGACACGCCCCCGCTTTACTGGATTTAAGCGCGCCACTTCAGCAGTGGCAAATGCATTTCCACTGTTGGGAGACAGCTCCGGAGCTTTTCTTTTTTACCCAGCGAAGCTGAAACTCTACCTGCTGCACAATGCCTCCCCACCCCCCAGCCCATGCTGAGCACCGTTCTACTTCTGGTGTGTATGAGCTGGGCTCACAGAGACGGAACCCAGCTATTTCGTGTCTCCTTCACTTCACCTCGCATCCTGTCCTTAAGATTCATCTATGTTGTAGCTCGCAATAGTTCCTTCCCTTTTTTTTTTAAAAAAAGATTTATTTATTCATACAGAACTGGGGTACAGGGCAGAGATGTGGAGGGTGAGAGGATTCACCAGGGACAGAGTGGGGAGCAGAACAGGCAGATCGACGAAGTCCATTGCTGAGGGGAGCAGCGGGCGGGTCAGGAGAGGTCTGCCGCGCCATGTGGGTCGCCTCCGGGGCAGGCGGGGATCGAACTCATGCGGAAGCGGCTTAAGCTTCTTAGTGCTGTGCTTTAACCCGCTGCGCCACCAGGGAGGGCCAGTTCCTTCCCTTTTTAAGGGTCCCAGTGTACTGTAATCTTTAGCTTATGAGTAAAGGGGGGAGGCCTCCCTGGCAGCGAGGGTGAAGCCTCAGCACTATGAAGCTATCAGCAGCCACTGCAGCAGAGTTCAATCCCCGCAGGGAGGGACCCACATGCTGTCAGACCTCTCCTGTGTCACCTGCTGCTCCCCTCAGCAGCGGATTTCAGTAGCTGGGAGGTTCCTCCAAGTTAACAAGGGGACTGGCATAGGACCTGGCAACCTCACTTCTGGACATTTATCTGCAGGGAATGAAATCAGAATTCTGGACATGCTGCATCCCCGCGCTCACTGCAGCGTTCAAGCAGCCAGGACAGGGCGGCGGCAAGGGTGAAGGGGGCAGCGGTGTCAGGCACGCACACGGGTGTCACTCAGCCACGGGAACAAAGGCCACCCCACCACTGCACTAACGGGGAGCACAGAGGACAGTCAGCGACATCACACGTCAGAAAGACAAACTGACTCCACGTCAACATGGACTCTGAAGACAAGCCTGACCAGACACTGAAGGACAGTGGCTACAAGGCGTGGACAGGGGTGCTACTGATGGGTTAGTCTGCTGGGATGATGAAAGTATCCTGCAAGTAGCTGTCTGATAGGAATGTATTTAATGCCACAAACCATACACTTAAAAAGAGCTCAGATGGTATATTTTATGTATTTTTAATATATTTTTTTAAGCTACACTTTTAAAAAAAGGGCAAAAGGGATGTCCTCAATGATGTCAACCAATCTTCGGATACTGCTTCATTCTAGGTGTTTACCACTGTTACTGATAAGTCCCAAGCACCAGATTGATGGTTTTTGTTTTTTTTCTGCACTTCTCACTGGCCCGAACGTGCCTGAGAACAGGACCTTGACGGTGCCTCACTCTGCGCCTGGCAGTACACAGCACAGGCGTGGAACGTGCAGGGAGAGCATGCGTGTACTGTGGGTAAGTAAGACTTCCGCAGGCGTCCAGGTAGGTCTGTGGCCGCACGGCTGAGCACTTTTGTGGAACTGGTGTTGAGAATCATGACCTTGAGGCATCTTAAGGCCCTGAATAAGACAAGCTTCAAGGTACCCTGTGCATTCTGAACTTGTGGTTTAGGGCGCTGAGAACCGTACACGGACTAAGGCTCACAAACCCTACAGGTAGTTTTTAATTGCACTTTCATTTCCACTAACAGCTTTTAAAAAAACCTTTGTATTACTTATAAAGGTAAAACTCTTTTGCACTGGTAATTTGCAATTGGAAACAATTAAGAAAAAACGTGCCTTTTTAAAGGATTTCTCAAACTAGAGTCGCAGTCTGCTTGCTTTTGTGCACCTTCATTCTTCAAACTTGGGAACATCTTTTATATACATCTGCCCACAAATATGGTCTGTATATTAATGTAGCTTTCATTTTAAAAATCCGTAGGAAATTCTGAGGTTGTAAAAGCTTAATACTTGACGTCCTCATATGTCTCACCATCATCCAGGTTGACAGAGGCTCACACTGTATCAGGGGAATCATCTTTTGCAGTCGCGCCTCGCTGGCTGGGCCACCACTGAGGCGGGCTGGTTATGACCAGAGCTGGGTTCTGGAGACCAGCGGTCTCTGCAGGGCACCGCCCTCAAGCGTGTAGGGGGAAAAGAAGCGCCTCGGTGCCATCTGCTAGGGCTAACAAGGGACGCTGACGGTCCCTCAACAGCGGCAGCTATGCAACACACACACGCCTCAACTCCTTATGGTACCTCATGAACTTACTAGTTACCTGACTTCAAAACCAATTAAGTCCATTTTGGGGAGAGGGAGGTGATTCCCACAGCTGCACTGACAGATACTCAACCACAACGGAAGTAGTCTATCCCACTTTACAATCGTCACTACTTTATGAGTCCCGTTCACGTACATCACTTCACGCTTTAATATTTACATTATAGCTGCTGTCAACTAGATGATGTGGGTGGGGCATCTGAGGAAGTGTTAGCATGTGAGTCGATCACAGCCTGCTTGTGGGTTTGGTGAATCTTTGTCACAGTATTGAAATGCTTGCTTCTGTCTGTACATCCTTTACCATGGGTGGTTGTTGAATCACCTAAAAATACTGTGCTAAACTGTAACCATGGATCCCAAAGAGTGTATTAAAAATTTCAATTAAATCTGAAATGAGTGCCCTGCCTGGTGACATGAGAAATGATAAAAAAGCAGGATGGTATTCTAATTTAGTGACTGGTGTGAGAATTTGTTTTTTCCCACCAACCACATCAGCAAACTAAGTAACAGTGACACTACTTTTTCCAAGTTAAGTTACTTCACATAGTTCCAATTTCAGTCCTTAAACATCAATAGGAAATAAATTCTCAGTATCTGTTGTTTTAGTACATAAATCACAGCATTATGTAAGCTTAGCTATGTGCTGAAAATTGTCTTACAACAAATAATGCAGAAGCCATGTGTTGCTGAGGTCCCGCTGCAATATTTCCACTATATAACTGCAGCACCTGCGGACCAGATTATTATCGCAAAATGGGTGGGTGGGGGCCTAGTAATAGAGAAAATGCATTGTTTTGAACTTCATTAGGAGCAGTCCACCAGTTGGGAAAATCACACCCAAGACAACACTGCCCTCTGGGATGTCTGAGTAGCTGGCGCAGACTGAACCTGTCCTGGCGAGGGTGTGCTCACAGCTGGGCGCAGCCACCTGACTTCTGTGGTATACTTTCTAGGACAGATGTAGAAAGCACTTATGAAATGTGAAGTGTTTTTATTTCATCTGATTGTTGTCTAAAACTTTTTTTTTTTAAACATTCTCATATGTAACTATGCCCACTGTAAATTTCATTTTGGGTTAGAAAAAGGAATTTTGGACCCGCTATTCAGAACTGTTGCTTTAAAAATCACAATGAACCAGGGGTAGAAAGCTGGGGTAAAGGACCTAAAATAGCTGGAATTGTGCTTGAGAGAATTTAACTTTAGAGTCAGACTCTTAAAAACAATTATTTTTATTTATTTATGCATACAAGAACTGGGGTGTCGGCCAGAGATGCATGTGTGTGTGTGTGTGTGTGTGTGTGTGTGAGAGAGAGAGAGAGAGAGAGAGAGAGAGAGAGAGAGAGAGAGGGTTCAGTAGATCTACTGAAATACACTGCCGAGGGGAGCAGCGGGAGACAGGCGAGGTCTGCTGTGTCATGTGGGTCACTCCCTGGCTGGGGATTGAACTTATTTTGCAGTGGCTGGTGACGGCTTGTTAGTGCTGAGACTTAACCCCCTGTGCCACCAGGGAGGCCCTAGAGTCAGACTGTAAGTTAAAAATTCAACTATTAGAAAGTTTCACACCTGAAGTTGTCCTACGTGCTAACATTTGTAGCTGGACGGCTTCCACAGTACCAGATGCTCTGCTGTATCCAACCACATACATTTCTATGTGCTGCAGACAACGGATACTCTGCACAGGCCCTGGGGGAGGTAAGCACGTGTCCAGTGGATGGATATGCCTGCAGTCCTGACACAGAAAATGATCTGGGCTCAATTACTCACACAACATTTCACTGTTTTGGTTGTGATGGGAAAGCTATTTAACTTCTCTGGGCTTCCTTTTCTTCAAGCGTAACAATGGGTTTAGGATGATCTATTTCAGCATAATTGTGTGGATAAAATGAGATCAATAGGCTGGCAGCAATCAATCAGTGCTCAGAGCTCAGAGCTCTCCCTGCTTCTTTCTATTACCTTCTCTTTGTGGTAAACTCACTTAAAGATTATCCTCCGAGATTAGTTCTGGAACTGAAGCACCAGAAAAGTGAGTGAGTGACTCTGTGGTACAGTGGAGCTCCAGATTTGGGAACTAGACGTCTTGCCTGAACGACACTAGGCGTAGCCATGGAAACCTCTTAAGTTTCAGTTTTTATGAGACAAGAACACCTATTTCAGAATTACACTGAAACTTAAATAAGTTAGTGACTATAAGCCCTTAGCATAGTATCTGGCATAGAC
>NW_004567134.1:16380897-16390350 GCF_000260355.1 Condylura cristata | reverse complement strand
AAATTTATTTACACAAAGGCTGGGATATAGGCCAGAGGTAGGGGGCAGTGAGAGGATTCACCCGAGACAGAGTGAGGAGCAGAACAGGCAGATGGACCGAAATACACTGCTGAGGGGAGCAGCAGGAGACACAGGAGAGGTCTGCCGCGCCCTGGGTCACCTCCCTGGCCGGGGATCGAACTCGGGCGGCAGGGGCTGCCTACAGTGCTGAGTCTAACTTCTCCCCCCCAACGCCTTTACAGACATTATCTAAAATATAACCCTTATGCCTGCTCTGAGAAGAAATCCTGTGACCAACCCCATTTTACAGTCGGCGAAACAGAAAGCACACGCAATCCAGTCAAGGTCACCCAGGAGCGTGGGCACGATGTGAACCCGAGCAAAGCGACATGTAGCTCCGGCACGTCCGGCCCAAGGTCGTGGAGTGGGGCTGCCGGACAGGGGAGGGCGCTGACCTGTCGGAGACTTGCTCCTGGGTGAGCTTCTTGTCGCTCTGCAGCAGGATGGACACGTAGTGACGGATCATGCCCACGAAGAAGGTGATGATAACGATGGGCAGGACCACCCAGAGGCGGATGTTGGAGTCGAGCAGCAGCTCCGGCCCCGCCATCTTCCCACAGCGCCGGCTCCTGGCCGGGTGTAGCCGGGTTTCTGTTCCCTGGGGTGCGGGGGCTCGGCTTCGAGTTGGCCTCTGGGCCTGCTGGCGCCCCTCAGCCTGGCCAACCCGGCGACACCGGCTCCTCGGGTTCCGGTACACCGCTCCCAGCCCGGCCGCAGGCCGTCCACTTCCGGCGCGGAAGCTTGACGTCACGGAGGGCGCGCGGGGCGGCGTCAGGCGGCGTCGCGCGGGGCGGGAAAGCGGGACGCGAGGGGCGGTGACTTCTCGGCGCGGGCAGCGCAGCCAGCGTCCTCCTTGGGGGTCTCGCCGAGCCCGGCGTTCGCCTCTGCGCCCCGAACTTCGGCCTCGTCTCCCGCCCTGTGTGGGGCGAGCCCCCTCAGGTACTTGCGTTCTCAGGGTACCCCGGCCTGTCAGGCTTCCCCCCACATCCTCCCCCGGTGACCGGTCCTGAAAGCCCGCGCCAGCTCCCCAGTGTTGAGGTTCTCTGCTAGCGAAGGGTTGAGGGCGCGCACCCCCAAGTCAGAGGTGCCGCGCCGGGGCCTAGCGTCTCCGTCTGCAGGGCGGCGGCTCCTGGTGCTAAGTGTTGAGCGAGCGGCGCGTTTCTCAGCCACGGCGGGGTCTCGCGGGGGTGAGGCGGGGGACGTGCTGGGCATGTTCATTCCTGGCGTTTTCTCTTAGCCCCGAGGCAGCGGGTGCAGAAGGGCTGAGCGCGGCACCTGGCACAGAGCCGCTCGTGGAAACCGTGGTCCTGACCCAGAGTAGGTCCGGGTGGGCGACCGAGAGCCGATGCTGGCGCCCCACTGCCCAGCTCTGCCCCGAATGTGAGACTAATGCTGCTCCCCGCCTGCAGACGCGTTGTGAGGGATAAATGGCATGGAGCGAGCCCCCACTGTCGTTTTTAAGTAGTGCTTGCCTGCCTCGCACCCATTGGGAGGGAATCGTCGCAGCCCCCCACACCCACACCCCGCCCCGTGCCAGGACCCTGGCGGGCGGAGGGGCCATGGGGGGAGGCCGAGTCGCAACTCCCGAGGGCCTTGCAGGAGCATTTTTCAGGGGAGATAACCGTGGGCGGGGCCCTTTAAGGATGCTCAGTAGTTTCTAGCAGAGATTATGGTGGGTGAAAAGCCACCGGAAGCCAAGGCTGGGAGACCTGGAATGTTCTGGTTTACAAAACAATAGGAGGCACCTGTGGTGCGGCCCCAGCCTACCTCACAGGCTCCTTAGTAATTCTGAGTGGCTTCCAGTTTCAGCGTCTGCCTAGCGGGCACCTCCCCTCCTTCTACTGGCTCCCGTTTCAACCCTCAGGTCCCTGCTTAAAAGCCACTTCCTCTGGGAGCCCATCCCTGAAAAATTGTCCTGGGTTTCAACATCACTTCATTCCCAGTTACACTAAATTTCTTTGCCAACCCTCAGAGCACCCGGTGTTTTTGGTTAGCACCTGTGGAGAACTGCATAGATGACCACCTGGGCAGGGATCATGCCTGTCTTGTTCATATTTATAATCCTAGCGCTAGCACAGTCCCCAACACATGGGATTGCATAACGGAGTTAAATGAGAGCTGGAAAGGGGTTCTCCCTAGTGGCTGGGGGGAGTCTCAGCACTGTCAAGTGATCACCAGCCCTTGCTGCATTCCCTCCCTGGCCAGGATCCTGTCTCACCCACTCTCCCCTCAGCTGTGTATTTCAGTAGATCTGCTTATCCTGCTCCCCACTCTGTCTCTGGTGAATCCTCACCCCCCCCATTCTTGTTTGCATAAATAAATAAACAACAAAATTTTTTTTAACATAAATTGGGGCCCTCCCTGGTGGTACAGCAGGTTAAAGCACAGCGCTATGAAGCTAGCTACAGCCACCTACACACCAATTTGATCCCTGGCCAGGGAGGTGACCCATATGGTGTGGCAGACCTTTCCTGTCAGTGCTGCTCCCCTCAGCAGTGTATTTCAGTCAAGTCTTCCTGTACTGTTCCCCATTCTGTCTCTGGTAAAATCTCTCTCTCTCTCTCACACACACACGCCACACCTCTGGCCTGTAACCCAGTTCTGTATGTATAAATAAATAAATCTCAAAAAAAAATTAAGAAAAGACAAAGTATAGTCTCTAAATCAGACACCCACAAGTGACCCATTGATCCCCTCGTGGGCAAAAGTCCACCCAAAAGGGACTGGCGTAGAACAAGGCCTGCAAAGCTGCCACAGCCGAAAGCACCTTCCAGCAGGGACCCACAGAAAAGGGTCAGAAATGGCCAGACAAGTCTGGGCCAAAATCAAGATAAATGCTTCCACAGTCACCTCCCCACAGGTCTCTCACCCACGTCTGTTTCACCTATCCAGGACCAAGAAGAAGCAAACGCAGCTTCTTCACTGTCTCTCTGCTCCATGTGGCTTCTCAGGCCTCCTTCCGACCTCCATCCTGTATCCTTCCTTTTCAGTCTCCTCTCTATATTCTTCTCCTCCCTGCTCAGCTCCACCCTCTGGGTGGTGCAGGGAACCTGGAACTGCCCCTTTTCTTGGGGACCACCCTGTTACAAGGGGAGCAGTGGGGAGACAGGAGAGGTCTGCTGCACCATGGGGGCCAGCTCCCTGGCTGGGGATCAAAATCATGCGCAGTGGTTGCGGACAGCTTCATAGTGCTGAAGTCAACCCCTTGTGCCACTAGGTAGGCCCTGTAAGCAGCATTTTAAAAAAAGATTTATTTGTTTATGCATATAGAACTGGGGTACAGGCAGGAGGTGCAGGAGCGGTGAGAGGATTCACCAGAGACAGAGTGGGGAGCAGAACAGGCTGACTGATGAAGTCCACTGCTGAGGGAGCAGCGGGAGACAGGAGGGGTCTGCGGCGGGAGACAGGAGGGGTCTGCGGGAGACAGGAGGGGTCTGCGGCAGACAGGAGGGGTCTGCGGCAGACAGGAGGGGTCTGCGGCGTGGATCACCTCCAGGGTGGGGGGGGTGGGGATCGAACTCATGCTGAGATGGCTTTAGCTTCTTAGTACTGCTCCATCAGGGAGGGCCCCTAAGCAGCTTTTATAGGCACTGGGAGACCAAAAAGAATATGTCTTGCTTTACTGGGACGTTTGCTTTACTGCAGTGGCGCAAAGCCAAACCTGTGGATCTCTCCGATTTGCCTATGCCGGCCAGATCAGGTGTTGACAATTCTCAGAAGCTGGATTTGGATAGCATTAGTGTAATGACTGGAACTGCTTTGGTTCTGGATTGAGTAGTTTACTTTGACTTAATATCTTTACTTTCTCTGAATTTATATAGTGTCTGCAAAGCAACTAAAATTCTTCAATTTTGCTCTAGAAAGTGATTTAACTACAGAAGACTGGTCAAAATGATGTCCAAAAGGCAGCTCTCAAAATCTGAGGATACGGGGAGCCTCACAGAAGATGCTTCCGGTGAGTGCCACTCATTTGTTGCTTTGTTTCCTGTGGCAAATGTGTGAATTGCTTTAAGGGACATAAAGTCCCTGCTTTCACATGGTGGGTGTCATCACAGAGTCTAGTGTCGGGAGATTTGAGTCTCGGCCTCTAAGTCGTGTATAACTTTGGGCATGCCCTCAGTTTCCTTCCCCATGTCCACATCAGAAGAGGAATTACTATTAGACCTGTGTGCATCACTTAAGTGCTGGGGTACAAAAATCTGATACACTTTAAAACAACTGGTGATTCCCTTCCTCTACTAAAAAAAAGTCCGGCCTTGATAAAGTCTGTGATACTGACGTGCAGCGGAAAGGCATTCGGAGCACGCACGGGCAAAGATGCAGTGGGCAGGTGAGAAAGCACTCCTCGTGCGCTGCACCCGTCTGCTCCGGGGGCGTCGACTCGTAGGTGCAGCGTCATTTGTTTTAGGACTCTATAATTTGGGTCTGACCCTTGGTCAGATACCACTGACACTGATGGACACGCTTCTTGACTGTGCTTGAACAACATTCAGAATGATTAAAATTTCCACCCAAAGCCATGTTGGCAGTAAGCTTACTTTAGAAAAAGAAATTCCAAAACCTTTAACACTGTTACTAGAGGGGTTGTAGAATATAGAGAAATGGGGAGATTTGGAAACTCAAGAGGAGTAACTTAAGTCACCCAAAGTGAAGGCGTGCTTTGGAAATACCGTTCTCCAGAAAGGAAGAGACTTCTGAGTTAGATTTATTGAAAGGATTCTTGGTGAGTGAGGAACAAATTGAATTTTTCATCCCAGTTGTGCCTTAAACTTCTTTACGGAAAACGGTGTTTTTTGCTCCATTTTGTTTATGTCTTCCATAGGGAGAAACGGAAGGGCTGGGGGAAGGGGAAGCGAGAGTTGCACCGTTGAGTGAGAATAGTAGGAAGCCTTAGCTTTAGCTACCTCTCTGTTTGCAGGCCGGTTGCGTCTCATGGGTGGACTGTCTTGAGGTGAAGCTAGTCTGGGCCTCGTACTCAAGGCTGCGCTGGTTCTGTCTGCTCCTGCCTCTCCAGATCAGTGCTTCTCGGATGCTGGTGTTCCTCGGAATTGTTAACGGGAGAGCACGCTAAAAGCTCAGACCCGGCCCCACGCTGAGGTTCTGGCCAGTGGGTCTGGGAGGCCCGAGGCCACGCATGCGCAAGTCGCCCAGGGTTGCAGCGCAGAGGGCGGCAGAAGCAGCCGAGACGCCGGCTGCTTTGGGACTTGGGCGCAAAACGTTTCCATGGTTATTCTTGTTAGAATTGGTATGTTTTGAAGTTCTCGAATGAAAATCCAGAAGCAATTCTGTTCATCATTAGATTTGTTTCTAAGCCACTGTTGACCCTGGCTAGGTAACTTCCACTACAGCATCCATCCGTTCTAGTGTATTTCTTCAGGAACTCATGAACTTCCCTTCTGAGAGGTATTAGTCAAGGATTTACATTTTAATCTTTGCTTGGTCACATTCTTAAAAATTTTGTTTTCAGAAGCCAGAAAACAAAGGACAAGTAAACCTCTTGCTCATAGTGAAGTTGAAGAAAACGACAGTGTCTTTATAAAGCTTCTTAAGACATCAGGTGTTACTCTTAAAACGGGAGAGAGTCAAAATCAACTGGGTAATATTTTCATCTAAGTCTTGGGTATAGTGAAAGGACTGGGTGGTGGTTGGTATTTTCTAAATGAAAGGTCAGTAAAATTAGAAACAGAAGGACCAGCTGTCCTGAGACAAGGGTGAATTTGAAATTGCTTTTTAGAGTATTGTTGTAGATTTTGGTCCTGATTCATGCATGTTAACTAAAGTACTTCTAATCCATTTTTTAAAAATATGAATACAAGTGATTGTTAATTCAAGGGCTCTTGTGAAAAAGTAAATTAATACCCAAAAGAATAATTAAATCTGGGGCAGAATAATTTCAGGTGCAGAAGATTTGGCTCTGTGCTTAGGTTGAAAATACCTTTACTGGTGTCAGCAGTTAGGAGGCTTGGGCTTTACAGACAGGGACGATGGGGATGGCGTTGAAGGCTCTAGAGACCAACTCTTCTTTGTTTCTCATAGCTGTGGATCAAGTCATTTTCCAAAAGAAGCTTTTTCAGAACCTGAGGAAACACCCATCTTATCCCAAAGTATGTACCTGCTCCCTGGTGGGTTTTCATTTACCAGCAGGGCTCCGTGACTTGGAACTTAAACACAGTGGCATAGAGTTGCATGAGCTGCAGTGATTCTTCGGTAATTTACCACAGATGTTAAACTAAAAATCGTACTCTCTTTATTTTTTTAATGTCATTAAGGTCATAGAAGAATTTGCTAGTGGCCTGGAGGCTTACATTGAGGACCGAGACTGTTTCAGGAACTGCCTTTTGTCCTGTGAACGCCTGCAGGACGAGGAAGCCAGGTACATGAGCGGCGTGGGACCTGTCATACTCACTGGGCGCAGGGACGAGGAAGAGTGCAGTTTTTTTTGTTTTTTTTTTTTTAATTTCACCTTTGAGTTACTAAGTTTGTGGGTATGAGGCTAAGGAAGTGTTCTCTAGGCTGTTTCACCTGCGTTGATCGAATTTCTATTCTCCCATGCTGAATAGCATCTCTCGTTGTTCAGTATTATCTAATAGGATGGTTTTTCTTTAAAGATTATATGTCTACCCAGTTTTATCAGAAGAGATACTAACAGTAAAACAAGCAAATCACATTTTTTTTTTTGTATTTTTTTTTTTTTTTAAAGATTTATTTATTTGTGCATACAGAACTGGGGTACAGGCCAGAGGCTCAGGGGCGGCGAGAGGCTTCACCAGAGACAGAGTGGGGAGCAGAACAGGCAGATCTATGAAGTACACTGCTGAGGGGAGCAGTGGGCAGGCCAGGAGAGGTCTGGCTCGCCATGTGGTCTCCTCCGGGGCAGGCGGCAGGCGGGAATCGAACTCATGTGGAAGTGGCTTCAGATTCTCAGTGCTGTGCTTTAACCCGCTGCGCCACCAGGGAGGGCCAAATCACATTTTTTTTTACAGTGCAAACACATCTTACTCTAAGAGCCTCATTAAGCTGCTGCTGGGGGTTGACATTCTGCAGGTGAGACTTCGCTGCTCTTTCGGTGACTGTGGGGTGGTTTGTGAGGTTCGCTCACAGTGGCTGGACCGCAGGCTTGGTGGGGTGAACGTCAGGCTTTGTGCTTGCGGCAGTTTGCCTGGCCACTGCTGGGCTGCTGTGGAAGGGCAGCAGCTGTACCTTTGCGCGGAGCTGACTGGCCCAGACGCTGCACTTCCGTCCGTTTCCTGAGTCTCCAGACGCTGCTTCATCCAGCCTTGCCCTGTGCGCTCTGATGCCTCGCCTGCGGCTGCCACAGACGCCTTGTCCTCATCTCCCAGTTAGCTTTTATTTGCTCATTTACTTAGTTTTCCTCTGCTTCTCTTTTCTCACTTTATATTTCTTAAATAGATAACATTGTTTTGAACATCTCCGGTTATGAGCATGTCTATAACAGTGAAAAGCCCCTGCCTTTCCGCTCTCCCTTCTCTCCTGACTCCCAGGATCTCCTGGTAATCTTTCCTTGCTCCTGTCTCCCTCCCTCCCTCCCTCCCTCCCTCCCTCCCTCCCTCCTTCCTTCCATCCTTCCTTCCAGTCTTCCATCCTTCCTTCCATCCATAGAAGAACTGGAGTGTAGCCCGAGATGCGTGAGATGAGGATGCACCAGAGGCAGTGAGGAGCAGAACAGGTGGATCCCCTAAAATACACTGCTGAGGGGAGCAGCTAGAGACACAGGAGAGATGATCTGATGCACCTTGTGGGTCCTGCCCTGGTCAGGGATCGGACTCTGGCCTTAGTGGTGATAGCGTTGAGGTGTAGCCCCTAGGCCATCAGGGAGGCCCCCATTTTGCAATTTTTCAGAAGACATATATTGATGAGTCTTTCTATTCCAAAAGCTTTTTTTTTTTTTTTTTTAATATTTATTTATGCATACAAGAACTGGGACAAAACTGCTGAGGGGAGCAGTAGGCAAGACAGGAGAGGTCGCTGCGCCATGCGGGTCAGCTCCCTGGCCGGGGGTCAAAGTCATGCTGCAGTGGCTGCCGACAGCTCCTTACTGCTGTGCTTTAACCCCTTGTGCCACGGGAGGGCCCTGCATGCCAAAGACTTAAATTCAAAATATAGGCAACATTAATGATGACACCCTGAGAGCTCTTGTTGCAAGTTATAGCTCAGTATATACTTGTGTTGAATATTTTGACACCATTTCCTAACACCCTGTTTCTTCTTTTTGTTAGCCTGTCATTATCAAAATCTTGTTTGAAAAGTTGCCAGAATTCTTTTTTGAAAAGTAAGTGGCATTCTCCTGGAATTTTCTAAGTTCCCCATCTGTGTATGTGTGTCTCTGATGAGATTACATTATCAACTTCTCTGAAAGCCATTTATATTGCTGTGTCACATGCTTCAGTGGCTGCTGAAATCTTACCGGACTGTCTTTCGGTCAGATTCCTTTATTACTGTGACTGCGTGTTGCTAAAAGGATGCACAGTATGTTGCAGGTTTAGGGGTTCTGGGAGACTGCACCCCCACGCCTGTTTTACTTTCACCTTGAAGTACGTGCCTTTTCAGGAGCTTGCTAGTAATAATAGCAATTACTGTTATTGTAACTTTTATATTTTACCTCAGATGGTTTCTGACCTGGCTAAGTCTTTTCTCCACAGTGATACTTGGTTGTAGTAGACAGAGACCAAGAATGCCCTCAAGCAGTGGAACTAGAGAATGCCCAGAACTTAGTACCTAAGAGATTGCGAGTAAGGCAAAAACTCATTTTGGGGGACACTGTAATAACCGAGACAGTATTTCTTCATAAATGTTTTTCAGCATTTTCACAAACACTCTAATTTCACCTATTTCCATAGTAACCTGTGTTTTTTCCGTGAGCAATTGTCACATTGGTGTACCATTGTAAAGTATTTACCTTAAATCACTTTATTGCCTTTATTTTTAAAAAAGTTGTTTACATGACTGAGGGATCCTCTCTGGACCTCCCCTCAAAGTGCTCCCCCTTGTAGTTACTGTGACAGACTGCTTTCTAACACATGTAAGCAGAGTCGCGTGCTGATTTGCCCACCTGTCTGGCACAGCTTGTCGCACGCAGTAAGTGTCAGGTAGATGGTCATTGAATGACTGAAGTGTTCTGTGCAGGTGAGTGTGTGATACTATATAAGATAACATGGCTCTCAGCTTCTGTCTCCTTGTCCTGACTTTTCAGTGTGAACAGTGATGGAATCCACATGCCTCGGCTCATCATCAGTCAGCTGAAGTGGCTTGACAGGGTCGTGGATGGCAAGGTAGCCATGGGGACTTCCTGTCTCTTCTGCTTAAAACCACTCTTTTGGGATTTGCTGGGTTCTTTTCCTTTGTAAACAGAACATTAACTTTTTTTTTTTTTTT
>NW_004567134.1:16349068-16380698 GCF_000260355.1 Condylura cristata | reverse complement strand
GTCACCTCCGGGGCAGGCGGGAATTGAACTCATGCGGAAGCGGCTTTAGATTCTCAGTGCTGTGCTTTAACCCGCTGCGCCACCAGGGAGGGCCACATTAACTTTTTTTTAAGAAGTATGTATTTATTTATGCCTGCAAGAACTGTGGTTTAGGCTAGAGGTTTGGGGGATTGAGAGGATTCCCCAGAGACAGAGTGGGGAGCAGAACAGGCAAGATCTACTGAAATCCACTGCTGAGGGAGCATCGGGCGAGACAGGAGAGGTCTGCGCCCTGTGGGTCACCTTCGGGGCGGGAATCGAACTCACATTGAAGCGGCAGTGGCCAGCCTGCAGCGCTGTGTCCCAACGCGTCGCGCCACCGGGGAGGGCCCTTTCTATCAATTTTCTTACTTTGCTTTCATACAGTTTTCCTCTTCATATACATCCTTCCTCCTGAGGTATCGAACTCAGGTCACAGTGATGATAGCCTTTAGGCCATCAGGGAGGCCCCCAACATATTTTTTAACTGAGGAAACGTTGCTTTACAATAACAATGTCAAGTTTTAGGAGTATAAACAGCTTAACACAGGGTGTACCGGCCTGTGCCTCCATCAAAATTCTAGTTACATTTACGACCATTTTTGATCCACTCCCTCACCCCCCACTATTGTGTCTTCAGGAGTGTAACGGTTATTGTTTTATTCATTCATTTGTGTTTTTTCTTTATATTCTACTTGAATGAAAGCAAGGTGTTTCTCACCATAATTTGAGAATCATGGTATTTTGCTTTAAAATTTCTTCAAAAATAGAAGAAATTCTGAGGACTAGTTGGCACTTATTAAATATTTGCGAAGAAGTTTATTCACTGATCAGAGTATAGGGATTATTAAACTTTGTTTAGCTCAAACATGCTACCATCAGAGACCATCCCTCCTGCAGTGCGGGTGTTTTGGTACACACTGAGGGAAGTATCGGTAAGTTGTGCAGTCAAGTGGAGGAGAATTGGACTTTTTATCAGGGCAGGAGATGTTTGTTGTTATTATTTATTAGTTTTGCTGTTACTGGCATGCGGGTGTTTTGGCAGGGCAGGGCTCCCCATCCGCTTAGTCCCTGCAGCCCGCCGGCGCACCCGTAGTCCACCATAGTCCATGTGTTCCACCCTCGGCCTGTTTTTAGCCCTTTCCCTCCCCTCCCTCTCTGAAAGTTGAAGCTCAGGGTTCAGTTTTCAAGGATTGGTTTTAAAGTGTGTCTTTTCCGTCACTGCCCGGATAGGAATTTTGATTATGCTACTTAACAATTTTGTATCCTGGACCAGCACATACCGTATTTAAAAATGGGATTATCACGCAAACGTCATTGAGATTGAATGAAGTAATTGCATAATAGATGCACCCAGCTTCGTTTTTTCTAAAATCCGTCCCATGTGTGATAATTTTGGGGTCATTTACTTCTAAATTTATTATTTCAACCTGAGTGCATAGTTGTCATGTTGTATAGAAAATGATCTCAAGGCCCTCCCTGGTGGCGCAGTGGGTAAAAGCGCAGCACCGCAAGCCAGCTGCAGCCTTCTTCAGTGCCCGTTTGGCCCTGCCCAGAGCTGACCCACGGCTGGCAGAGCTCTCGTCTCCCCACTGCTCCCTGCAGCATTCTGCCTGTGCTGCTCCCCACTTTGTCTCTGCTCCCCACTCTGTCTCTGATGAATTCTCTCACTGCCCCTGTACCTCTGACCTGTACCCCAATTCTGTACGTGTAAATAAATCTTTAAAAAAAATAAAGAGGCTTCATAGGTAACATGCTTTAAAAAAGAAAAAGAAGGCCCTCCCTGGTGGCGCAGCGGGTTAAAGCACAGCACTGAGACGCTAAAGCCGCTTCCGCATGAGTTCGATCCCCGCCTGCCCCGGAGGTGACCACAGGGCGCGGCAGACCTCTCCTGACCCGCCCGCTGCTCCCCTCAGCAGTGGACTTCGTCGATCTGCCGGTTCTGCTCCCCACTCTGTCTCGGGTAAAGCCTCTCACGGCTCCCTGCACCTCTGGCCTGTACCTCAGGTCTGTATGCACAAATAAATCTTAAAAAAAGAAAAAGAAAATGTTCTCAATTGTACACACCATGAGGAGGAAGCCTCGTGTCTGGGTCGAGCGTTACATAATTCTGTCTCCTCTACTTCAGGATCTTAGCACCAAAATCATGCAGCTGGTCAGCGTTGCTCCAGTGGGCCTGCAGCACGACTTGATCACCAGTCTGCCTGAGGTCCTGGCGGACGCCCAGCATGCTGACGTGGGCCAGCAGCTCAGGTGGGTGAGCGCTTGCCGCCTGCCGTGAGTAGGACCCCACTCCGGAGGCGCAGGGAGGACAGCAGCAGCCACTCCTTTCACATAAAGCCTTCCACGAGCAGGGCTTTCCGTTCCCCCTACGGCAAGTGTAGATTTGAGTAGACCCGTTTACTTTGTTACAGATTGTGTGCGTGTTTAAAAAAAACACCGTCTGGGCCTCCCTGGCGGCGCTGCCGTGGCGCTGCAGCGCGAGCTCCATGCCCGGCCAGGCCGTGTCTGCAGTGCGTTTCCCTGGCGCCGCCAGAGCCGCCTCCAGGAGTGTGCAGTGATTTCCTGCCCCTGTGCTTTGGGCACGATCCCACCCACTCCCCGGGCTAATTCTAGCTTGTCCTGACACACAGCCTTCCCTTCGGGTCCGTCACTGTGCTGCTCTGCGCTGTGGCGTCCCACACGCACAGCTGCCACATGTCACCGCTGGAGATTGCACTTTGCTTGTCCCTGGGAAGACGTACCAGGCTCAGAACTGGTCCCCTTTGGGCGGTGGCGACGCTGAAGAGGGCGTCTTCATACTGCCTGCTGTTTGGCTTGTGTAATGAATGTGTGGGGTTTTTCTTTTTTAAGTTTTATTTTTATTATTTATGCACACAAGAACTGGGGTGTAGGCCAGAGGTGTGGCAGGGGTGAGAGGATTCACCTGTGACAGAGTGGGGAGCAGAACAGGCAGATCGGCTGAAATTCACAGCTGAGGGGAGCAGCGGGCAGGACAGGAGATGTCTGCTGTGCCATGTGGGCCAGCTCCCTGGCTGGGAATCGAACTCATGCTACAGTGTCTAGTGATAGCTTGAGAACACTGAGACTTTCACCCCTATTCCACTAGGGAGGCCCCGTGAACTTTTTTAATCAAAATCATAGTATGTTTGCAGTGAGACTTTTACGGTAAGCAAACTTATGGGAGCTAAGTTTAGCGTCACGCCCCACTCTGAGGAGTGATTTTTCCAAGCCATCTGTTAAAGGCCACACAACTTCTCTTTATTCATCCTTTGCAGTGACCTTCTCACAGAGAATACTCTCCTCACTGTGCCTATCTTGGACGTCCTCTCCAGCCTCCAGCTTGACCCCTGTCTCCTGAAGAAGGTAGGAGTGCTGCGCTCCTGGAGCAGCTGGCTCCCCTCCCGCTCCCAGACTAGTGCTGCAGCCATGCGGTGCAGTCGCACATGATGAAGATCTCATTTGAAAACACGATTGGATGCCACTCGCTCCCTCTTCCCTTTCCAGTGGTTTTGTGTCGCGCGTTATACTGTACTTGGTTTGTTGGCCTGTTGGAAGCAATACCGTCTAGTGGGATTCTTTATGTTGCCGAGGGATTGAGAGCCTGTCCCCACCGGAGAAACAAATGCATGTGCCTTCCTCTAGCCAGGGCAAACTTCAGGCACCAAGTGTGTAGTAATATGTTCACACTTGTCACCTGTTCATGATGCAGTGGTTTAGCGCTTGAAAGCTTGTTTTAAGGAGCAAAAAGGCCGGTCATTTGGGGAAAAATATAAAGATATCTTTTCCTTCCTAAATTGTAAGTGGAGACGTTGAGTGAGAGAAGTACCGTCACAGGGTAGCCCAGGGTGGACTTGGGCTGCCTGTCTGTGGGGCCTCACCCCTGCGCTCAAAATGTCATTTTCTGTAGGCACACACAGAAAGGGTCATGGGTTTATTTACAGAAAGGGGAAAGGAAAAGGAAGCAGCCAGGGAGAGAGAGAGAGGGACAGGGTAGCTGGGATACTTTACCAGCGGCTAACTTGGAGCGCCAGTCCTTAACTAATGCTGCCAGCCCCAGTCACACGGTCTCAGCAGTTGGTCCAGAGAGGGAGAACTGTTACCTCTCCAGAGTGACAGCTGGAAAACTGGTCTCTATTTATCCCCCAAAGTCCCAGGAAGCTGCTCAGCTCCGCCCTTGGGTCCTCGCAGTTCTCTCCCGGGCACTGCAGGAAGTTGTAGTTTCCAATCCCTGGAGCAGGGGTGGAGTCCAGAAAGCTGGAGTAGGGGGTGGGGCCCACAGGATGTCTTTTAGGACAACCTTCCCCTTAACAGTACTTTTTCTAATTTCGCGTAAGTAAGAGGTTGAGGAAAACCATGGTAATGTTTTCATCTTAGATCCGCAAATTGGTGATGGGTAAGCTGTCATCTGTCCGGTTGGATGATTTACCTGTGATCATGAAGTTCATTCTTCACTCCATAACGGCCCCGGATGCACTTGAGGTAGCTCTTACTTCCCCACAAACTCTGATGGGACGTTGGTGCAGATGCCCAGAGACTGGACACCCTGCCCTCGTAGATTCAGCAATCGGAAAGACTAAGCTGGGTGAGGGGACAGGAGATTACAGCATTGAGCTTAACAGGCTCTGACTGCTGTTGTCTGTCTCCAGACTAACGGACGGCACTTGGTTCATACAGACGGAGTTCAAGGGAGCCAGGGGGCAGCATTCACGGTATCCCTGTTTCAGCCGCTCCAGGCTGTTTGCTGTTTCGGCATAGCACCTCAGATTCTGGAGTTTGGAAGGGCACGACGTACTGTTCTTGTGTTTGCGTTTTTATTCATTTTTACTCTTAAAATGCCTCATCTATGATAGAATCATTCTTCAGCCTAACAGAAAAGTTTCTATTTCTTTTGTTGACACGGGCTCTGCGCACCTGCTGTCAAAGAGCTGAATAGGTGCTCACACATGTTTGCTCCAGGTGATAACTGAGCTTCGGGAAAGGCTGGACCTGCAGCATTTTGTTCTGCCGTCGTGGTTATACACGCCCCAAAGCAAGCTGAAAAATAAAGGCAGAGCAAGGTATACTGTGACAGATTCCACCCTTCTTCTCACGTAGACAGGGAAATTTTCTGAAATTTATCCTGAAGCCAGGGCAGCAGATTTTAAATACAACCACGAACAATGTCATTGTGGCATAGTCGTGGAACACGGTGCACTTTTACTTTGCCACGGTTTTTTGAATGGGCGTGGGGTGGGCTGTTGCGGTGAATGGTTTTTGAAATTTGTATTGAAGTAACCTTGGTATTCGGCATATCGACTAGAAGGTTTTTCATGTCTCTGTGCACTGGCTGTTCCATAGACTACAGTGTGCTTCATTAGCCATAATTCACGCAGCTGCCGCCTGGCACTGGGGAGGGAGTAGGCAGCCAGACGCCGCGGCTCCTCTGTGCTGAGTGGCAGCCTCCTTTCTCTGCAGTTCTTCAGGAAGTCAAGAGAACTGCGCTGAGAACTGTATTTTCCTCCTCTTCGATGTGCTAAAGTCTGCTGTTAGATACGAGAAAATCATTTCCGAAGCCTGGGTGAAGGTAAGTGAGATCTTTGGAACTAGAATGTCAAGGAGAAAATGGGCAGCCATTGTTGGCACACTGTTCCCTAAGTGAGGCGGAAGTAAGAACCTTGAAGGTCAGTCAGGTGGGTGCTCGGTGAGGATGCTCGCTGAGCTTGCCCGAGTCAGCGTCTGAACGTTGCTGAGGAGGAGGAAAGTGTTAAACCTGTGTTGTAATGCTTTTGTGACCCTTGTCTTTCCAGGCGATTAAAAACATTTCTCCTGAGACTGACCACAAGGTAACTTTCGTCCGCCGACATTTGTGGTATTGACTGGTTGTCCTTCCCGCTTTCTTTTCTTCCCTCCAGTAATCCCTCTGGGCCATCTTTCACTGGTCTTAGAAGCCTTAGCTGTCTGGGAAAGAGCTGAAAGGGTGACTTGTCCTACTCATTCATTCTAGTGGTAAAGTAAGACTGAAATGTCCATAAGGAAATCACTAGCCACCAGACCAGCACAGTTAAGTCGGCTGCAGTCAGGGGCGCCGGCCCAGTGAGGAGCAGGCACCTGGACCCCGCAGGGCTCCCGCATCGGAGCGTCTCCCTCCCTGGCCGCATTGCTGAGATGGAGGCATCCGTGGTGGTCTTAACCTTGCCAGTGCCTGCCTGAGCAGAGTCCACTCTGAAGGCGATTCCTCTTAATTCTGGAAATACATGGTTCTGTCAGGCGGATTGAGTATCTTCTATACTGATGGGGTTCCCTTTAAGGATGTTTCTTTAGTCGGAATCTGTTTTATGAGATTTGTCTTATAAAGCATCCAGTTGTGGGCCTCCCTGGTGGGCTAGGTGTTAAGTCTCAGCACTATCACCTCTGCAGTCTGAGTTCCGTCCCCGACCAGGGAGCTGACCCTCACATGGCCGGCAGATCTCTCCTCCCTCGTCCGCTGCTCCTCTCAGCAGTGCAGTTCAGTGGATCCCCAACCATGTTTCTGGTGAATCTGCTCCCTGCCTTCCCCTCCCCCCACACCTCTGGACTACCCTCCAATTCTGCACGCGTGCGCACACACACAAAGTATTGAGGCACAGGGGCAGAGGGGGTGAGAGGACTCACCAAAGACGGGAGCAGAACAGGCAGATCTACTGAAACACACTGCGGAGGGGAGCAGTGGGCGAGACGAGGCCAGGAATGGAACTCGTGCTGCAGTGGCTGCAGACAGCTTCATGATGCTGGGCTTAGCCTGTTGTGCTCCAGAGCGGGCCCAAAATAGGTGTGGATTTTGTGAAAATGAACCTACTCCCCTGGGAAAATGTTTAGCACATAAACATATCCATTCTGTGTTTTAGTAGAAAAAAGTTGAGAGCTATTGTTTCATTTTTATAAACGTACTGAAGTATTAAACTGTTTTCCCATTTGTTGTATACTTGACTGTAGACTTTCGACCTGGCGATGATTCTCATCATCTATAGCACCAACACACAGACAAAGAAGTTTACTGAGACGGTGCTCAAAAGTAAGATTCGATCAGGCTGCTTTGAAGAACAGCTGCTAGAGGGCACATTTTGTATTCATTACATGGTAAGTGTCAAGAGAACCAGACGTTTTAGTCTGAAGGGTGTAATATGATTTTCCCAGTGTGGGAATCTTGAGCACACCACCTTTCTAACAGACAGTTCGCAATATTTCAAAACATAGTAGGATTATTGCTTACTAGATTGAAACATGATGTTAATAAAACCAACCTAAGATTGATGTTTATCTTTTTAACAAAGCGTCATAATACTGGTTTATTTGAACTTCCTTGATTTAGGCCCCAAATATGTGTTGATAGGCTTCTAAATTTCTGTCTTCCTATCATATACTGCTATAACTTGATGTCTTTTTTTTTTTAAGATTTTATTTATGCATACAGAAATGGGGTACAGGCCAGAGGTGTAGGGGTGGTGAAAGGATTCACTGGAAACAGAGTGGGGAGCAGAACAGGCCAATTGACAAAGTCCACTGCTGAGGGGAGCAGCAGGCGTGTCGGGCGAGGTCTGCCGCACCGTGTGGGTCACTTCTGGGGTGGGGATCGAACTCAGCACTGAAGCGGCCTTGCTTGGCTTAGCTTCACAGAGCAGCGCCAACCTGCTGCGCCAGTAGGGAGGGCTCTATAACTTGACTTCTAAGGTAAAATTGTAGTCTTATATGTCTCATAAAATGTCATCTTTTAACCCATTACTTAAGCCATTCAGATTTTTGTATCTTAATTTTGCTTAGTTGTTTTAATTGTCTAGCTCAATTGTCTAGTTCATTTGTCTCACAAATTGGCCTCTATATTCTGTTCAGCATAGTTTTTATAGACCCTGAGCAAAACAGGTTAGAGAAATTCTCTTAGAGACATTTATGTATCTGTTGAAACATAACGATCTGGCAACTCAACATTGTAACCAGGCAATCATTTCTATTGGAATGTCAGCCATTTGAATTAGAATTTTGTTATCTGGAAATGGTGTTTTGGCAGGTGAATATTGAAATGTATACCTGGAAGCCTAAGGGCAGACCACTGGTTTGGTACATGACTTAAGAACTGATGAGAATAGGGCCCCCTGTAGCATGAGGGTTACGTCTCTGTACAGTGAAGCTGTCCGCAGCCACTGCAGCATGAATTTGATCCCCATCAGGGAGTGACCCACATGGCCCAGCAGACCTCGCCTGTCTCCCACTGCTCCCCTCAGCAGTGAGTTTCAGTGGATCCATCTGTTCTGCTCCCTACTCTTTCTCTGGTGAACCCTCTCGCCCCACACTTCTGGCCTACACCCCATTTCTTGTATACATAAGTTTTAAAAAAGAAAACTCAGAATTATTCTGTGTCAAACTGAAATTAATGTCCCTTCAAATCAGAGTTGGGGAGAACTCTGACATCCCCAAAAGGGTTAGCAACTCTTAGGCATTGTAGCAACTAAATTTCTTTTCTCGCTCCTCTTCACACCTCCACTCCAGGTTCTTAAGGATGTGTGTCCATCCATTCTGTGCTTGGCTCAGAGCTTGTTGGACTCCCTAGACGGCAGCCTCATCTCGTTTGGCAGTCTCCTCTACAAACACGCATTTAAGTTTTTTGATGCTTACTGCCAGCAGGTATGTTGCAATATTTATTTTGGAAAGGGGAGGATAGGGAACGGGGAAGAATTACTAGTCCAGATAGCTTGCATGTGATCTGGTGTTTATTTTTCGTCAATTTCGGAAGGCATTTGAGAATCAGAACCCTGAACTGGGATTTAGGAGAGTTTAATTGTATCCCAAGACTCGGTAAAATGTGGGCCCTGAACTGGCAGAGCCAACTCTACTTTTGAGCCTTAAAATTCTCTTGAGTTTAAAGTTACACCCACGTCCAGTCCATTGGCTGAAGGGTTGCAGTGGCAGGTGAGCGTCATGCTATGGGGTGGCATTTGTTTTTTTAAGATTTATTTCTTTATGCTTAAAGAACTGGGGTACAGGCCAGAGGTCAGGGGCGGCGAGAGGCTTCACCAGAGACAGAGCAGGGAGCAGAACAGGCAGATCTATGAAGTCCACTTCTGAGGGGAGCAGCGGGCAGGTCAGGAGAGGTCTGCCGTGCCATGTGGGTCACCTCTGGTGCTGGGGATCGAACTCGCATTGAAGTGGCTGTGTGTGTGGCTTGCAGTGCTGTGCTTTAACCTGCTGTGCCACGAAGGAGAGCCGGGATTGGCATTTTGAACATTTAGCTGCAAATCTTCAGCTGGCAAGTGATTATGGAGTTTTCTCTAGAAAAAAGTATAGTCCAAAAAAAAAAAACCAGAAAAGGACGCCCTCCCTGGTTGCTCAGGGTTTAAAGCGCAGCACTATGAAGCCATCCACAGCCACTGCCACAGGAGTGTGGTCCCCAGCCAGGGAGGGACCCACAGGGCGCAGCAGACCTCTCCTGTCTCCCCGCTGCTCCTCTTAGCAGTGGATTTCAGTTCATCTACCTGTTCTGTCTCCTGTAAATCCTCTCACCCTTGCACCTATGGCTTGTACCCCAGTTCTTGTATGTATGAATAAATTTTTTTCCCCCCAAAAAAAGAAAAAGTAGAAATACTGGAGTACCTGGGCTGTTCCCAGGAACATCAGACACAAAATACAATGAGCTCAGAGAAGGAAGGCTGTTGTGAAGGTTACTGAGAGCAAGTGAGCAGCAGCTTCTTATTTTGGATTTGCTAAGTGTCTTTACCTATTATTACCAAGGTGAAAACACACTTGGATGTTGGGAGTGAAGACTAATTTAAAAGATCTCAAGCAGTGGCACGGGCTGGCCTGGCCTGAGCTGCGCAGTTGAGAAAAGCACGCGGCTTGGGCTGGAGCCGCAGCGTGACGGCCAGGGAGCTCTGCGGCTGAGCCTCGGAGGCCGCCAGGCAGTGCTCCTGGCCAGTGAGCTGCTGGCTAGTCGCGCACCGTCCTGCAGAGTGTGGGCTTCACATCAGTGAGAACGGGGGCCCAGTGGGGCGCCGTGGCAGGGAGTGGGAGCGAGTTGAGTTCGCCTGGCCTCCAGGGGTGTGTCTGCTTCCCGCTGCCCTGTGCTCTCCGCCCTGCTAGGAAGTTGTGGCTGCGCTTGTGACCCACGTCTGCAGCGGCTCTGGCCCCGAAGTAGACACCGCCTTGGACGTCCTCCTAGACCTGGTGATTCTCGACCTGGCTGCTATGAGGCAGAATGCTGTCTTTGTGAAGGTATCTCGGCCCTCCACAGACAGATCGAAGTTCTTCTTTTGTCTGAGACCACGGATCCCTGGGCCACTGCTCTTGTTTACACTCCTTACCGATTGAGCACTGCAGTTGGTGGGAGGAGGGGCTGGGCAGGAGCTGAGGTGATGGGCAATGGAAAATACAGCTCCTCTTCTAGAGACTAGCTCACTCAGCAAACCCTCTGTACAGCTAGCGAGCACCACACTCGAGTCTGGCTGTTGTGGCACCAAAGCAGCACTCGCCTTTGGTGCCGACAGTAAGACAATGGAAGTCACCAGGTGCCCTGACGAAGTCGAGTAGGGACAAGGCGCTGTAGCCGCCCCAGCGCCCGGGCCACTCCCTTAGCTTGGCAAGCTGGGACGACGTGAGAGGATATGAGGCGAGTCGGTCTGGAAAGGAGGGGATGCCCGACCGCGGAAGGAGGGCGTGCCTGGCGGTAGAGGGCGGTGGGGTGGAAGCAGGTGGCTCGGGTCGCAGTGTGTCTGAGAGGACAGCTACGGGGCGTGCCTGCCGGGGATAGAGGTGCGGGGTGGTGGGCGGGGGGACCCGGGCCCGGGCACGCTCAGACCCTGGCTGCCGCGCTGAGTGCTCCCACTCCGCCGGCGGTCAGGGCTGCTCGTGTCTGGCTTTGGAAGCCCGTGCAGAGGCTCTGCCACACCAGATCAGACATGAGAGAGCTGGGTAGAAAGTAAGTTCCTTCGTGACCCCTCCACGTCAGGACGAGTCAGGAATTCGTGGCCATATGCTCAGAAGGCATCGTGGTGCGAGGCGGCCAGAGAGGACTTTTAGGCAGAATATTGTTCCCACTACAAGTGTGGAGGCTGGAGGCAAAGCCCGGGAGAAGCAGAAGGTGGCTGCGGTGGCCAGCGTGAGACGAAGTGCAGGCTTGCCGGTTTAGCGCAGAGAGGACAAGCCGGACTTGTGGTCTCTGGTAGTCAGAGGGCTTAGAAACTGCTAGAACCTCTTGGTCTAGATTCGCTGGGGTCCAGAGAATTGGTCCTTTGGGCTCTGAGACACCTTTAGAGAACTTGAGTTTCTGTGGAGCGTTTCTGCCTGTTGATTTAGTCTCTCCCAGCCTTGAGCACTGTCTGTCACCTCTGTCCCTGTGTACCAGGTGGGGGACATAAGCCCCGGGGTGGGGACACCCCCAGGATCACAGCCCACTGGCGCATTTGGGAATGTGCTGGCGCCTGTCTGCACCTCCCGCTGAGTCAAGACAGCCCTGGTCTGCCCACAGACAGCATGCGCACAGGGCCCCTGCACTCCCCTCCCACCTCAGGAACCCTGGTTTGTATGGTGAGCGGCAGGACTGCTCCCCAGGACTTGAGTGTCTGGGTTTAAGGGAAGTAGCTATCTTGTCTCTGACTGTGTCTGGCGTTCTTTCCTCACAGGGTATATTAGATTACATGGATACCTTGTCTCCTCGGCAAATACGAAAGCTCTTCTATATCCTCAGTACGCTGGCTTTTAGCAGACAACGCGAAGCCAGCAGTCACATCCAGGTAAGAGGCAGCATGTTGAGAAAAGAGTGTTTTTGATCTCTTGAAATTTGCTGCACAAAAGCTCTGCAGCCTGTGTAGGAGGAGAGCTGAAGTACAGTGCGCCATGGTCCCAGCGTGGTGGTTCATTTCCTCACCACAGACATTTATGTACCTGCTCTGTGCCAGGACTGAGGTGGAAAGTGTATCACCCCTTCCACCCTTGGGGAACTTAAAATGCTAAAGCCTGTGGGGGTTGAGAAATGCGTCTATAATAATTTAACTATGAATGTTAAGAAAACCCGTTCCAGTTCTTGCCTTTTGCTGTGGAGACACAATTTCCTCTCCTGAGGAAAACCTGAATCTAATGCTCGTGGACACCATTCGTTGGTGGAGTAAGGAGCGGAGACTCGGTGGCGACACCCTGTTCGAGCCGCCCTGAGGCTTTCAACAAGCAGCACCCTGTGTAGCCTTTAAAAACCGCTGAGCCGCAGTGCGCCTGCACAGATCAGGCTGTGGAGCGCGGTGGGCAGTACACTCGCTCCCTCACGGCCGTCTGGGTGCTGCTTTCCCTGTGTGTGGTTTGACTTTCTAGGCGTTGTGGACATTCACAAATCTGTCTTTATCTGTGTTCTCTTTCCCCTTTCGTCCTGAATCGTGTCTGTTTCGCAGTGTATTTCCAATGTTGCTGCATGTCAGAAATAAGGAGCTACTTTGTTCTTTTATTTTTGAGTTGTGATAAAATATACAGAACAAATTCTGTTGTTTCAACAGTATTTTGACCATGTCTGGTTGTATACTTCAGGGGCACTAGCGCCTCCCAGCCCCGTCACCGTGGCCACCATCTGTATTCAGGGACTGACCTTTCGGCAGCAAACGTCCTGCCCACTAAGCGGCAACTCTGTTTCCCTCGCTCCAGCTGCTGGTGACCTCTAAACTGCCTGTTCTGGGTAGACATCTCCGGGAAACGGCTGCTTGCCCTTTCCTGCTGCTGACCCGGTTCCACGTCCCAGTGCCCTCACCCCCGCCCCCCCCCCCCGGAGTGGGCACGGGATTGTTTCCACCCCGGGGTGGCAAATACTGCGCTCACCGCTGAAGCTGAACCTGTCGGAGTCCCCTTTTTCAGTTCTTAGGGCTCACACCTAGGCGTAGGAGTGCTGGATCCCCGGTCTACACCAGTTCAGGCCCCCGGGCACTGTCAAGAGGCGCCATGCTTTGCATTTTTGGGTGTGAGCATCCTGCCCGGTGCCCAGCATATGCTGGAGTCTCTTTGTGGGCCTGATTCTGTTTCCCTCCCAACCAGAACTGATCCGTCATTTCTTTGCCTTCTTGGGAAAGCGTCCGCTGCGCCCTTTGCGCAGTCTGTATCGTGTTGTCCTGTGGCACTGTGGGGCACCCTGCATACACGTGTCACCCCCATAGCAGGCCTGGGACGTGCAGCGGAGTCTTCTGTCCCGTGCTGTCTTTTGACTGTCCATCCTGCCCTTGGGCCATGGAGGAGATTGGTCTTGACGAGGCCTGCTTTCCCGAGCTGCGCTTTCGGTGGTGTCCTGAGGGAAGCCCATTGCAAACCCGAGGTCGTGAATATTTTCCTCTGGTTTCGTCCAAGAATTTTATAGTCGTGGCTCGTAACTGTAGGTCACTGAGCCACTTAAAGACAGTTGACATATGTGGTGTAAGGTAAAGCTGCAGCCTCATCCTTTGCATGCTAGTGTTCATTTTTTAAGTTTTCATCCACTTCTTATAGGAAACTTTCTTTTTTCTATTGAATTGTCTTGCTTGGTCCCTTTATCGAAAATCAGTTCACCAGTCTCCCCTGCTGGCGCAGGGGTTAAAGTCTCAGCGCTGCCCAGCTACCGCAGCCGCTGCGGCCTGAGTTTGATCCCCAGGGAGAGCTGACCCACGTGGCGCAGCTCCCACTCTGGTGAATCCTCTCATCCTCCCCTACCACCCTGACCTCTGGCCTGTACCCCAGCTCCCATATGCATAAATTTTAAAAATCTTTAAAAAATCAGTTCACTGTTACCTGAGGGCTTACCTGGGCTTATCTAGCCTTGGCTGATACATGCTTTGAAACATTGTTCTGCTTGCTTTAACTGGGAATTTCGAAATTGGAAAGTGTCAAAATTTGTTCTTTTCCAAGATTGTTTTGATTGTTTAAGATACCTTTAAATTCTACACGAATTTTAGAATAGGTTTTTCTATTTTTTGTAAAAACTGCCTTTAGGATTTTCAGGACTGAATATGTGTCATTTTTAGTAGTATCATTCACTTAACAGTGTTCCAGCCTTCCAGTTTGTGAGCGTAGGCTATCTTTCCACGAATTTAGGGCTCTGGTGTCTCTTAGTAGTGTTGGAGTCATTTAATGTCGACGTCTTTTGTGTTCTGATGAAGATTACTTGTACATATTTAGTGTATTTGCTATGTAGCAAATCACATTAAGATCATTCACAATTCCTTGTGGAGCAACCATTTATGTAACAAAGACTGCCATGAGTGCTTCTCTCCCGTGACCGGGACACAGGGAGCTTTCCATTATTTGTTTCTCATCCTACAGAACCTCCCCCATCTAAAAGATGAGAAAAAGACTCACAGAGATGAGATGAATTGCTTAACCCCACTCGGTAAATGGTAGAGCCCTTGCGAGTCTAGAGCTTGGCCTCGGCGTCCCTGGCCGTGGCTGTGCTGTTCAGTACCTTCATCCCCCGGCCCCTGCAGGATGACTTGCACCTGGTGATTCGCAAGCAGCTCGCTAGCACTGTCTTCAAGTACAAGCTCATTGGCATCATTGGCGCTCTCGCCATGGCTGGCATCATGGCGGCAGACAGGTACACATGGTGGTCACGACAGGCACAGGCGGCAGGCCGTCAGGTTGCTGCCTCCCAAGTTAGCAGGGGCACGTTGTAAAGACATCATGGTCACGCAGGGTATTTGGGCGTGAGAGGCCAGCACACGCCTGATGCTCCTTGGCAGCATCCCCATCTCAACTCTGGCGCTTAACCTTGCTCACAGACTTGTGCTTGTGTTCAGCCTGATGGTAAAAACTGGACTTGCCCGGAGGTAAAGTTCTAGAAATGCTTCCATAGAAGGCAAACCCTGCGCTTCCCGAGATGCCTCTTCCTATCTCGCTGCCTGTCCAAGACACGAGACAACAAAGCTTTCTCTGTATTAGTCCTGTCTGCGGCATCATGTTGGGTGCAGATAAAATCTTCCTTGTGGATTTTGCCCTCTTGCATTTTGATGCCATAATTGCGGCCTCAGTGTAACCACATTTTGGCCGTGATTAGATGCCGTGGAAAATAACGTCAGGGTTCAGCCCCTGCTCCCGGGAAGAGACTGGGAATCGCACACTCAGGAGAGCCATGCGAGTGAGCGCCTGTCACCCGGAGGCGGCCTGTGCACTGGTGGGGGCTGGTGCTCGGGGGGGGCTGACCCTCTGCGCTGGCCGAAGGGCCGGGGGCGAGTTGCTGAACTCCCTTGGCTTTTCCACACTCACACTTGGGACTCGGGGTGGTAGCTGTGCGCCCGGGAGCATGAGCGGTGAGAAGGGTGCAGTGCTTACGTGTCCCCTAGTTTATCACAAAGACCTCTCTGAGGTCGCTGGCTTTGGCTCTAATTCACATTTTGTGTGGCCTAATAGTCGTACCGATACCTTGGTGCACTTTTAGCTCTGCCCTCATTCCATGAAAGTTATATTGCTAAAAATGGTTATAAGCTGTCATAACAATGAAGCTGAAATTCCTTTTTTTAGAAGCAGGTTTTTCAGTTTGACCCCAGGGAGCGCAGACCTGAGCAATGAAGAGTGCACACAGGTGAGATCTTGTGAAGAGTCGGGAACATCTGTGAGTAACTAGGGCTTTGGCTCTGGTCACTATCTTTTTTCCTCAGAGAGAGCACTTTTTTCCTAAATATGTCTTCTTGAACGCGTAGCTTTGTGATGTGACCACTCTAGCACTTAGAACCTGCTGGCGTGGATTGCAGTTCTTCATCTTTCTAACTGTCAATCGCTCGAGTGTAAGGAAGGTGGGTTACGTTTAAAGAATAGCAGCTACTTCAGAGACAGAAGGCAGGGCCTTAGAAACGAAGCAGGCTAGATTGACCTGACTCTCGTGGGAGGTAGTGTTGAAGACTTCCTCGGCCTAGGACGGCGTGGGCCAACATGCACGTGTCTGGTGGTTTGGGAAGGCAGAGACTGAGGCAGGCCGACCAGGGTCCTTGGAAAACCTCCAGTTGGTGGTGGTAAACTGGAGACGGAGAAGCGTAACGCCGAATGGGTGAGTGATGTTCGGGCTGATCCGGCCCGAGAGCCAAGCCGTTCTTTCTCCCTGCTGTTCCAGGTGACTTCCCTGCTGCAGTTGGTTCATTCCTGCAGCGAGCAGTCTCCTGAGACCTCTGCACTTTATTACGACGAGTTTGCCAACCTGATCCAGGGAGGAAGGCTGGCGCCCAAGGCCCTGGTGCGTGTCGCTTTGCAGAGCAGTGCAGCCACTGCTTGCCGTTGGCAGCGAGAGCTGCATCATCCCGGGACCTCCCAGTGTTCCCTTGGGCCACGCAGCCTGCCCTGGGCCCAAGCCTCTTGTGGGCCCCCTTCAGAGAGCGCTGACAGGGTGTGAGGCTGTGTGGGATGCCACCCCGTTCCGTGCCAGACTCTGCTAAGCGTTTTGCACACGAGCTGCCTTTCCCAGCCCACAGTACTGCCGGCGTTATGGCGCCTGTTAGAAAGAGGAGGCCGAGGCTCAGGAAGGCAGTGCTTTCTCCGGGCTCTACAGAGGTCGCTCTAGGCCACTCAGCCGTGTTGGTTATTCACGTCCTGTAGGAATGGATTGGACAGACCATCGTCACTGGTTTCCAAGATGCCTTTGTGGTGGACCTCTGTGTTGTTCCAGAAGGGTGCGTACTACTTACCCTTGATTCTGCTGGTGAAGAAATTGTCAGTAGGCATGTGAGTGCCCTTGACGTCTGCCAGGCCTGGCGCACTCCCACAGCTACTTTCATCCTGTTGTTCTTTCACCAATACCCAGCACTCCCAGTTCCAGAATCACTGAAAGGCTCCTCAAAATGTTCTGTTCCTTACTTTTCTTAAAACGGAGAGACTGGCTTGTACTGGTGGCCTCCCTCCTCCTCTGGCTTACGTGCCTTTGAGTTGGGGCCTTGTTAGCTCTGCGTTCCCTCACAGTGACTGCCCGTTCCCGGTGAAGGCCCTCTATGGACTAGAAGAGGACAGCAGTCAGGATGGAATCGCCATCAACCTCCTGCCACTCCTGTTTGCTCAGGACTTTGTGAAGGATGAGGGTGGCGCTTCACGGGACACAGACCACAAGTCAGTACACTTTCTCCTTTCTGAGAACTCTCCTGGGGTTAGTGTTCGTAGGGGACCGTGTGGTTCCTGCGATGGGAACACGCTGGGCTTGGAAGCGTGCATTCCGGACGGGTAGTGTCTGCAGGGGGCGGGGGGCAGTGTCCTTCATTTCTCTTGGACTCCGTGGTCTGGATTTGGGTTATGTAAAGACAGCAGACACTCTGTACTTTCTAGTTCTCTGCCTGCCTGTGGACATATTGTCTGCCTCTCTCTGTCCACGCCGTCCGCACCTCATCTTTGCTTCTAACGTGTCGGTATTCTCCTCGCTGTCTGCCTCCCTCCAGAGTTCATTGCTTATCAAGCGTCCTTGTCAAATGTTCTTAAAAGGGCCACATTTATGTTGAAGGAAAACTCCTGTAGTGTAACATTGGGTTCCCAGTACATGTGTACTTAATAAGCCTGTAAAATACAATCTAGAATGAGTTTTTCCTTCCCAGGTTGGTGTCTCCATTGTGCCTGGCTCCCTATTTCCGGTTACTGAGACTGTGTGTACAAAGACAACATGGTGGAAACTTGGAGGAGATCGATGGCTTATTGGGTGAGGCAGGAAGTCCCCAGGTCCAGGCCAGTGCACATCATAGGGGGGGAGAAATTTCTAGCTGCACAGGAGAGTATAGCAATAATATGAAATTCCAAAGATAAAATAACACGTACAGATTGCCGTTGTGTTTTATCAGCTTTATAGTTCTATGTTGTTTTTTAATCCTTTCTCCATAATTGTTGTAAGACTTCTTAATTATATTTGTTCACTGCTGCATAATACTCATGCATTTTTGATCTGCGGATCAAAGCTCGACTTCCCAAATCCAAGCTAAAGGTGAAAGTCGGTGGAAGCAGTGCTAGCTCCGGGGTGGCATCCAGGTTGTAGCGACCAGAACCAAACACGAGTCAGAAATGCTTTGCTTCTCTCCCAGACTGTCCTGTATTCCTCACTGACTTGGAACCGGGACAGAACCTGGAGTCCATGTCCGCTAAAGAACGTTCGTTCATGTGTTCACTCATATTTCTTACACTCAACTGGTTCCGAGAGGTAAGTGAACGCTCTACGTTTTGCCTGTAGTTCCACTGGAGAGGCAGCAGTGTTCTTGGGCCCCAAGGCACCCCTACCCCGTCCCCCCAAGCACTAACCCCTGTGCTCTGCTCTGGCTGGTTCTGGCCCACCATGCCCCCCTCAAACCTGTCTATGGCCAGACCAGAACACGTAAGCTCGTGTAATGGGGCCTTGCTTCACTGTCCCGTTGCGCTCTTCTGCCCGGATCCATCTCCGCTTCTCCGCTGTGGGAACGCCGTCCTGCTCACACAGGCGTGTGCGTTTGCCGTTTCATTCCGTGAGCTCAAGTGAACGAGAATTTCCCTCCTCCAGAATATGTGTAGCGCTAGTGATGAGGCGTGATGGGGTCCTTCATGTGCCTCTCGCGTCTTTCTCATGCGTATTATTTCCAAGAGTTTGTTCTTGAAATACCTCCTCTTGTGCTCAGGCTGTGGTGTAGGTGGGACAGGCGTCATCCTTCATTTACACGCGGAGTTTCAGACACAGGATTCAGGGTCACTTCAGTGCATCAAGCCCGCACAGTGCGCCGGACGCTGGGCTCATTTTCCGCACATCGAGTCCACAGAACTGCGCTCCTGTTTTTTTTTCTTTTTTTTTTTGAGATTAATTTATTTATGCATACAGAACTGGGGTACAGGCTAGAGGCTGAGGGGTGGCGAGAGGCTTCCCCAGAGACAGAGTGGGGAGCAGAACAGGCAGATCGACGAAGCACACTGCTGAGGGGAGTAGCGGGCGGGTCAGGAGAAGTCTGCCGCGCCCTGTGGTCACCTCCGGGGCAGGCGGGGATCGAACTCATGCGGAAGTGGCTTTAGATTCTCAGTGCTGAGAACTGCACTCCTGTTTTATGGTTGAAGAAATGAAGGTTCAGAGGGGGAAGCCCCTGGCCTGGGGCGCGCGGGGGCGTACGCAGCCACTGTGCTGCTGGCGAGACCCAGCGGTCAGTCTCCCAGCGGTCAGTCTCGGGGCCTTTCTCTACAGCACCTGTTGCTGCACTTTGACGTTGCAACTCAGGTCACAAGTCCTGTCATCCTGGACACCTCTTAGCTCTGGGTGGAGAGCACAAGTGGGTGAGGTGTGCATGGCCCTGTGCTTGCAGGTGGTGAATGCCTTCTGCCGGCAAGCGGCGCCGGAGGTGAAGGGGAAGGTGCTCACGCGGGTAAAGCACATTGTGGAGCTCCGGGATCTCTTGGAGAAGTACCTGGCAGGTGAGCACCGCTGTCCTGCATGGTAGTCGCTCAGACAGCAGGGAGCAGCTGGCGAACTTTAGTTTTTGCCAGGCTCAGTACTTCGAGACACAGAAACTAAAAGGCAAACCTTGGTTGGGCTTTTGCAAAGTTCTTTGCTTCTTCAGAGCTGAGGCTCCCAGTGCACAGCCCAGCAGTAAAAGGCTTCTTCATACCTTCTGATCGTTTGAACTCGTGGCTTTAAGGTGCAAGCGGATTCTCTGGGGATACACAGAGCTCCGTCACAGCCTCATCTAACAGTTGTGTGTGAAATACTGCAATGGGACTAGATAGTATCACCATCTTCAGATTTTTTTAAAAAAATTATTTATTTATGCATATAGACCAGTGTTGAGAGAGCGAGAGGAGTCCCCAGAGACAGACTGGGGAGCAGAACAGGCAGATGGACAAAATCCACGGCTGAGGGGAGCAGTGGGCGGGTCAGGAGAGGTCTGCTGCGCCCTGTGGGTCAACTCCCTGGCCGGGAATTGAACTCATGCTGCAGTGGCTGCAGATAGCTTCACAGTGCTGCGCTTTAACCTGTTGTGCCACCAGGGAGGGTCCGTCTCCTGATTTTAAATGTGGGTTGGTTTATTTTTAGTTTGCGTCTATCTACTTGGGTATTTTACATGCTTAAGTTTAAATGGTTTTGTGTTGATTAATCATAGTAAGTTACTATGACACTGATGCCATGATATTCCTGCAAGTTCTTTCTGGGCACTCTGCTGTGCCTGAGCCATGAACGCCAGATCATTTGACTGGGTCTTGCATGCATTCAGCCACGCTTGGTATTTGTGGAAACTCCTTGCTAGCGAGGGTGATTGCACTCCAACCCAAGTGGTCAACTTTGAGCTTTGCCTACTTCCTGTTTCAGTCACCCCGGACTATGTTCCTCCTCTTGCAAACTTCGATTTGGATACTTTAGATGGAATGCCTCAGACCCGTAGTGCTTTCTCAGTAAAACTCGGAAGACCGGGGAAAGTAGGTAAGTGTGTTCTGCTCTGTTTCTGATGGTCCCGTGGAATCAACTGCGAAGTCACTTGCATTAAGGAATCAGTAATCGCTCCAGTAACTGGAGAGTCCGTCTGTGATGTGGTTCTACTGAAATTTATTTTGAAGTTATGTAGTTACCTGCCTTACCTTTAGGTAGTGTTCAGAAGGTAGTGATATTTGCCAAGCACGAGTCACTTTCTCTCTTTCAACCGAAAGGAGGAAGAAAACGAAAAGTGGATGGCAGCAAAACATCTTCCTCTGACACAGTTTCGAAGGAAGACGGCCTGCCATGTGACCCTGCACATACTGACAGAAACCCGCTGGCCAAGGTAGGAGGCACTCGCACCCACCGACCCTGTGACAGCCCCGTGAGAGTCCCAGACGGCCAGCATTTTCAGAGAAACAGTAGTGACAAGAGGCAGACACACTGTCTAGCCTGGAGTGCCCCTCTGGTGGCTCACTTGGTGGGACGCCAAGGTCTGCCCACTGCCACTCTCTTTCTGGGATGTTTTACTCCCCATTTGCCAACCAGGCAGTACCTTGAATTCTCTTATAGTGGTTACCAGATTCTGTCTTAGTTTGTAGTGACAGGTGTACTTCTTTGAGCTCCTCTCCCCAAGCAGTCCCAGATTACCAACTTTTGTATGTACCAAGAGGCCAGAATGCTTAGTGCAGTGTCTGTTAATTCATTGGCTAGTTCCCTTTTAACTGCCACTCAGGGTCGGTTTGAGTGATTATGAACTGATGTGACTTCAGCTACTATTAAGTATGTGTTGCGTAGGCCTCCTCCACACCTCTAACAGCCAAGGTTAGTTTAATACCCAGTTAGACACTGAGGAAACAAAAGACCTGCCAGTGTAGATGATCCTCCCCCAGGCCGCCGGAATAGTGCTCGAGCGAGGGTCTGAGCCAGCCCGCCGCAGGCCTTGCTGTCTAGTATCCACCCTGGGCAGTAGGCACCCAGGGTCTCGGTGTGTGACCAGTGGGCATATCTTGATGTTGGGGTTCAGTCCCGTACTACCTCAGTAAAGCCAGCGATAGGAGATTTTTGGCTCACATCACATGTGGAAGTCATGCGTGCCCTTTACCATTAGGTGTGCAGTGACTGTCGGAAGAAAGTTCACAAGCCGTCATTAAATGTTGCATGGACGCCGTGTGAACACGGGCTGTTGGAAAGTGGCGCGGTGGCTGCAGGGGTTGCCGAGCTTCAGTTTGTTTTAAAAACCAAACTGTCTCTGCAGCGCTCAGTGATGTGTGAGGCAGCCTCTGTATCCCAGCTCCGGTGAGCAGCTCTGGTGTGCAGGGACTTAAGTGAAAGGGAAGAGTGAAGTGGTGAAATTGTAACTTTTGCATAAAAGGAATGCATTGTTGCACTTCAGCATCTTCCTTACAGTTAGATTTTAAGTTAGAGGCCTCACTGGTGAGGAGGTTATAGTTAGCACTATCAAGCTCTCGCCACCCACTGCTGACCCACCAGCCCTTGCCTGCTGCTCCCTCAGCAGTGGATTTCAATGGATCCGCCTACGATGCTCCCACTCTGCTGTGGTGAACAGACACAGCATGCACGCACACCTCTGGCCACAGCCCAGCTCCTGTATAGGTAAAAAAATCTTTTTTTTAAAGTTAGATTAAGTTAGTGCACACTTTGCAGCACGTTGACTGAAGTTGGGTGATGCAGGGATTAGCTTGGCTCTCACGTGAGGGCAGCGTGCAGATCCCGAAGCACTGAAAAAGTGGGTGACTTTTTATTCGGTTGGTTGCCGCTGCTTTCTCCCCAGGACCGCAAAGGGAAAGAGGACAAGACCACAGCATTGCCGCAGAGTTTCCAGGGCTGGTTTCGGGAGCTGGACATCGAGGTCTTCTCCATCCTGCACTGTGGGCTCGTGACCAAGTTTATCGCGAATACTGAAATGCACCCTGAGGTAAGTGGCACAGGGGAGAGTATCACAGGGCTTGATCTTCTTTCTAAAAGTTCCTCAACGCTCTTTTGTTCAAAAAGAAAGCGATGATGTTGAGACAAACCAGACTGGGGCTTCCAAAGCCTGTTTGTGAAAGTAATGGGGAACGATCACCCCCCTCCTTGCTAGTGTACGTCTGCGTTTGCAGTTCAGTGACCTTGTTTGTGGTCACGCTAGTGAAGTGGCCCTCCCTCATGTGCACACAGCAAGCTGTGCAGGTGACTTCTGCGGAATAGCGCTGTTCTCCTCGTGCAGGTCAATGCTGCTTTCACTTTTTCGTCATTGCTCATCATTCATTAGCTACTTACTGAGGCCTGTTTTGTTTGCCATTCAGTAGTACATACAGCATGATATTGCCTTCAAATGACCCAAATCTAATAAGCAGACGTCACTAGCCGTGTGCTGTGTCAGCATGCGAGGCAGGTGTCAGTGAAACTGAGACTGGAGTGGATTTTTTTTTTTTTTTTTTTTTTAAGATTTATTTATTCACTCAGAGCTGGCGTATAGGCCAGAGGTGCAGGGGCGGTGAGAGGATTCACGAGAGACAGAGTGGGGAGCAGAACAGGCAGATCGACGAAGTCCACTGCTGAGGGGAGCAGCGGGGAGACAGAATCCTGCTGCACCATGTCGGTCACCTCCGGGGCTGGGGATCGAACTTGCACTGAAGCAGCTGCGTCCAGCTTGCAGTGCTGCATCCTAACCCGTTGCCTCACTAGGGAGATCCAAGAGTATTTATTCTGAAGTTGGACGTAAAGGACATTTGTACCAAAAAAAGTAACTTTTTTACAGAATTTAACCAGAGTTAGAAAAACTATTAGGAAAAGTAATAAATTAGTAGGGGAAAAAGTAATAGCATGGATTTTTATCGATTTTTACAAGAACAGAAGCTTCAGAATAAAGACAGTATTTTCCCCTGATGTTTCTACATCAGCCTAGACTCAGATTTCCATAGATGTATGTTGAGTAATCACTGTAAAGTGAGACTGTATTTGGCCCATCCTGCTTCTGACAGCGTGGATTGTGATAGTCACCTGCCCAGAACATTGGAGGAAAGAAAATGTAGAGGGGGGCCCTCCCTGGTGGTGCAGGGGTTAAAGCGCAGCACCGTGAAGCTGGCGCAGCCGCCGCAGCACAAGTCCAATCCCCGGCCAGGGAGTGGCCCACGTGGCGCGGCAGACCGCTCCTGTCCTGCCCGCCGCTCCCTCAGCAGTGGACTTCACTAGATACGCCTTTGTCTCTGGGGAGCCCTTTCAACCTTGTGCCCAGTTATTCCACGCAAAAGTAAATAAATAAAATATTTTTTCTTTCTTTTTTCTTTTTAATATAATAGTTTGTTTTTACATTTTGTATATTTTTCCATTTCAGTTGTCATCCCCGTGGGTTTCCCATCACCAGATCACCCTTGTGCCATCGCCATAGTCCAGTCCATTTCCCTCCCCCCCTTATTTTTGATCCCCTTTCCCACTCCACCCCTGTAAAATGTCTCTGGTATATAGCTGTTCATTATTATTGTTAAATAAATAAAATATTTCTTTAAAAATCAGATGGGGCCCACCCTGGTGGCACAGCCGGTTAAAGTGCAGCACCATGAAGCTGGCCGCAGCCACTTCAGTGCATATTCGATCTTCGCCCCGGAGGTGACCCACAGGGCCTCTCCTGACCCGCCTGCTGCTCCCTTAGCAGTGTACTTCGTCGATCTGCCTGTTCTGCTCCCCACTCTGTCTCTGGTGAATCTGCTCAATGCCCCTGCATATCTGGCCTGTACCCCAGTTTTGTATGCAAATATAAATAAATCCTTAAAAATGAAATCAGATAGGAGAAGATTTTCCTTTTCTTTGCTAAGGTCAGGTTCTCTGCCCATTGGGAAGTGCACACGTGAACTCTGCCCTTCAAAAACTTGATTAAGACATCCTAGCAGTTGCTCCTTCCTTCCTCCTTGTGACAGGACACTGAAGTTGTGCATCTTCAACCCTCGGAGCTGCTTTTCTTGCTGGAAGACCTGTCCCAGAAACTAGAGAATACGCTGACACCTCCTCTTGCCCAGAGATTCCCCTTCCTCAAGGTTAGTGTGGCAGAAGCACGGTACCTCGGCTTAATGGACTTAAGCAGGACCTGGCAGGTTAGTCGTCAGTTTCCTCGATACCATGGCTGAGTTGTTCACAGCAGTCCTTTGTCAGATCTCATTCCCCTTGCTTTTGAAAGGAACTCGGAAACAAAAGTAAAACGCACCGAAAACCGGAAGTGTATTTCTAAGTGCCCTGAATGTTCCTGAGTCCTGTTCTTTGTCTCACGTGGGTCTTAGCCGTCTGCCCCTTAAGCTGGGTGGCCCTGCCTCAATGTGGTAACTGACTGGCTGAACACAGGCCTCGCCCGTGTTCCAGGTGTGGGTGTGCGTAGCCTTTGCTAACGCAGGTTCATGATGCAAACAGCAGAATGTGGTGGTCTCAAGTGTAAGCTTACCAGAGTGTAGCCAGTTTATAGACTCTTTCTCATGGTGCCATTTGCTCTGGATTCTTCCAGCCTACCCAGGGTCTTTCAGGGTGAGAGCTTTACCTTAAGCGTCACGGGTCTTCACTGCTCGGGCAGTCTCTGGCCATACTCTACCAAAGCCATCTTTGGTTACTTTGAAGGTGGATCAAGATGTGTTTTGTGTATCCACCAGGATTCAGTCTTAGGCAAGCAAGTCATTTCTGTCTGCCCCTGCCTGGTGACCGCAGCTTGACTAAATTCCACGAGGCACGCCTCACCTCCGCGCAGTCACCAGCCGTTTCCTCCTCAGTAAGCCAGAATTTGTCACAGGGTAAAGGAAGCCGGAGCATTGGCTTCTCGCATCTCCAGCAGCGGTCTGCCCGGGACATCGCTCACAGCGTCGTGCAGCTGCTGGCTCCGATGTGTAGCCACCTGGAGAACGTTCACAACTACTTCCAGGTCAGACACACTCATTGTGGTAGAGGCTTAGATGCCACAAGTGAGCAACCAACAGAAACACGGCAGGGGTGTGCGGGCCCTCGGGGCCCTGCCCTGAGGCATATTCTCCTCCAGTGCTTAGCCGCCGAGAGCCACGGTGTGGTGGACGGGCCAGAAACAGAAATGGAAGAGTACAGGACCATGTCTTCGTGCTACCAGAGGCTGCTGCAGCTCTTCCACGGGCTTTGTGCTTGGTGAGTGTTGGGCGAGGACGCCCTTCCTGACTTGGCCTCCCCGCGCCCTGGGGGTTCGGTTCGGAGAGGCCCTGCTGGAGGCTTCTGCGCACGGCTTACTCTCTGGAGTCTCTGTCCGCCTTCTCTGGCTTCATCTCCCCTCCGTGTGCGCTCACGCTGCCTTACCTGTGCCTGCTGGTGGGCTCGCGACAGTGTGGCCCTTTGCTTTGTACGCAGCTCGCTTCTTTTCACAGCGAGACCTCTTAATAGCACCAGGGAGACTGTTGCTTTCAAAGTCACAAGTTGCAGATAATCCCAGACTGAGCGCAATGTAGACTCGGATGTTGGGGCGATCCCTGTGGCAGCCGCGGGGCTTCACCTGGCTCCGGACGGTGCCTGCCCCTTAGGGGTTGGAGCGGTGCGGGAGGCGCAGCGAGGCCGGAAGCAGAAAGGGGAGAGGCGCGTCCCTCGGAAGCTTTTGCCCCCCAGAGCTGGGCCCCACTCCGGGCTTTCATGGCTTTCCTGGACTCGCACCAGCCTCAGGTTGGCACAGACTGTGTCCTGGCCACAGGCACTGCTGCCCACCTGCTCGACCCCCCAGGCACCACGTACGCACATACATGTGTGCGGTTCTCACTGCTGCCCCTCAGCTCTGCTGGCCTGGGTAAGGGCGGGCAAGGGCGGGCTTGCTCTGTATCTGTGCTCACCTCCCTCTCCACCCCGCGGCCAGACGCGCTGACTTCTAAAGCATGCCTGGAAGTTGTTGTCTTCCAGGTAATAAAGCTTCCCACTTTCCTTCCTTTGCCTCTCTCCAGGCCAGAGTGGCTGCATCTTGGCCTGTCGCCTCCTGTTGCCTTTCAGTCCCTCCCCTAAGCAGGGACTTTCCTTACACTAGATGAATCTTCTGTCTTGACTTTAGTTGCCAGCTGCCTTTAGATTTTCTTATACTAACTTTTTTTTTTTAGTTATATTTAAAGAACAGGTGTATTAGGGAAAAGGACAGTGGAGTAAAGGATCTTGTACAGGCACGAGCGGGCAGGGACAGGTTTGCTGAGAAACCTGCCTGGTTGCGGCAGGCGGCCTAGGGGAGCGGCCTCCACGGGTCGGGGGTGCAGAGAAGCCCCGGCAGGTGCAGGTCACCGGCAGGCAGGAGGCCGCTGCCCTGCGGAGGGACAGAGCTGGCGGAAAAGAGGCCCTGCCTAGGCACAGGTGGGCAGAAGACTGCTGCCAGATTTTTTAATATAAATGCTTAAGTAGTGTCTTGAGCTTTTATTACCTGGTTACATTTAGTTCATGCATCGCCCTGCACTTTGCCTGCCAGCCACGTAGAGTTACTCTCAGTGCTGTCTAGCTTCCCCCTGAAGGCTTCTCACACACTCTTCCTGCCACTGGACTCCTTACCCCATGATCCACAGTCTTCTTGAACTCATCCTTGAGGTCTGGACTGAAGCTCCACCTCCTGGGAGGCATCTCCAGCCCCGAGGCCACATAGCATCCTGCTACCCTGTCCCCCATTTCTCTCCTAACTCCCATGCTAGAAACTGGTATTTTAGTTTACTTTTTCATCTGTCTTTCCCGGCAAACTGTGTGTACTTCACTGTCTGAAGACAGAAACAGTCGTTGTGTCTTCAGTACTCAAACACTGCTTGACCAACATCCTGAATAGTGTCACAGAAATGTAAGTCAGAATCACAGCATGTAGAGTGAAAAGGGTTACCTTGCGAGCGTCGGCAGAGTTGTGGGGTGTGCTGCTGGAGGGCCTGGATCGTTGAAACAGGATGGCAGTTCCCTTGAAAGGTGGCCATACTCCTCCCGTAGAGCCTAGCACCCACTCCTAGGTGCTCGCCCAGGAGGAAGGACAGCTTATGCCCACACGTCCTGTGAGCAGGTGTTTCTAGCAGCTTTATTTGCAACAGCCCCAAAATGCAAGCTCCCAAATGTCTGCCAGCCAGTTACTGGATGACAAAGTTTGCTCTGTCCATAGAGTGGAACATTCCCGAGCCAACATGGGTTAGAAAAGGTCCTGAGTAAAAAGCAAGACCATGAGAGTATATAATATTTTATTCCACTTATATCAAATGCTAAAAATTAACAGATACTCTGGGAGGCCTGTTAGGCCCTCGAGGAAACTCACGTGGGCTGCTTCTCCTAGTCTGGTGTTCAGAGCTGTGGCCACTGGGCACTTGAGGACTTCAGCACTTGAGTCCTCTCTTGACTTGCTGGTCATACATGCTCAAGGCCTTCAGGTGCTGCCCGAGTGCTCTGCCTGCAGCTAAACTTTGCTGATGTGCCCTTAGGAATGGATTTTGCCTGCCTGAAAATCAGAATTTGCTCTACTCCGCCCTCGAGGTCTTTACTAATCGACTGAAGCAGGTGGAGCCTGACCAGCCCTTGGAAGAACTGCTCAGGTGGGTCAGACAGACCACTCGCCTCGGTCACCCCTGGGGCAGCGTGCGCCAGGTCTCGTGCAGACAACTCGAGTGTCTCTCAGTGGCTGTGAAGAATGATCGTTTTCAACTCCTTTTTCTCAGATAGATGAGCTTTCTCGTAAAATCCTGAAGCATTAGAAACCGTGGGCTAATCATACCAAGTCATCATGCAGCCACCAGCCTGCGAAGTTTGACTTTTCGGGGTTGAAGAAAGCTCTGACCAGCTCCAGGCAACTCATGACTGTTTGGGGTTCTGCTTGGTCTCTGGTGGGGCTGCGTCACAGGAGACGCTGGTTGCACCCCCACCCCCTTGGAAGAAGAGGGGTCTTGGCGTGGCTCCCAGCCTCCTCCCTCAGCTCATTCGGAGGAAGGGGGGCTTTCTCCCACCTCCCTGAGAGCCCAGCCCCCTCCGTGTCGGTGCCTGTCGCCTCTCCAGCAGGGCAGGGCCATTGAACTGGTTTGACTTCTCCCTGTCGGTCAGTCAAGAGTTAACTCTCGTTTTGCTTTGGTACAATTTTGGACATACTGTGATGCCCCCTCACAGGTACGCGTGGCCTGGACTGGTCTTTGGGTTTCTTGGCTGGTTCATGACACCTTCCGGTCCCGCCTAGACCTGGCTTCCGTTCTGCCTGGCCTTTGTCCATATAAAGTCATAGTTCTCTGATGAGCCTCAAAGAACTGTGCTCTAAAGTGCTGAAAATTCAACCATCAGTCTTTTTTTTGGACAGTTAATACAAGGTTTCTTTACAAGGAAAGTGAAAAGAGGAGGCGCACAAAGAGGGGACTGTGGAGCCCTTCCGTGAGCTTAGTTCATGGATTTGGACACTTCTGTAATGTTTGTGTTGCTTTGATTTCTGTCTCCTTACAGCCAGAGCTTCCACTACTTACAGAACTTCTGTCACAGCGTCCCTACTTTCCAGTGTGCCCTGTATCTTATCAGGCTTCTGATGGCCATTCTGGAGAAATCCACAGCTCCTGCTCAGAACAAGGAAAAAATTGGTGATTGGCTTAGAACCTCCGATTTATTTTCTTCATGAATATGATTAAAACTGAAGCTTACAGACTAGGCACTTTCGTATTTTACAAGCAAATATCCGTGTGACTGGATGTCTGAAGTGACATTTCCCTGGAAGGAGCTATGACTGGTCTGTGCTGCTATTATTCCTTAGTCTGGCTTCACTTAGCTCGGTTGACTAGATAATTCTCTGTTTGGTTTATGTTTATTCATGGCCTTCCTTTTTTTTTTAATTAGATGAGCCATTTGATAAAAGGCATAAAAATGAGGAAAAAGGGAGAAAGCAGAACTGTATACAAAGAAAGGCTCAATCCTGTCCCTCATCTTTCTGTGACCTGCTCTTGTCATTGTTCTTGGAGTGCAGCTCACTGGCCGCACATCCAAATTGGCAGCACAAGCAGGAAGCAAGACAGAAATGCGAAACAGGCCTGTTATTCCTGTGGACTAGAAGGAGAGGGCTTGGGGCCCTCCCTGGTGGCGCAGTGGGTTAGGACGCAGCACTGCAAGCTGGCCGCAGCCACCTCGTGCGAGTTCGATCCCCACCCCGGAGGTGACCACAGGGCGCGGCAGACCCCTCCTGTCTCCCTGCTGCTCCCCTCAGCAATGTATTTTGTCAGTCTGCCTGTTCTGCTCCCCGCTCTGTCTCTGGTGAATCTGCTCACCGCCCCTGCACCTCTGGCCTCGACCCCAATTCCGGATGCACAAAAAAAAGGGGGGTGGGGAGGGCTTGGTCTGAGTCTGCGTGGATGGCCACTGCTTACTGGCATGTCCAGTAGGAACAGAGTCCGCTTACGGCGTTCTTCTCTGTGTGTGTGTGTGTGTGTCAAGTGTGCTCATGTTCATGTGTTTCAGGACAGGATGGGGGGAGGTGTTGGGTCTCAGACAAATGGATGCATTCCTGGAACAGGAACTCGTGATGCTGATTTAAAGTTAAACCAGGGATTTTGGGCATAATTTTAAAAGAATAATCCTTATGCTCAGTAGTCTTCCCCAAAGCCTGAAAGGCTGAGATTTCATTTTCCATGCATGAGATGTCTTTGTTTTGTTTCTCAACCAGCGTCCTTGGCCCGACAGTTCCTTTGCCGAGTGTGGCCAGGTGGCGAGGAGAACCGCACTGCCCTCAATGACCAGCTCCATGCTTTGCTCTGGTGAGATGCTTGGGCTTCTTCCTGTGAGACAGCCTCCTGTTTTGGCACAGCTGGTCCCTCCTCTGGTCAGACTGAGAAATAGCCTTGCTTAGTGGTGAAGTAGGTTAAAGATTAACAGAAGTGGGGCTCCCTGGTAGTGCGAGGGGTGAGTCAGCACTGTGAGGCTGTCTGTAGCCACTGCAGCCTGAGTTCGATCCCCGGCCGAGGGACCCACAGGGCGCAGCAGACCTCTCCTGTCTGCCTATTGCCCACTGTATCATGTGAGTCTGCTCACCCCTGCACCTCTGGCCTACACCCCAGCTCTTATGTGCATAATTAAATAAAAACAAATCTTAAAAATAATTTAACAGACATTGTAGTCTATAGATTGTAGTTCTCGTTTATACGGTCAACTAATTTCTTGTTAGTCATAGAGGAAGGAGAGGAGTCTGGCTTTGTCTTTCTTACCTTGATAGTCAGTGAGTCGGATACTGTCTCCTCCACACACCCTTCACTTCTAGGATGTCCAAGTGTTGTTTTGAATTGAGACATCATTGTCTTTACCTCCAGACATAAAAGCTTAATATCTGGTGGTAACTCAGGAAAGGAATCTCGCTTCCGCGCTCTGGAGCAGAAGCTCACATGCCTGTGGTTCTCCACGCAGCATCTACCTGGAGCACACGGACAGCGTCCTGAAGGCCATAGAGGAGATTGCGGGCGTCGGTGTCCCGGAACTGATCAACTCTTCTAAAGATGCCTCTTCTGCCACATTCCCTACGCTGACCAGGTGAAGCACCTCTCGCCTCTTGCTCTTTGCCGAGGTGCGATCACGCTGACCGGCTGATTCCCAAAGGACTGTCTCCCTTCTCTAGTTAGCTACAGGCGGGCTTGACCCCCAGGGGACTCAGCCAGTTCCGGTGACCATCAGCCAGTAAACTTCTCTGGTCACTGCTTTCTTCCTGTCAGCTTGAGGCGTCTTTCTGGTACCTTAACCACCTGCAAAAGAAAAGGCCGACTTTGTCTATCGCGCGCTCCCTTAATGGGTTTTGTGCCTCGTAATGTTGGCCTGCACAGTTTGTAATGTATTCCGAGGCTCCTTTGACGCGTGCTGTGACCCTAATGCGCAAAGGGAGGTCTTGGCGGATGACCCCAGCGCGCAAAGGGAGGGCTAGAGGGGTGTGGGCCCAAGAGTGGCCGCCATCTTTGCCCCAGCAGCCCTGCTGCCCTCACACCGCCCGCCGCCTCCACTCTGGTGGCCGTGTGCCCACTGGGTTGGACTCACTCTGAGTCCTTCCCAGGCCCCAAGCTCCCACAGTGGACCCTGGGGAGAGCACTTGCGGGAAGGCGGGGAGGGCCGTGGCTTTGGCCTGTCCCCAGGAGGCCTGACCAGCGTGCGTGCCGCCCTCCTAGGAACACCTTTGTCGTCTTCTTCCGCGTGATGATGGCGCAGCTGGAGAAGACTGTGAAAGACCTGCAGCCTGGCGCGGCCACAGACCCGCAGCACGTGGGTCTAGGTTTTCTCCCAAGCTTTTCCTCGATCTGCCAGCTCAGGATTGCCTTATGCTTTCATTTCCTCCCTCGCGTTGGAGGTGGGCTCAGGTCC